>NW_019154120.1:4004224-4118152 GCF_002288905.1 Enhydra lutris kenyoni
CATGTAGACACGCATGGAGCACACGGCTGGGCCACTCTGGGCATCCCGGGCAGGAGCAGAAGCAGCCTCTCCCCTGCTGTCCACAGCCCCCAGGAACCATCACGAGTCCCCCAGCACCCCCCGGGGACCTGAGGCCCGCACGTAAGATGTGTGTGTGGAGGGTGAGCACAGGCCCCCTCCCTCTGCCACGCGGGCACCCGCTAGGTTCCACAGCAGTTCCTGGCGTCTCCACGTAGAGGACTTGTCTGCCCACCACCGAGAGTGCGTCCAGGGCCAGACGCTGCTCCCCCCGCCCCTGGAGGCTCCTGCTCCCCAGGCATCCGTGATTCGCACACAAGCCTTTGGTCTCACTCTGATAACAAATTGCTTGTTATCAGCTCCTACCAGAGCTGGGCTTCCTGTGCGCACAGGGAAGGACGGGAGCTGGACCCGTGAGAAATGTTCCCATGAGTGGACTTTCGGTGATTCGTCTCAGGTAGCATATTGTTTCTTGTTTTCCTTTTGCCAGAAAGCTATACTTTTTGCAACGACAGTTGTCTTGTGAAATAGGATCCTTTTTCCAGTAGGGCTTGATACCTCCGGAGGGAAGGCGCTGCACAGCCCCCCATGGCCAGGCTCACTGTGCCACTGGCCACGGGCAGGAAAGAGCCCCCACAGGGCGTTAAGGGCCGATCGGCCTTGAGGATGGGGGAGCCTGCGTTTCCTCCCGCAAGGTCAGCTTTCCACCTCCCAGCCCGAGCACCTCCATCTCCAGGCCTCCCCTTCCCCGAGGCACACATTTCTGAGGCAAAGCACCCCATCCACCCTCCGGTCTGCGTCCTCGCGGCCTAGGACGTGACACAGGCGCTCGGTTCTGTTCCAAGACCCCACCACAGTTGGTTTGCCCCAAAGACACCCCAGTCTGAACAGAAATCCCTCGGGATGACTTCCTGGGGACACACGTCACTTTTCTATTGTTCTCATCTGAGCAGTGACGTCCGATGACACCCCTGAGGGTCAAGTGGGCTTCAAGGAAGAGTCTAGAATGTTCCTTCTCCATTCTGGATCTAGGGTCTAGGGGTTGTTGTGCACGGTCCCCTCGAGTCCTGAGGGGCTGCCAGAAGGGCCAGATCGCCAAAGGCCTACAAGATACCCTCCAGCTGTCACGGGACCTGTGATGTTCTACCTCCACCGTGTCAAAAGCTCTTGGTTTTACACGGCTCTGGTATTTACCCGCAATTCCCTAACATGCTGTCAGGGAAAGGCCTGCTATTCTAGGTGAGGCCTGCGCATTCCGAGCAGGAGGGAAAGCCGCTGTAGGGAGAGGGGCCTCTTCCCCTTTACAAAGGTCACAGGCTGACTGCTTTGTACAAGCAAAGAGGCTCCGTCAGTCATGGGCAAACCGTCCCCTGGCACGGGGACCCGTGGGTTGTGTGGCTGCAGGGCCGAAGGAGGGGGTGTCAGCTGTCAGGGTCTGGGGTGGCACAGACATGCTCAGCTCCAGCAACATGCTGGCTCCCTGCTCAGGCGGGGGCGGCCACGTGACGTGAGGCCAGAGCCCTGGGTCCCTGGACCCCCAGGCAGGCTGTTGGGGAGGGGGCTCTGCAGCACCGCGGGGGAGCTGGGGCCCAAGCCCCTGTCTCAGGGGAGGGGGAGGGAACACCTGCAGCCAGCTCCTCTCCAGACGGCGCCAGGGGACACAGCAGCTGTCCCCCACAGGGAGAGTCTGGGGTGCTTGCCAGGTGGCCGTGACCCAGACAAATGTCACGGACAGTGGCTGGTCAACTGGTAAACTACTTCTACTTTCAACATTCCATATGACAGAATGCTTGACCCAGCCCCTCACAGAGCCTCATCCAGGGGCGAGCAACTCCCACACGACTCACGCCCACAAACACTCGCTGACACCCACAACTCATACCCACAAACATTCGTTTGTACCCAAAACTGATGCCACAAACACTCGCTCACACACACAACTCAAGCTCACAAACCACTCACACAACTCACAGCCACACTCGCTCATGCATACAACTCACTCGTGCACACAACTCACGCCCACAAACCTCTCATTTGCACACACAATCCATACACACAAACCACTCACACAATTTATTCTCACATATACAACTTATATTCACACACCACATGCAAGTCACACCCACACACAATTCATACCGCAGCCTACACACACACACACACACACACACACACACACACACAGCCAGTGCCCAGGTGATACAATAATTCAGATTCTGGTGGGCTGTAGGGCAGGAGACGTCCTTTCACGCACTCAGGGACATGCTCCCTGAGGGCCTGCTATGTGCCCGGTGCCAAGCCCCGTCTAGAAGCACCGCAGACGGGAGACACGAGGACTCCGCCCCTGGGGTTGACATCTACTGAGAGGGATACCGTGAACATGACAAGACTACGACCAATTCCGGTGACAAACTCATCCCAATACGCTGTGTCCAGCCTGCCTGCCGATTACTAAGTGGAACACGACGTCCGCGCTCCTGCTCCGTGGGCAGCTGGCGGGCGCGCGGCCACCTCCGCGGGCCTGGCTGTGACGACCGCGGAAGGAGCCCGGTGCCGCGGCCGCATCGGCGCCGGCCGTATCGGCGCCGGCCGTGCGGAGGGACACGCGCAGGCGCAGTCCCGGGTTGGCTTGCGGGCGAAGGCGCGCGCTGTCTGGGCGGCAGCCTCGTCTGCCATTTCTAGAAAAGCCCCTGGAAAATACCGGCAGAGCATCTGCCCATTAAGGTTCCGAAGCGTCCGTGTTATTGGTTGTATGTCCCTTCCTGAGCGAACCTGTTCACTGCAAACTCTGAAGTAATGAGACGCCATCCCTAACGGCCCCCGCCTTCCGCACAGCACGTCTGCTGTCGTTTTAGTGCGCCGACGCCAAGCCATGCGCAGTCGCTGTGTACGCTCCTCCGCAAACGCGGCCCCGGCCGCCGCGAAGACACAGGTGCAGGGCGGCAGAATGTGATTTTCACCGTCACCTCAAGCAGAAAACAAAAAGTGTTTCTCACCAGAGGGAGGAGGAGATGAAGCCCCGCGTGGGGAGACCCCAGACTGGGGGAGAGGGAGCCCCCGTGAGGAGCTCTGGGGGCTCCTGGATGCAGTTCCTGATTTGCCTCTGGCCTGAGCCCTGTTGGCCTGCTGGAGGGCTTGGCGCCCTTCCCCTCCCATTCTAGAAGGTCAGGGCAGGTCTCAGCCCTGGGAGATCCTGTTCTCAGTCCCCTCCTCTGCTCCGGACAGTCCAGTGTGTCCATCGTGCATGTGTCTCAACCTGGGACCCTCCCGGCCACCCCCACTCCCAGCTGGGGGCCCCCAGGCTTCCCGCTTCTGGCAGCTGTGAGGGGGCTCCCGGCCTCGTGGGCAGAAGCCCCCCCCACCGCGAAGACCGGCTGCTTGGCGGCCTCAGGCCTGCGGCGGGACAGCCCTGGGCCTGGCCGCGGGTCTGGGGGCCGTGCAGGGCCCTGAGTGCCTCTGAGGCCCAGGCCAGCCCTGGGGAGCCTGGAAGCAGGGGGTGGCCCGGCCTCCCCGACAAGCCCGCGCGGTGATTTACACTCTGCTTGGCCAGCAGCTGGGCCCGCGTGAGGCTCGAATGACCAAACCAGAGCAGGGTTTTATGGTCATTTCTTCACGGCACGTAACATAACCCGCCGGGGAGCCACGAGCGGTGGGCGAGAGAGAAACCGGGCTGGGACTGCGGCGAGGGCGGGGCTGACCGGAAAGGCCGGGGGTCCCTCCTGCCAACGCGGCGGAGCTGCTCCCACATGGACTTCCCTAAGGACGGCCACTCCGGGGCGGGAGTCTGGGGGCAAGAGGGGCGGGTCGCACGCCCCCGTGGGATGGAGGGACCCTCCCCGGCCGGCAGCCCCAGCTTCCCCGCCTCCAGGTGCTTGGCCTCAGTCCTGCTGGCCTCAGGTTTGCTATCTTTGAAATGGGGGTGACCCCAGCCCCCACCTCGGTGGTAGGGACAAGGCAGGCGCAGGGAAAGCCTTTGCATGATAAATGTCAGGTGGCAGAACAGCAGGACCGTTGCCTTTAATCTTCTCTCTGCGCCTTCTTCTGGGCGACACCTGGCATCCACACCGCCCGCGGCCCCGTTTCCCCTCCGGGCTGGAGGCCGTCAGCCGTCACATCCCTTAATCGTGGTTTTAGGACCCGTCTCTGTCTCTCTCCTCCAGTTCTCTCAGCCAACCGAGGTCTCTACCCTGAAACGCAGGGGAGGCAGAAGGGCCTCTTTTGCCTTGAGAACAGACCCGGTTCCTGGGTGGAGGGGCTGGACCCTGGATTCCCAGAGGAATCAAGAGAGTTTCCAAAACCCGCACAGGTCAGGAGGGCCACATCCCCATCGCGTGAAGAACCAGACTTGGGGGCTGACAGTCTTATGCTCATTGATTGTCTGTCTCCTAATGACCCATCATGGAGAGAGGCTGAGAAGAGCAAACGCAACGCTGTTTATAAAGCCCTAATCCAAACACTCAATAGATGGTAAATAGTCTTGCTTCCATGATAAATATTTGCAAAATTTGCTTTTCTTTGACCTTGACTTGTCGCTGTGGAACTAAGCTCCATTCGTTGCACCACCTCCCTTTGAGGTCGCCCACTTTCAATTCCATTTTTCAGAAGAGCTGGCGATCCTTCCACACCTTATAAAACTAAGAATCTAGTGCAAACTTGAACGTTTCCCAGATACACTCAACTAACTCCCTGGCGATTCTGTTCAGATGCTGTTCAGTGGGAGGCTCCGTGGTGGAGAGGGGCAAGAAAAGAAAGATCCCTGGAAAAACTGGGAGATGATTTACTTCAGTTTCTGTTTCCTTTCCAGATTTATCTGGTCTTGAAATTAACAACCAAGTGTAAATGATTTTTTTTTTTTTGTAAATAAAATTTCCATTCACCACACGTTCTGACCGAGTGTAGGAGAGAACAGGGAGAAGGACTGGTTGATGAAGGCTGTGAGTGTGTTGCGGTAGGGTGGGGGGAGGATCTGGGGGAGGAGGAAATCTGAGGCTGCTCCAGAGAGCAACGTGGAAGAGAGAAAAGAGGCAGAACAAAAGCGACTAACGCAGGTAGGAAGTTAAAGAACCTTTATCAGGAAATAAAATGTTTGGGATTTGCTTACAAATAACTAATACAGGGTGGGGGGTTCAAGATATGGGTGGCAAAGGGGCAGGGGTGGGACTAGCTGTGGTCTTTCGGGGACATGTGGGTGGGTACCTGGGGATTCATTACACCGTTCTGTCTACTTTGCAGGTCTTTTGAAAATTCTCCATTAACAACAACAGATTCTCCAGCCTAGTGAAGCAGGAAAGCAGCCTGTACAAAATGCCCTCACTTCTGACACCAGCTGCAGTGCTCGTGGGTCTCCAGAACTTTCCTTGCATCTGATGATTTGCTGGAAGGACTCACAGAACCCACGGAAAGCTATTACACACACAGCTATGGCTTATGAGGGTGAAGGGGCACGGAGGGAAATCTGCCCAGGGAAGAGACGTGTGGGGGAGTCCAGAAGAGACTGGCATGTCCAGCAGCAGACAGTGGAGTGTGACAGCACTCATGGAGTGTCACCCACCAGAGGAGGTCTCCCCAGCCCTGGTGTTCAGAGCTTTTATGGGGCTGGATAGCTAGACATTGCTGAGTGCCCGCCAAGGTTGACCTTTGGACCCCAGCCACTCTGGAGGTCAAGTGCATACCCAATGGCCTGAAACCCTCACCATAAATCACAGTACTGGGCTGCCCAGAGAGTCCAAGTCCCCAGGTAAACAAAGACCCTCCTTCTAGAGATCACCTCCCAGGAGACAAGGGCAAAGATCAAATGTCTTTTTGGGTCAGGTCAGTTCTTCGCCACACAAGTCTGGTAAGTTTTGAACTACACTCTGAAGATACGTCTGAAGATTTTCAACCAGAACTGGCTGGGGGTGGGGGGCGGCTGCGAAGGGGGTCAGGCCGTCTTGGTCTTCTGCCCCATTACAGCTGAAGCAGCTTTGTTTCATCTGTGTTTCAAAGCAACTCTTATGTGTTTCCAAATGTTATGGGTTGACTTTTGTCCCCCACAGATTCACATGTTGAAGTCCTAACCCTTGGTACCTCTGAAAGAGAACTTACGTGGAAACAGGGTCTTTGCAGATGTCATTACTTAAGATGAGGTCGTTAGGATGCTGCCTAATACAGTGTGACTGGTGTCCTCCCAAGAAGAGGAAGTCGGACACAGACTCAGGTAGGGAGAATGTCATGTAGAGATGAAGGCAGGAATCGGGGTGGTGCACGGACACTCCAGGAAGCACCAAGAAGCTCTGGCAAACCACAGAAGCTTGGGGAGAGCCTGGAGCAGATGCTCCATCCCAGCCTTGGAAGGAGCCAGTCCTGCTGACACCATGACCTCCGACTTCCTGCCTTCAGAACTGGGAGAGGATCAGAGACTACTCTGTGGCCGGTTGTTACAGAGGTCCTGGCAAATTCATACACCAAACAACACCTTACTTAAATAAAGGGCTCCATGGCTGTGACACCGTGTTTGAAACCACTGAGCTAGACACTTTCTTCCATTTACGCAGGAAGAAACTGATACCCAGACACACAACACAGACCAGGAAGAGACAAGCAGGATCACCAAGGGGAGATGTGCGACAGGAGCCTTGTTCTCTGCTTTGTTCCCTGAGGCACCGGTGAGATGCGAGCTTTCCTCTGCGAGCCTCAAAATATAGTTCATTGACTGACTACGCGCCCTCTGCTCTTGGTCCGTCAGATGCTGAGCGGAATTGCAGCTGTCCCCACGGGAGAACATTCCCTGATCATCTGTGATTAGAGTGGCCATGGGGCTGTGGCTACATGGAATGAGGCTGCTAAGGGGCCCCGGGGTCAACGCCATCATTGTGGACTGAGAATGTCAGCACATGGGTCCTCCACCGCCTGGGTTAAACGTCTTCCTGAGTATTTTCTTCTTTTTTTCTTACTATTGCTAAGGGGATTTTCTTAATTTCCTTTTCAGAGAAGTGGTGTGTGGAAATGCCCGATTCCTAAATGTTGATTTTGTATCGTGCAACTTCACTAGCTTCCTATAGTCGCTCCCACCGTTTTCTGTGGCATCTTTCGTGTTTTCTATATATAAGATCATGTCATCTGCAAACATATCATTTTACATGCTTCTTTCTGATGTGAGACCTGTTCCTGCTTTTTCCTGCCTGATTGTTCCAGCGAGGACTTCCACTGCCCTGTTGAATACTAGTGGAGAGAGAGGCACCATTATTATGATTATTATTATCATTATTAATTATTATTCCTGATCTCAGAGTGGAGGCTTCCAGGTCTGCACCAGCGAGTGTGATGTTTACTTATTTTCTACAACTGCTCTTCTGGGACAACGACAATGTTGAGTAGCTGTGACAGAGACCATCTGGCTGACGAAGCCTAAGATATTGACTATCCGGTGCTTTGTAGAAAAAGTTGACCATGTTCTAAAGCACTCCGGCGTCAGACCACCTGAAACACATACTGTGTTGTCAGTTATAAACGGACACTCTTCAGGAGACCGCAACCTCCTTTGAGCCTCAGGACCTGTCACGTTCTCTTCTCTCTCCCAGTGCCAAGCACCAGCCTCCCATAGGCACCGAGAAACACTGGAGGGATGGAGGGTGGGTGGATGCATCAGTGTTGAGAGGAGGAAAACACAACACCCTAAACCTTTCCTTTTAGCCCAAAAGGGGAGTTGTTTGGAACAATCACCCAAAACTGGTCACAACTTTTTGGCGTAGCTGTTGATGGAGATGACGCAATATGATTCTGCATGGTACTCAGGAGGGGTGGGAAGTGTACACCCACGGGCTTTTCACAATCAGGGATAAGCTGGGTTTTGATCAAATAATTATTTTCTGATTGACTTGCACAAAGATTGAAATGAAGGTTTATCTTCATGTCTGATTGATCTTTCATGGGCAGTAACTTTTTATATTTTGCCACTAAAACGTGTCAGTGATTTCAAGACACCTTGGGGGTGTTGTTTAAGGACTTGAGTGTAGGTCCTACAGATCACCAAATGCCTGACTCGTCTTTAATCACTGCTCGAAGTTTGGTTTGTCATACACTGAGTTTTCTTCAAATGAGTCCCAACCAAATGAGTTCTTAAAATGGGTTCTGTTTGGAAACCCAAACAGCAAAACCTATTTTCCATCCAGTCAGCTTAAAATATTTCTTCTCCTTTTTTTTTTGTTACAGAAGTAGCATTTGAAAAGAAAATGAAACTTTTCTTTTACCATTAACAAACAAGAGAGCGTGTACATTTTAAATGTAAGGAGATGCAGCTCCGTCACTTTCCAAAACAAGTTACAGCAACATCCCTCCGGCAGCCTGTAAATGTCCCCGTTTCTCTACCCGTGTAGACAGGTAACCTGAGTAGTTATGTACGTTACACATGGTGCTCCAAAAAATAAAGTCATTTGGGAAAAAAAATAGTGTATATAGTAGGACTATATAGTATATATATAGTTACACACACACACACACACACACACAGACATCATTTGAGACTACATTTCTAAAGTATTAGATGAAGTTTGTGCACACTTCTGTATGTTCATTGGTCAGTCTTAGTATTCTTTTCATTTTTTGCATTGAGTTTTTTGTATTTTTAATTGATTTTCGATGCTCTTTATATAGTGTAGAAATTAACTCTCTGTAACCACGTTGCAAATACTTTCCCATTGTCACTTACCTTTAACTGTCTCAATGGTGTTCCTTCCAATACGGAGATGTAAACTATTTCTGCAGTCAGGCCTCTCAGTCTTGTTCTCCTCGACTCCTCAATTTTATACTTTGCTAAGAAAGGACTTCTTTCTAATACTACATATAATTCTTGTTTTAAGTACTTTTATGATTTTCAAAATATTCTTTATTTATTTGAGAGAGAGCGCATGAGTGGGAGGGCCAGAGGGAATGGGAGAGAGAATCTCAAGCAGACTCCATGCTGAACACAGAGCCCGATGCAGGGCTCTATCCCAGGACCATGAGATCTTGACCTGACCCCAAACCAAGAGCTGGACATTTAACGGACTATGCCTTCTTGGGTGCCCCTTTTATGATTTATTTTTATGTTGAGTTTATTTTTGTGTGAAGAGTAAGAAAAGAATCCAACTTCATACTTTCTAAATGGTATCCAATCGCCTCAAAATTATGTATTGATGAACTCTATGATCTTGTATGGGGCACTGATTCTGGCCTATAGTCCTAGGTCTCTATGCTGAATCACGGTCCTTTAGTTCCCGCAGATTACAGTTCTATTCTCGGGGCCCCTGTCACAGCCCGAGAATGACATGGATAGGGAGGGTTTAGCCATGGTAAAGCTAAGATGGTCCAGGTCAGCATCGCAGGGAACACCCCAGAGCCAGGCCCTGGAGTGAGGCTTGACGTGCCGGGAAATCTCCTTCCGTAATTCAGGCTCCGTGATGCCAGAAGGACCCATGCACACCAGGGTTAATGGACTGTGCTTTGCTCTCGTGGTAAGGCCCAACAATCACTTGGGCAGGACCTTTGTCTGCTCATGAGGAAGGGCCCTTCATGGTCCAAGGAGATGCTTTCCGCCCAACAGTGAAAGGAAACCCCTGCATTTGGGGAAGTCAGAGAAGCTTCCAGTTCCACGCGGGCTGCCCAAACAGCCATGTGAAGGCCGAAGGACACGATGGCAGTGCACGGACCAGTCCAGGGCCAGACACCGGTCATTCCCATGAACCCCCTCAGATCACGGGGATGCCACTACTTGGCGTCTTCCACCCGCAGCTCCCAACTCCCCCAACCCATAGGGACCCTTCGCCCCACCCTCCTGCTCCGACTTTCTGTGTCAGCAGCTGAAGGGTCTCCCTGGGCAGTTCTCTGCCCGAGGCATGGGAAACAGGTACTCAATGAGAGAGCAGAGGCGGGCGGACGCACAGTCAAGAGGGACACGGCCGCCAGCGCTGTTTGGATACCGTCTTTGAGGGACAATGTAAGAGAGGGGAGAGAAGCAGCCACACCCGTGCGGTGCTGCTAAGACCCCCCCACCAGCCGGATGGCACTGACAGCCCAGTGTCGCACCCAGGGTAGCCCCTTCAGGGGTGTGTCCCCATCCCATGGACCCTCCAGGCCAAGGAGTGGGGGCTATGGCAGTAGACGCGAGCCTGTGTGCTTGACCCCACCATGTGCGGACGGGAGCGCGCCTTCAAAGCGGGAAGAATGAGATCGTTCTGGAAGCGGATCCAGAGCCTGAGGGATGGCCGTGGTGTTAGCCTGAGAGCGGGGCAGAAGCCTTTGACAGATGAGGGAACGAGCAGGTAGGCTGATTTTCCCGGAGACCTGCAGGCTGCGCGTCAGAAAGACTGAATTTAACCCCGGCTGGGGGGCTTTCCTTCCACACCCGTCGTGAGCAGCACCAAGCAGACAGGGAGACAACGAGTCTCAGACAGTCCACGGAGGACCGCCCGCCAGGGGCTGGTGGAGTGGCCGGCAGCCGAGCCCGGCACTCCGCCGACTGCGGGCTCTGGTCACTCGCGGCCCCTGACTTCGGGCCAGCGTGCAAGAGGCGAGCGACGGCGTCCCCTTCTGCGGAAAGTCTGCGCGTGGGCGCAGAGCAAGTGGCCCGCAGTGTGCGCGTGCGGGCTCGGGAGAGGGTCGTCTTGTGCGGTCCTGCTCACGGGGAGGGGCCTGTGACCTTGTGGGGGACCCTGGATCCCTCGCATGCAACACAGAGTGTCTGGGGCTGTGTTGGTGCCTGAGCGTGGATGTGAGCACAGTTCCTCCTTCCCCACGGGGTCACGGTCTGTTTTTTAATGGAGCCTGTTGTTCCGTCCTGCCGGGTGCCCTGGAGACAGGACAGACCGTGGTTTGTGGTGTGGGCAGGGCACCCACGGGCACCATCGCTGAATACAGTTCACCCGTAGGGGTAGAAATAGGGCTGTAAGGTCCTCCACCCAACCCGTCGTCTTCTGCCGCTTCTCATGCTTGCCCCAGTGAGGGAGGGGGTGGGGGGACCACACGAAATACGAGGGTCCCCAGATAGCCACACGGAGCAGCTGGTAGTGCCGCCCCCCGCCTCGGACTCCTGTGGACGATGTCGCCCTCCTTGGCTTGGAGCCTGGGGTGCAGCTGGGAGGAAACCCCCTTGTCGCCGCAGGGTTACAGTAATTCTCCGGGTCTCACTCTGCAGACCCGAGGATTAATTTTTCACCTCCATTAGGTGTATAGAAACATTATTTCATAGGTTTATTTTTATTGAAAATGACCACACGCAATAGCATCACCTTGAAATAGAATATTCTACGGGAATTGTTACGAGGAGTTGCGGGCCAGCAAAATGTGATTGTATCAAAGTCCAGAAGTAATTCTGAGATGGAGAATAAAGTACTCGGAAGCCACATTTCTAAAGGATCGCAGATGGTAATATATAAACCACAGAAGTAAAGTTCAAGTGGTGTGTAAATGTCACCAGGTCTGTGATATTGAAATTGCCATTTTATAGCACGTGTCGTTTGGGTGGAGTTCATGATTATTAAATCTTGGAGAGCGGCCGTCAACACACTCAGAACGTCATCTTCCTGTGTGGGACCGTGCGGGTGTGTCCCCCAGGCTGGCTCACTCCCGTCCAGGGGTTCCGTGAGCCAAGGCCCTTGCTGGGCGGGGAAGGCCAACAAAGGGGATGGGCAGCCCCCAGGGGGCTGCAGGGGACCACTCTCAGGGGAAACGGAAGGCCCAGAGCCTCTGTGTCATGAGGGAATCGGCATTTTCTGCCCTGGAGAGTGGGGCCCAGTTGCACGGGGCTGCCCCCAAGCCAACCACATGGGTCATCATTTTAGTATAAATAGAACTGACTAATTCATCCCCTTTAATCTGACAAGGACTCACTGAGGACCTAGTATTTTGGAGGCTGTGTTGGGTCCTTGTCACGCATTGCTTCCCAGGGGAAAGTGGAGAGGACAGAAGACAGACCAGTAGATTGGAAGACAACACTTCTGGTTTCCGCAAAGGTAACTCAGGGCCCCAGTTGCTATGGCATGTAGATGACGGAAAGTTTGTACCACAGGTTTCAGGCAATGTTCCATCAGCCCCTCGGGAGGGTGTCATTGTGCATGCAAGTGGGCACTGAAGTGTGGCCCGCCGAGCTGCTGATTCAGACACTGGGTCCTCTGAGGCTTGAGAACACGAAGGTGGAAAGTTCTCCACCCAGGAGAAGGCCCTGCTTCTGACAGAGCCGGGGGAAAGCTCGAAATGAAACATTTGCAGACAGTGTTCACCTCACACTCCCCAGGCACAAAGCAAATGCTGCAGAGAACAGTGAATGAGTGAAGTTCACCCTGAACATTCATCATGTAGGGAAGACGGGGAGCCCCGCCTCTTTCCACAAGATAAACTAATTTAGAAAGAAAGGAAGAAAGAAAGAAAGAAGGAAAGAAGGAAGTAAGAAAGAAGAGAGAGAGAGAGAGGGAGGGGAGAAAGGAAGGAAGGAAGGAAGGAAAGGGCATTGATTTTATTTACTTGAGAGAGGGAGCACGATCGGAAGGAGCCGAGGCAGAGGGAGAAGCAGGCTCCGCGCTGATCAAGGAGCCCGACTCGGGACTCGATCCCAGGACCCCAGGATTATGACCTGAGCCAGAGGCAGACACCTACCCGGCTGAGCCACCCAGGAGCTCCTATTTTTACCATTTCAGTCAGGCTTCAGACAGAGACATGTGGAGAATTGTGTAAAATAGGACTTTCTCCTGCAAATAAAATACTGGTTTTTCCAGAGCGGCTCGCCCTGAGTCATCCCCTCTCCCTGATGTCCTCCTCCTCCCCCAGAGCCCTGGGAATGGTCCCCCAAGCAGGGCGCTCCAGCAGGAGATCTGCTGCTGTCAGCCTGCTCAGGGACGCCAAGCCACCGGGCCCTACGGTGACGAGGCGGAGAACAGCTCACAGACATGTGTCTCCAGGTGCGGCTTCATTTTTCCACCTGATGTGCCCCAATGCAAGGGTCCCAACTCTGTCACCGTTTCCCAGGGCCAGCAGACAACATCGGGGGGTGTTTGGTGAAAACCCAGCCCATAGGCCAGTGGGAGAGACAGGACTCGTGGCAGTTGTGCTCTCCTGGCCCCTGAGGCCCCATGTCATGAGAAAAACGACCGTTGGATTCCGCTCAACCTCCACACGCACTTTGTCTCCTCTGCTCATTTCCTGGGAGCAGAACTGTGGGCTGGGGTCAGTGGCACGGGCCGGCACCCCTGCTCTGGGCTGGGGACGTGCTCCCAACAGCACGGGGACGGCCCGACGGCACCATGCCGGCGGGGACAGCCACCAGCCGTGCCCCAGGGCAGGGGGGGTCTCCGCATTCCCCCCGAGGAGCCGTCCCGGCAAAACCGATGACATTTACGGGTCTTCTTCCAGTTGGAACCTGATTCCTATGGGTCTGTCCTGACGTCAGTAATAAACAATAATACGATTGTAAACTACTGGTCTTTATAATAAAATTATGCTCCTTTGACATACAATAAATCTAATAGCTATTACATCAGCACCCATAACTATATATCACGGCTTACCTTTTAGATATACACAGGGTATTACACGGCTCAACCGAAACGGCCAGATTTATTACTACTGGTTAGCCACAAGCTTCATGACGTCACAAATGACTAATCAGGAAGAAACGAGGAGCGATTGCAGAGATGATCTGTCCCAAGGCTCTGGGGGAGGAAGGGGCCTCGCGGGCCCTTGCTCTCCCCGCGTGGCCACGGTTCGCCAGCTCAGCCCGGAGAGGTTTCTGGATGCTGCCGGAGGCTCACAGAATGTATCCTGAAGGCAGCAGTCACGTGGCGCGCTCGCGGTTCAGAATAAACAGCTTCTCCGTGACCGGCGAGCTCCTAAGTTTGCCTTCACAAGTCATCGCTTACCGCGTGGGTCCTCGGAGCAGTGCCAAGCCTCCTGTGTGCGCCAGACCCCCTTCTGTGCCCCACTAGCACCCACGTTTCTCTTTTCAGCATTTTTGTAAGGTGAGGGGCCAAAGGAACAGGGAAGACAATAACCGAGGACCAAAACAATGGAGTCAGGATACTTCATTGGCTTATTATTAATAATCGCATTGGCATCTGGGGACTCATTACAGGTGTTAAAATGCTCCACTGACAACCTCCAGATTACCCCGCCTAATAGTCTCCCCAAATGCAGAGGGCTTGGGCAAGGGGAGGGGACATCGCCCTTTCCAGGAGAAATCACTCAACCTTGCACCTCAGAAAGGAAAAGCAAGACACATTGCCTGGGTCCCACCCAGACCCTGCTCTGCCCAGGCCCACCTGTAGGTGCCCAGGGGCCAGCCATGCCCCCTGGTGTCCTCCAGAGGCCGGCCCGGGTGCACACCAGCACTTTCAGGACCGTGGGTGCCGTTTGGAGTCTGGGCTGAGGTCCCCCCTTCCCAGGCGCACCCGTAATTCTGGTGTGGGGGGCGGGGACGAACAGGCTGGACTGCGGGGGGAATGTTGGCTGTAACAGGAAAGCCGCATTGTGCCGACTTCCCGAGACTGTGAGACCCACGGAGTGAGACTTCAGGTTTGGCTCCTGCTCCAGAACCTTCTTGACGAAAAAAAGGTTGTCTTCATTAAGAGCGTTAATATTCATGCGGCATGGTAATTTTGACACAGAAAAGGTCTCTGTAACCTTTTCTTGTGTGAGAATTTTTTACTTCTCAAGGAAATTACAGTCCAGCAATGACTTAATTAATGCTGGCTTTCTTCGGCCGGTTTTGAGGAGCTGTCAGTTTGGGCTTGAGAATCTGTCATCGGGAGCGGCTGGGCTGGGGCTCGGGGAGGGAGGGGACTGGCTGGCCGTGGGCTCCCGCGCTGGGGGGCACCTCCCCACATTCGTTTTAATTTAGCGACTGGCTTTCCCTAATGCTAGGTCATTTATTATTGGGACGGAGGGCACAGCTTGAATTAATAATCCATTTTTCACCCGGCATATTTATTCTTTTTATTATAATGACTTCGTTCCTAATCCGTTTGGCTCTGGTAAATTTGGGCAAGGAGTGGCACGGTGGGTGGCTGGGCCCCCGTGAATAGCCTGCCAGCAGCCACCTGGGAGTAAAGGGAAACTGTCCTCGTCGTTAAAACAACCATCATCCCCGGACAAGAGGCTCCCACCAGGCAGCTGGGGTACTTGCCAGCACCCCCATGAGAACCTACCTGGGGGAGGACAGAGGGGACACGGAGCACGTCCTTCTTGCTGCCATGAATCCACACAGGCACAGTCACTCCGGTCTAGGGGAAGGGGACCGTCACCACCCACAGAGTCACCCTCAGTTTTTATGTCTGGAAACACGACAGTACTTGGAGCACCGTTCTTCAACATTCTCCAGGTTGAAATATGGAAGAGGAAGCCATCCCAGGAGCTCCTAAGAGGCAGAGGGCTTTGGGACAGCAGGATTCTCCAATACCATAGGCAAGAAGGAAGCTTCTGGAACACTTGGGCCCAAGGCCTGCTCCTCGCACACGTTCAGGATGGAAAGACGTCCTCTGCTTCCGGAGTCCGAGGGGAGCCGGGCAGGAGTGAAGAGGAGAGGCCAGGCTGCAGCTGCCGCAGACAAGCAGAGGGGCTCCTGACCCGGGGCCGGGCCGCGGGCCCCCGCACATGACTTAGCGCCCGCGCCGACATCCTCCCTGCCTCCCTGAACAAACACCAGAGGCTCTGGTAGCCGAAAGGAGAAACAACACTTCAGAGCTGCGCGCGGTGCCTCTGCGGGGCTCCCCTGGACCAAATCCGGGGCCGAAAGGGAAGAAGCCAGGGCAGAGGTGAGACGAGCCTGTGCTCTGGGCAAAGCCCCTCTCCCCCCACCAGCCGGCGGCGGGACCCCGTGTGCAGGTGCCCGGTCGGGCAGACCCGGCCGGCTTCGGGGACCACTGTCCCCTCAGATGCAGAGCTGTCCCCTGGGCCCCTGTGACCTCTGTGACTCTAATCTGAGTGGAAACACAGCTTCCCAGGGCCCTGCAACGGACTGAAGTTTGCATTTTTGCGACACGATGAAGAATCTTCCCAGGAGGAGGGAAAGGTCCCTGTGCCCCTCTACCTGTGCCATATTCTCCAGGAGACAAAATATGTGCAGCACAGACGGTCGTGAGACCCCCTCATCCCCTCAGAGCAGGGTCCGGCTCCCAGACCATCTCCGGGAGTGGAGGATTAATGCTATGTATTTTATTGCCAAGAGCATTAGGAAGCACCAAAAAAAATTATTATTTTTCACCGCCGGGGCCCAACAAAGCAGGTTGGGGATCACAACAAACGGGGTCCCGTCCAGGGCGGCAGGCGGCACTGGGGGCCAAAGAGGAGGCACGGAAGATTCCAGACCCTCGGTGGAGGCAGGAGAGGCCCCGCCAGGCTCGCGGGCTCTGGCATGGGAAGCGAGGGGGGACAGCTTATGAACCACACTTGGGAACACATGCGGAGGGATGGGACAGTTCCTCTCACGTTCTAGAAAGAGACAGCCAGGGAACCAGACACGCTTCCGCGTGCTTGTTTATTGGCTTGTGACGGGACCTCCTCCCGGAAAACCCCCCAACGTCTCTGCTTTCGTCCTCAAACACATACTAAGAACCATGTGTCCGCACGAGAGCGGCCAGAAGGGTCCATGTCAGGGCAGAGGGCTTGTGACTCCGACCGCCCCCCATCACGCGGCAGGCAGCACGTCGAGGGCCGTGGGGCCTCTGGGTTCTGACCCAGGACATGCCCACCGGGAAGGGACTATTGAAATGGAGCCTCTCTCTCTTCTGTCTCTAAATACCAGGAGAGGGACAGAAGGAGAACCGGGCCACCGGGACCCTAGGACACATTTTCAGGAATGGTGGTACCATCGTCACCGGCCGGTGGCTAAGCTGACGGTCTCGGAGCCACAGACGCTGATGGGAATGGCAGGGACGTGCCCCGAGCCCACGCGTCATGGGAGCCTCTCTCGGGCGGAGTCTGGCACCGCTGGAGAAGTAGTGGGCAGGGAGGGAGGAGCACGTCTCCTCTCGGCCCGGGGCGGCAGCATGCAGGATAAGGTGCGACCCCGGGTCCAGGGATCTGTCGGGTGGAACCATGTGCCTGTTCCCCATGCAGCGTGCGAAGTCTCCTGCAGCGGCTCTGACATCTGAGAGGAGGGGAGCCCGTGGGCCTGGGTATGGGGCCCACTCCCGGAGTGCAGTGAGGCCTGGGGAGTGCTCGGAGGCCGGCCTGGGATGAGAAAACCTGTCAGCCAGGGACAAAGGCAGCAGCAGGAAGCAAGGAGGGAAGGGAGTGAGGTAACGTCCCAGCACAGCTCCCTTCCATGCGGTGCAGGCACACGGCTCCTTGTTGACCCCACTTTTCTGCTGAGGAGCCCCAGCTGTGTTCAGGCGTCAGGCACAGAAGTTTGAGCAAATCGACTTTGTTACTTGAGCCCCTTACTCAAGCACTGTGCACACCACACCAGGAGGGCCTTCCCCCAGCCCCACGGAGGGAGCTGGTCCAGATTTGTCGGGGATGGTCCAGGCACCGACCCATGAGCCGGTTCTGACCCATGGGCCAGGAGGGGAAGTCTGCCAGAGAAGGTTTTCTTATCAGATACAAAGATGGGGTCTCTGAAGCAAATGCCTCCGTCATCCTGTCCTGGCGTCCAGTGAGGATGTGATGTCTGGAACCACAGCAACCATTTTGAGGTCCTGGGAGGACAATCATAAGGACAGAAAGTGGGAAATGTGCTGCCAACGCGCGAGAGATGGCCCAGCAAACACGTGCATGTATCCCGCAACTGCCTCTCCAGCTTCGTGTGACCTGAGCTAGCCGGCTTCACTGCTTTAGCCCCCCACTCAGGTGTCACACTGACCGTACCGCAGAGCCCCGGGAGAGTGGGAGGATGATAGGACGGGAGACAGGAACTTCCAAGGGGGCGTGAAGGGCAACTGTGAGCATGTCACGTCAAGAGTGAACTATGGTAGGACAGGAGGGCTAACGCGCTCACGGCTGCAAACCAAACAGGTGTGAAGGGACAGTCTGGGTCCGCGGTGCCCTTGGCCCTGCAGTGTCGGAGGCTGAGGGTGGCTGTGCTTGGACAGCATTGTGATGGTGGGGGGCTGGCTGGGAGCCGCAAAGGAGGTAATTCAGATCGGCCGGAAGGCTTGAGAGACAAAGTGAGCTGGGCCAGAGGCTCTCAAGAGCATCTCTGGCAGAGATGCTCCCACGGGACCCATGGAACATGCAATGGTGGGAGGTGACCCTTGGGGACAGTGCGAACAAATACAGCAAAGACACCCCAGCCCCGCAGAGAGGTGAGCACCCCGTACACCACTGGGTTCCCCGCTCAGGTGGGAGTGCAGCGGGGGCTTCTCCATGGCACGGGGGCGGGGGGAGTTATGTGAGCGTGAGAGCGAGACACGCCCACCCACACCCCCGCCGTCCGTAGTGTCATCCACCTGCCTTCCGGAACGGCTGGTAGTGATGCGAGTCCTCCTGCCACTGACACTGTCTGAAAAGGCTGCTATTTATTTGTCATTTTGTGGCCTGTCACTTCAGTTTCTCTTTCTGGAAACACAGAATAATGGGCTTCCAGAGGCTAGGAGAGAAGAACCGGGTCCTCCAAGGTGCCCTGAGTGCGGGGCCCACCTTTGTTTCAGCGGCTCCTCCCTCCTCGTCCACGACCGTGTGACGCCAGCAGGGCCAAGCTCGCAGGTGTCTGTAGCCTACATTCCGGGCTGGGAGGGAGCAAAAGGGGGTCCCGTTACCCTGTCCCAGCCAGGACAGCAAGCCGCACCGGGTAAATGGGATTAATGAGATGAACTCATTGCGTACAAAGCCCAGGGCCACGGACCCCGTGGTGCTGACGACACTCGTTCCCGCGTTCAGGCCCAGCGATGGGGCTGCACGTTGTGGCTACAGCAACTTTGCCCAGAAATATGATAACATCCCACATCTCAATGCTATTGTTATTTTAAGAAATATTTACAGATATATTCTCTTATTTCAGTCTCAAAACATTTCACAAGGTAGGCGTGGCGGGGGAGGGGACAACTAGCGGGAGACCCCCGTGGAATCAGGAGAAGTAGAGGCAGCCCCCCAGTAAGAAGGCTCAGGAGGGGTGGGACAGTCACAGGGAGGTTCCCTGGCCTGGCACCATCAGAACCTGAGCTGCCAGGACGGCTCCTCTCCAGGCCCAGGTCCCACTCTGCCCCACAGGCAGCAGGGGCCCGGCCCACAGCGCCCCAGCATCCCTGCCCAGCCTGCCCGGTCCTCCCCCAGTCCATCCTCAGATGAGGAACCACTGGCAGCACAGGCCTCGTTCCCAGGCACGCGTGGAGCCTTGCAGAGTGGGAGACGACCCCCAGAAAAGCCGGAGCCACCCTCTGCATCTTCTCCGGCCACCTGTGGGACCCGGACCCAGTGCATGTGAGGGGCCCCATGGTGTCAGGGCCCAGCCGGCCCAGGAAGATGGGCACAGGGGCCTGTGGCGCCCAGACAGCTACAGGCCTGAGGCTCTCCCCTCTACTGCCCGCTTCCTGCCGGTCACCTGTCCTTCGGGGTAGGACTCCCCTGCAATGTCTGTACAAGAGCTCCCTTCATCTCTACATGCCCAGCCCCACCTCTGCCATGCCAGCCCAAGCTCTCCGCTCAGCCTTCATCCAGGCTTCCTGCCCACCTTCCCCTGGGGGCTCCAAATCCCACGCTCAAGTGAATCCAGGCCACCCAACACAGCTCTCCCCTGGTCGCAGATATTTAATGTGGATTTCAACGCTTCACTGCCAGCCCGACCCTCCGTTCACCTTGGGCCCTCTCTCAGTTCAATGCAATCCCACAGTCTCTCACTGAGTGCCCTGTACACTGTGTCGCTGGGAGAGACACTTCGGGCATGGATCCTGCAATTAAAGACATTAGAGACCCCATGTAATTGGAGGTTAGAGGCAGGCTGGAACTTGGAGTGCATCTGGAATCCAACCTCTTCTTTTATCCATGAACAAGAGAAGGCCCAGAGAGGGTCAGGGGATTGCTCAAGGTCGCACAGCTAAAAATGGGAACAGGCATGCTCGGACATGACCCCCGGCTCCTCAGCCCTGGGCAAGCATTCTCCCCACAGCTTTACAAGGATGTCCCTCCTGAGGTGAGTGATTGAGCGGGGAAGACGGGGGGTCGTAGGGGGCACACAGACAGAAACCCATTCGTCATGTGACCTGCAAGTTCTGCTCACTTCTTTAGCCCATCTCACTGCGACCAGACCCTCAGTAGTGTTTTCAGGCAAGGAGAGAAAAGAACACACACACTCACACTCACACACACACACACACACACACACAAACACTCACACACACACACAAACACACACACACACACACAAACACACACACACACACACACACACACACACACACACACATTTGCTGGTAGGCTCTCAGCATCCCAAGGCTTCTGAGAGCAAAACAGGACTGGACACATTTGTAAAACCCATGAACAGGTTAAAAAAAAAAAGAGGGATGGATCATTACCTAAACGAAAAGGGTTACAATGATCAGATCTAAACAAGGATACTTGAGGATAACGCAAAGCACATACATTCCAATAATTTTAATTTCAGCCACGTAATGTCACATTTACACACCGCTTTCTAATTTCCTAGGGAAAAAAAATATCCTTTGTTTAATCTGCACCATTTTCACTCCTCTGTTCTCCGCTGGCTGCCCCAGCTGCTGGGATGTCTGATTTTTCACTTGCTGATTTAGACACTCGTATGACACATCCAACCTTTTAAATAAATCATTCATTTTTTTTAAAGGTTGGCTATGTCATAGTGTTGTGATGCACCCAATTTTTAAAATAACTGTTTACTTGATGTCAGGTACATCAGACATAAAAATAAATGTGACTTGGGAGAACTTAATACAAAAATTTGAGATCTGATCTGGATTACCTCAGTCGAGCCCTCCATGAGTTGAGTGTTTTGGCCAGGCTCAGGAGAGAATGGGAACTCACATAGTGTGTGTCTTCTAGGGTCCCCCAAGCCTCCTTTCTGTGGCTTCCTTCCCCCGTGAGGCCCTGCTCTCCCATGCTCAGAGTCATCCTACATTTCCCCTAATCCCTGCTCTCAGAATGGCTCTTAAGAAGGGTTTCGGAACCAGTCCCTCCATGTTGTGTGATGCCCTTCCCGTGCCCAGTGCTCCCCACTGAATCTCACCCATCAGGCCAGCACTGTGCCTGGTACACAGGATGCCCTCCACACTTGCTTGTTACAGGGATGAAAGGCTGGGCGTATTTGTGTTCTAAGTCTTAACTTCTCACTGGGAAATGAAATCCAAAGGTCTGGGAAGCAGATGATATGGGGCAAGACTTGGAAGGAGCAAACGACACTCCAACACAATAAGGCAAATAAAATGGGTCAGATGTGGGAAGTGAGCCCCGCCCAAAGATTATTCCCAAATGTCCTCAGACCCACAGTTTGCACTCATTATCAAGGATGTTCACGTTGGTTTCCATTCTGGACATGCATATCTATACAGGTGTTGACCTTACATAATACTGAACCAGAGAACCATGATAAGGTCTCTGTTCCTTTTATTGTGGAAAGCTTAGTACAAGGAAGAGTACTATTAGATTTTTAAAAACATTTTATAAATTGAGAGCATTACAACATTGAGATGCAAGTGCTGAATTCATATTTGTGTCCTTGGCCCATAATAACGCCCATGGAGAAGAGCTTGGGTATTATTATTACCGTTCCTAGGAGGCCCTGTCCCACAGCTGGAGTATTAGGCCAGTTGTAGGGCTAAAAAGCAATAACACTACCACACATTATTGGAATCCAGGAAAATGTGACTATGCATTTTAATTCAGGGACTTTTGCTGCTCATATCTGGTGGTGGGGCCTGGGTACCCATGGTCTCGGTTTCAGCCTCCATTTAGCTGATGGGTGGGCCAAAGCAGAGAGAACCAGGTTTTCAGTTCTGGTATCATGTTTTGAGATAAAGACAAGAAAAAATTGCAGGAATCCTAAAATTTCGCAAGATAAAGAGCTATACCAAGAGAGGGGCAAGGAACATGAACTGTAATTTTGCCAAGTAGGAAACTTCCAAGTCCAAAAGAGGATGAAAAAATTCCTAGATCCACTAGTCACCAGAGAGCAAACACAAGACACATGAAAACAGTGATCAGTGAGAGGGTGGGAGGAAATGAGATAAAAGGGATGAGCAAACAAAGGAACCGTGTAAGAGAGAGGCCTTGCAGAGACAAATGGCAATAATGTGCCATGAGCTGAACATGACAAACACAATCCTTTGAATCTCCCTTGAATGAGGAGGGAGATTTTTGGATACCAGGTGAATATTAAAAAATTGTATTTCTATATATCAGCAACAAATGGAAAATTAAATTTTAAGATGATGCTATTTACAATAGTATTAAGGACATCAAATATTTAGCAATAATCTAAAAATATATGTAGGGCCTTTGTATTAACTAGTATAAGACAATTTTAAGGAACAAAAATAAAAAATACAAATAAAGGCATATACCATATTCATGGATTGGAAGACTCAATATTTTAATAATGTCAATTCTCCTTGAATTGTTTTATAAGTTAAATACAATCCCAATAAAGCTCTCAGTTGTTTTTTTCTCCTATGGAAATTGACAAATTAATTCCAAACCTCACATGAATATCCAAAAGGGGCTGAGAATAACCAAGGCAATCTTAAAGAAGTGTAAGCTAGGGGAATTAAACTACTCATATTAAGATCTTTTATGAAGCTTTAATAAATAAGACAATGTAGTACTGGGGGAAATTTAGATAAACTTCCCAGAGCAGCAGTATAGAGAGTCCAAAAACAGACCTACACAAATATAGTCTGATTTAGGATAAAACTGATATTGCAGTGTGGTGAAGAAGAGATGGCATTTTCAATAAAAATGTTAGCGCAACTGGATAGCCATATAAGAAAATAAAGAACCTGGTTGCCTAAGCAAAAGTCAATTCCAGATGGGTTGCCAATCTATATGTAAGATAAAAGAGCTTTTAGAAGAAAACACAAGAGAATATCTTTGTGACCTTTGGGATGGCAAAGATTTCTTAGACAGAATGTAACCATAAAAACACCATCAAAGAAAGCATTGACAATGTTAAAACTTAGAACTCTCATTCATCAAAAATACCATTAAGATATTAAATATGCAACCCACAAAATGGGCAAATATTTTGCAACACATATTTCCAACAAGGTACATTTACAGAATTTACATATCACCCACTACAAATCAATAGGAAGACAGATGGCCCAATAGAAATACACGTGAAAGAAATAAAAAGACATTTCACAAAAAGAGAACAGCCAGAGGCAGGACTCTTAAGAATTCAATGGGATGAGATTGAGGAAGCTCCTCCCACCAAAAGACATCTATTAAACTCATTAAGATTAGCAAAGAAAATCAAAGTTTCTAGGGATTGAACAGATTAAGAACCATGCATCCAACAAAATTAAAGAAACTTGATGAAACCAAGGAGAGACTCTGGCATTCAAGCTATGGGCTGTACCCTGTCTCCACCAGCTCCCTCTCATGGAAGAGTTATTCTAGCAGGCCCAGAAGCCAAATGGCACTCCTCACCCCCAGAGGCCTGGGATGAAATACCTATTCTGGATAAACAAAGCAATGGCTGAACATTGCAGATGCCATGTCCCACAGCTCTATGCTACAAAAAGCCTCCCCCGATAAGGTGGCAGGAGCCAGGCAGCTCCTCCATGCCCCCATGTCCAGGTCCTGCTGCAAGTATGATCAGAGTGAGCAGCTGGTGAAGAGTGCAGTGCTCCATCCCCGATTGCTCCATCGGTCGAAGAGCAATTCTGAGCACAGCTGCTGAGTGGCAGCACTTACATCTGCCACATTCCTGGGGTGGAAGAACTATAATTAGTGGATTAGGCAGCCAGTGGACAGAGGTCCTCCCAACATCCCTGGCTCTGCACTGAGGAAGATCTGTTCCAGGCAATGGTGGCACCAGTTCCCACACTGTCCTCTCTCACCCATCTCCGTACACACCCCACAGCTTCTGCTCCACAGCATGAAGTTTCTGCCCAGAGAGGGGCCACAGCAAGCCTCAGGCAACACCCTGCTCCTGCCAACAGGCCCAACCTTGTGTGGATCAGACTGTGGAGAAATTCGTGCCAGAGGGCATAGCTGTGAACAGTAGAGCAATCAGGTAGCAGTCAGTGAAAGCTAATAGGTAAGTGTGATACCAACAGGCCAGTAAGAAATTTAATAGGAAGCTCAAGGCAAAAGAGAGTAAAAGAGAGCCCTGCTGGAAACACAGTCATCCATGACGTTCAAGAAGAACACGTCCCCATCATGGCCTCCGAAGTACTAGAGAGGGAACTTCTGAGCTACAGGTCTCTGGTGGGGCAGGGGACAACTTGTAAACTTGCTGTATGCCTCTCAGCCACACACAGAGAGAAAGGTAAAGAGTAAAAACTTACGGGTTTTGGGACTTAGGCACAAGCTCTGACAATCAGTGGCTGACCATGAGTCTGTCTTGTTGACCAAGGATAACCCCTAGGAAGTCAGGCTTAATAATAAAAAATCAAGAAAAAGTAGGAGCAGAGACAAAAGAGGCTGCTCAAGACAGGGGATATAGACTAATTCACCGAGTCAGTCCAGCTGCAGCATATAGACAAGCAAATAATAAACAGATGAAGAAAACACATTTCAGAGGGGGTATCAAAATCCAGGGTTGCTATAATTTGTTATCTAAAATATTAAGTTCTTACTAAAAATTTACAAGACCTTAAAAAAAGGAAACAAGCAAGTGTGACCACACATAGTTTAAAGAAAAAAAAAAAAAAAGCAAGCACAGAGTCAAAACTTCTGTGAGCAGGCCCAGGTGCTGGACTTAGTAGGCAGACCTCAAAGCAGCATTATACACAGGCTTAAAGAACCAAAGGAGAGGATCTTTAAAGAATTAAAGGAAAGTATGATAACAATGATTCATCAAACAGAGAACATCATGACAAAAAAAATATATAAAAGAACCACATGAAAAGTCTGGTGTTTAGAAGTACAATAGAAATGAAAATGTCACTGAAATCTATTAACAGTGTTTTGAGCTGGCAGAAAAAAAGAACTGGATAACTTGATGATAAATTAATAGAGATTAAGCAATCTGAAGAACAAAGAGAGAACAAATGAGGAAAAAGAAACACAGCCTCAGAGAAATGTGGGACACAATTTAGGTGACCTAATCTACAAATCTAAGATCAACAAAGTCCAAGTAGGAAAACGCAGAAACCCACACCTAGACAGACATAGAGTATAGTCAAAATATTCAAAACCAAAGATAAAGAGGAAATCTTGAAAGCTGGGATAAAAACTACTAAATATGTAAGGGAACTCCAGTAATATTAACAGCAGAATTCTCATTTGAAACAGTGGAGGTCAGAGGTGGTGAGATGTATTCAAAGTGACGAAAGGAAAAAAAAAAAACAAAAAACCCTGTCAATCAAGATTCCTATATCCAGCAAAACTATCACTTTCACAAGTGAATGGTGAATGTAAAATGAAGACATTCTCAGATAAACAAAAATAGAATTTGTTGCTAACAGACCTGACTTATAAGAAATACTAAACCACTTAGTTTTCAAGAGATCTATGAAGCCAAAAGACAGAAGTTCTATGATCAATGTCAGAGGGAAGAAGAAGAACTGAAACAAAAGTTTATGCAGCGAGTAAAGGAGAAAGAAACAACATTTAAAGAATCTGAAAAAGAGCTACAGGAAAAGTTTGAGCATCTTAAAAGAATCCAGCAAGAAGAGACAATGAAACTTGAGGAGGAGAGAAGACAATTGGAAGAAGAAATAATAGATTTTTATAAAATGAAGGCTGTTTCTGAAACATTACAGACTCAACTCTGCACCAATATAAAGAAGGAGAAAGAGCATAAGAAGTAGTCCTCTCTTACATTTCTGTGTACAGTAGAACCTATCACTCTCAATTCTTTCTTCCAGTGAGATGATCTTTATAATACTTAACTGTACTAGTTTTTAAAATTTGTTTTATTATTGTATATGTTCACCAACTAGAATGTTAACTCCTCAAGAGAAGGTACCTTGACCATCTTGTTAGATTCTGTATCCTCAGTGTTTATAATAAAGACTAGCACAGAATTTCCACTCAATAAATATTTGCTAAAATGAAAAAAAAATACTAAGCAAAGTTCTTGAAACTGAAAGCCAGCAATACCAGACAATAATATAAATCTATAGAAAAACAAACAGCACTGGTCAAGGTAATTATAAAATATAATCAACTTACCTGGAAGATACAGCAACTATAAACAAAGGAGAGAAGAAACTGACAGGACAAAAGGTAGAAACAAATATTTCAGCCATAACAGTTGGAGACTTGAATATCTGTCTGGACAGAACAACTAGACAGGACATCAACAAAGGAAGAAGACTTTAGCAACACTACAACCCAGCTACATTTAATGGACATCAGTAGAACACCCACCACCAATGGCAGAATACTCCCCTTTCTCCAGGATAGACCATATATTAGGCCATGAATAAGCCTCAGGAAATCTGGAGAACTAAAATCCTATCAGTTGGTCCTCCAAACACAATGGAATAAAATTGGATATCAAAAAGAGAAAGAAATTTAGGAAATCCACAAATATGTACGAATTAGACAACATACTCCTTAATAATCAGTGGGTTAAAGAAGAATCATGAACAAAATTAAAAAATACTTTTAGATTAATGGAAACAAAAATGCAACATACCCAAACTCATGGAATGTGTTAAATTGGCACTTGGAGGGAAATCTTTGACTGTAAATGCCAGTGTAAAAAGAAGACCTCAAATCAATAACCTAATTTTCTACCTTAAGACTAAAAAGAAGAAACTAAACTCAAAGCAAAAAGGATGAAATAAATAGAATACAACAGGAAAATAATAAAGAAAGTCAACAAACCAATTTTGAAAAGATCAGTAAATTGACAAATCTTTAACTGATCAAGAAAAAAAGAGAAAAGATTCAAATTACTAAAATCAGGAATGAAAGAGAGAACACTACAACCACTCTCACATAAATGAGAAAAGATTATAAGGGAACACAGTGCATAGCTCTATGCCAAGAAATTAGGTAACAGATGAAATGGACAACTTCCTAGGAAGACCAAAACCCACTGGAACAGACCATAGATTAAATAGAAGATCTAAATAGACAAGTAAGAAGGAAAGAGATTGCGTTAGTAATTTTAAACCTTCCACCAAGAAAGCCCAGGCCCATAGTTGCTTGGTGATTTCTACCAATCATTTAAAAGGGAATTAACACCAATCCTTCACAACGTCTTCAAAAAATGGACTAGAACACTTGCCAACTCATTCTATGAGGTCAAAATTACTCTGAAGCCAAAACTAGACAAAACACATCATGAGAAAAAAATCTACAGGCCAGTATCTCTCATGAATGTAGTTGCAGAAATCCTCACTAGTATCTCAGCAAACTGAATGCAGCAGCATATAAAAAAAGATTATACACCATCACCAGGTAGGATTTATCCAAGATATGCAGTGTTGTTTTTATATCCAAAAATCAGTGAAATACATTGTATTATTAAGTTAAAGAAAAGCCAAATGGACATCTCAATGGATGCAGAAAAAGCATTTGACAAAACCAAACACCCTCTCATGGTTAAAAAAGCAACAAAATTCAATGAACTTCTTAGAGTTGGTCAGATGGGAACCTTCAACCTACAAAGGGCATCTATGAAAAACCCAGAGCTAACATCACACTCAGGGTGAAAGACTGAATGCTTGACTCCTAAAACAAGCAACTGGACAAGATGTCTGTCTCACCACTTCTGGTCAATATTGTCCTGAAGTTCTAGCAGGACAATCAGCCAAAGAAAAAGACATTGTGATTGGAAAGGAAGAAGTAAAACTATTTTCAGAGGACATGACCTTGTATATAAAAATCTTGAGGAATCCACAGAAAACCTTTTAGACCTGACAAACTATTTCAGCAAACATGCAGAATACAAGATTAAAATAAAATTGTGTATATTAATAAACACAGCTGGAAAATAAGCCTATAGAAAGGTGCTCCATGTCGCATGTCATGAGGGACGTGCAAACTAAAATGAGACACCACTTCATACATGTTAGAATGGCAAACATCCAGAACGCTGACAACACCAAACGTTAGCAAGGATGGGGAGCAACAGGAACTCTCCTACATTAGGGTGGGAATGCAAAATGTAGAGGCAATTTGGAAGACAGTTTGACAGTTTCGTGCAAAACTAAACATCCTCTTACCATATGATCCAGCAGTCATGCTCCTTGGTATTTACTAAAATTGTTGGAAGCATGTCCACAGAAACACCTGCACGTGGGGGTTTATAGCAGCTTTATTCCTGATTTCCAAACCTTGGAGACGACCAGGATGTCCTTCCCTAAGTGGACAAACTGCGGTCCATCCAGACCATGGAATATTGTTCAGCAATAAAAAACAATGAGCTATCAAGCCATGAAAAGACATGGAGGAAGTTTGAATGCATATCACTGAGTCGAAAGAAGCCAATCCGAAAACGCTATGGCGTTCTGAAACACGGACCTGTGGAGATAGTAAGATCAGCAGCTGCTAGAGAATGGAGGAATAGGGGGGTGTGCAGAATGTTTAGGGTAGTGAAAATACTCTGTATGATACCATAATGATTGAAACATGTCACTACGTGTCTGTCTAAACCCACAGAACGTACAACAGCAGGAGTGACCCCTGGTGTAAGCTCGTGACAATGTGTCCAGGTAGGATCTTCTTGGTAACAAGTGTACTGTTCCGGACTGTGATGCGGATAATGAGGGAGGTTATGCATGCGTGGGGATGGGGCTTGATGGGACATCTCTGTTCCTTCCTCTCCGTTTTGTAAACCTAAAACTGTTCTAAAATATGAAAATCTAGAATTATTTTGTAAAGAATTTATTTATTTGAGAGAGAGAGCAAGCAAGCAGGGGGAGGAGCAGAGGGAGAAGCGGACTCTCTGATGAGCAGGGAGCCTGATGCAGGGCTCCATCCCAGGACTGGGGATCATGGCCTGAGCCGAAGGCAGATGCTTAGCTGACTGAGCCACCCAGGCACCTCTGGAAATATTTTTAAAAGATTGCAATATTAAAAAAACAAAAAAGGATAGGCAAGCCAAGTGGTCGGTAAACGCATGAAAGACTGCTAGGTGGCACCAGTCGCTACAGAGATGCAAATTAAAGCCACACTGCAATTGTACCGGAGCTGCCCAAGGGGCTAAAATATAAAAGGCACAAAATAGCCAGTGTTGGCAGAGGTGGGGAGCAGTGGTCCCCCACCTCGTGCTGGGGTGGCGTGGGGACTGCCCTCCACCGTCACAGCCCACAGGATGGTGCGCATGTGCTCACCAAAAGACCCATGCAAGAATGTTTACAGAAGCATTCTTCATATTTCTTTGATTCATTTCCAGCGCCAATCCTGAAAATGCCCAAATGCCCATCCCCAGTGAAATGAGCCAAACGTGATCTGGTAAAACACGGGCGCTCCAGTAGTCATGTCACGTGTGATGTATGCACAGACAATGGGTGGTGAAAGTCAGTGAAGACCGACAAGTGAGGACAGCCGAGGCCAACCAAAGCCTGCTGAGCAAGGGAGTGGACCGCCGTCCCTTGCGTTTGGCAGAGACTCAAAGGCAGGCAGGAGAGTGGGGAAGTTCTATTTGGAAGGAGGGAGGCTCCCAGTCCGCCCTGATGGAGGCTGTCAGCAGGGGGTCGGGGGGTGCTGGCCCAAAGCGCGGCAGTCTATCTGATTGGGTAGGGGCGTGTAGTTGGCTTTCTCTGCTTGATCCTAAGTTGGGAGTGAAGACAAAAATTAGAGAAGTTGTCAGTTACTAATCAAGTCTTGGCCACTGAGGGCCAATAGTTACAGAAGCTACCAAATAGCTTTCTGGACTGTCACTGGAGAAAGCAATCCGCTTCCTGCGAGTCTGACTTCGGGCAGCTGGCGGCCTGGGCGTTTCTTTCTGACAAGGGGGCCGGTTTCCTGGGCAGGTTGCTGTGAATGTGGATCAGGTTCTGCTTCTATACATGGTTGATCCCTGGTCCAGCCATTATCCATTTGTACATCCAGATGCTCAGACACATGAATAGTAAAGATGAGAGTGGGTTACACGCAGTGTGGGCAAATCCCATGGGTGTGATCGACTCTGTCGTCAGCACACGGTCCCATCGCACAACTAGAAAACAGGTAATATTAACCTGCAGTGTTGGGGTGTTGGGCAGCAAGTGGAGCCCAGCGGCTGTGGCTGACGGGGACGGAGAGGTCATGTCCTGTCTCTAGGTTACACAGCTGGGTCAGTCTGTGAGCATGCATCGAGCTCTACACCAGCAACATGTACTTGGCCGTGTACGGGATTGATCTCACCAAAACGTTAGAGAAAGTGTCGGGGGCAGAATCCATGAAGCTTCGTTTGCCAGGTATTAGAAAGGAAATCCATAGGTTACTTTTTTAAATTAAGTATTTTGTTAATTTTTTTAATTTAAATTCAATTAGCCAACAGATAGTACATCATTAGATTTTGATGTAGTGTTCAATGATTCATTAGTGGACTAACACCCAGTGTGCATCAGATCATGCATCCTCCTTCATGCTCATCACCCAGCGACCCCATGATTTAAACTGCCCAAATGACCTACAAGAGTTGTCTTCCTCTGATAGTCAAAAATATTGAGACTAGTGACTGGAACTCTCATGGTTTGGGGAATGGCAGACACACGATTGTAAGAAGATGAAATACAATTTTTTAAACTTCAGAAACCTTTGCCCCCCAAGGAAGTCAACATGTTTCCTATTTATGCTCAAAATTACCCAATTACATTCGCAAAGAAGTGGGATGGAGGGGTACCAGGGCCTGGTTTTACAAAGCACAGGGTTAATTGTGCATATCTCACGGGTACAAACAGCCCAAAAGGAAGGTGTTTTTTCAGAAACTACTCAGAAATCTGTTGAAATGCCTTCATTTTCTTTTCATTTCTTTATTTTATTTCTAAACATTTAACCTGCTTAATCCCAGTGGAAGAAAGACAGTCTCTTCAATAAATGGTGCTGGGAAAATTGGACAGCTACATACAGAAGAATGAAACTGGACCATTCTCTTACACCTCACACAAAGACAAACTCTAAATGGAAGAAAGACCTCAATGCAAGACGGAATCCATCAGAATCCTACAAGAGAACATAGGCAGGAACCTCTTCCACATCAGCCACAGCAACTTCTTTCAAGACCTGTCTTGAAAGGCGAGGGAAACAAAAGCGAAAACGAACCTTTATCTTCATCAAGATCAAAAGCTTCTGCACAGCAAAGGAAACAGTCAACAAAAGAAAGAGGCAACCCACGGAATGGGAGAAGATACTTGTAAATGACACTACAAAGGGCTGATATCCATGATCTATAAAGAACTTCTCAAATTCAACACCCAAAAAACAGATAGTCAGGTCAAAAAATGGGCAGAAGACATGAGCACACACTTCTCCAAAGAAGACATACAAACGGCTATCAAACACATGAAAAAATGTTCATCGTCACTAGCCATCAGGGAGATTCAAATAAAAACCACATTGAGATACCACCTTCCACCAGCTAGAATGGCCAAAATTGACAGGGCAAGAAACAACAAATGTTGGAGAAGTTTTGGAGAAAGGGGAACCCTCTTACACTGTCGGTGGGAATGCAAGTTGGTGCAGCCACTTTGGAGAACAGTGTGGAGGTTCCTCAAAATATTAAAAATAGAGCTACCCTATGACCCTGCCATTGCACTACTGGGTATTACCCCAAAGATACAGATGTAGTGAAAAGAAGGGCCATCTGTACCCAATGTTCATAGCAGCAATGGCCACGGTCGCCAAACTGGAAAGAGCCAGGATGTCCTTCAACAGACGAACGGATAAAGAAGATGTGGTCCATATATACAATGGAATGCTACTCCACCATCAGAAAGGATGAAGACTCAACATTTGCAACAACATGGATGGAACAGGAGGGGATTATGTTGAGTGACATAAGTCAAGCAGAGAAAGTCAACTATCACATGGTTTCGCTTATTTGTGGAGCATAAGGAATAACACAGAGGACATGGGGAGGAGCGAAAAATGAAGGGGGTTGAAATCAGAGTGGGAGATGAACCATGAGGGACTATGGACCCAGGGAAACAAATGGAGAGTTTTAGAAGGGAGGGAGGTGGGGGAATGGGTGAGCCTGGTGATGGGTATTAGGGAGGCCACCAGTTGCATGGAGCACTGGGTGTTATACGCAAACAATGAATCATGGAACTCTACATCAAAAAGTAATGATGTACTGTATGGTGAAAAACGTAACACAATACAAGAAAAATCCTTGAACTCAGACCTTTCCACTGACCCCCAGAGACTAAAACCCCTCCTGGCAGGGTCTCTCTTTCCAAGGTGCAGGGCACTGTTCCCTCCCTCTGCACCCAGAAGAGCTTGTATCCAGCCTGTGTGGTCCCCGGAGATGCCCTAGGCTTCCCTTCAGCACCCTCTAAATACCGAGCTTTGAGAGCTTTGAGAAGTGGCGGGGGTGGGGGGGCTGGCTACGTGTCCATTCGGCTCTCAGGGCTCAGAGACTCAAGGATCCTCTTAGCCTGGGGCAGCGGCTTGAGCTGATTCTGGAACCTTCCTAGGCCCCAGGGGCCCCTGTGTTCTGAGCTCTTTCTCAGCACATGGACATCCCCTGGGCTCCTGACTCTGACCCGTGACTCCCATGGCAGGAGGCTGAGATACGCTCCAGCAAATGCCCCAGACCAAAGAGGCAAGGAAGAGGCAGGTACGGATGGGGCGGGGACGGTCTTTCTTGGAAAGATGACCCTGTGCCGAGAAGGCTTGGTTAAAAATTACAGGCAAAAGTGGGGCAAAGGCAAAGGTGAGCTTTGCTGGGAGTGGTGGCCGCTGCCTTCAGCGTCCGGGGAGGGCGCACCGCGCGGGGCGCAGGGGGGCCCCGGGGCGCACGTGGGCTGGCGCGGCCGTAGATTCCATGCACCAGACAGTTAAAAATTTGAACATAAGGTAGCATTTCCTTTATCATATCCCATAAAAATAGCAATTTGCTGCAGCCCTGTAGCCCAGTAAGGAAGGGGGTGCGCTTTGTGATAACGCGGCGATGACAGATAGGCCTGCACCGAGGTTTCGCGGTGTCGCGCCGGGGAGCATAATAAATTGCCAGGAGCCGCTGAGAGGACAGTGCGCGCGCCTCCTCCCCCAGCAGCCAAATAACTCAGGCCGGCTTCGTAATTATGCTGTGTGAAAATATGGGATTAATTAGACGGTGCACGGACACGCAGTCCTGTCATTAGAGGCGGCTCCGCGCCCGGCGCTGCCAGCGAGCAGGGCCGCCTGCACCGGGAGGGCCGCCTTCCCTGCTCGCGCCGCGCGCTGATGAGCCGAGTCTGGGTCCCTCCCGCGTCCTCCCGGCCTGGGGCAGGGCCCTCTGTCAAGTTCTTTCATTATTTTTACCTGCTTTAAAGAAAGGCAACGCCCAAGGAGGGCCACTTGTCGATAAAACCCATCCGTTTGAGGCCGGAAGGGGGCAGGGAGGCTGGGGGGAGGGGAGGCAGGAGGCAGAGCCCACCCCACCCCACCCCTCCAGACCCAGGAGCATTTTTCTGCGCAGTTTCAACTTAACCATTTGGTATCCTTGAAAGGACAGGAAATTCACCCCGTGTGGCCAGGGAGGGCCTCCAAGCAAGAGGGACCCAGCTGATGCTGAATGGCACGGGAGAAGCACCCCCGAGGAGAGAATTCCAAACACAAAGGCCTTGAATAACCAGGTCAGAGCCCCTCAGTGAGGTCCTGGTTTTCCTGCCCTGTCATGGTCTCAAACTATCAAGGCAGAGCAGCGTTTGCGGGCCTGTTTGGGGTGGGGGTCTTGGTGGTTTGGTCAGGATGGAGGTGGGCACACAGTTGGGGCTCCCCGGAGGTCCGGCCCTTAGCTTCCTTGTGAAAATTGGGTGGGAGTCAAAGGCACTGAAGACCCACCCCTGCTCAGAAGACCCAAGACATGCTGTCCCTTACGGTAGACTGACCAGGGAGGGACTGGTCTTTCCCCGCCCAGAACAGCACTTACTCTGCTCCAGGAAGAAGCTGGGGACAGAACCTTCTGGAATATGCCAGCTGGATGAGTGGGAGACCTACCAGAGCCAGGAAGCCCACCGGATCTCTGCTTCCCCCAACACACACACACACACATATGCACACACACACACACACACACACACCACATTCACTCATATTACACACATGCACACCCAAGGCTTGATGGGTTGAAGTCCTTTGATGAGCCTTCCCAACTATTTTTACATTTGGTTCTCAGAGTTTTGGGTGAGTTTAGAACTTGAAGTCACTGCCAGGATTCCTAACACGCCAAGAAGAGAGTGGATTTTTATATGTGGGGTCCTCCAGACTCAGTGTGGGATTTTTGTGGTTGTTTTCAGTTATCTGAGAGATACCCCCTTCCCCGAACCTCCATGGCCAGCCTATGAACGTCTAAATCTTATTTTTTAACACAGCAGATCTGGGGGAATCACTTTCATCTGCATTTCTATTCTGTGGGGAGCAATTAAGAGCAGAGAAGTCCTTGAAAACTGGGATTCAGATAGTGGGGGGACGAGGGGCAGTGCAGAGGCAGACCTGGGACAGAATGAGGGGCCTAGAGAGAGAAGAAAATGTGTCCATTAGAAAATAAAGTAATTTAAGCTGAATTACACTTAAAATGACCTTTGCAATAGGTAATAGGCAATCCAAGACAGGAAGAAGGAGCTGAAATTCAACAGACTGAAGTCTGCACTGTGGCTTGAAAAATGGGAACTCCAAGCGAGAAAGAGGGAGCGCGGAAGGAGGGAGATGTGAAGTGAAGGCTGACAGGGAGAAGTCATTTCGTGGAAGGTGAGGGTCATTAGCAAAGGGAAAATGATTAGCAGGAAAGTTCTCAAAATCACAGGGACTTTCGAATGGAGCAGCCGCAGCAGTGTCAGGCCTGATAGTAATAAAAGTGATTTAGTGCGCGTGCTGTCTGCGCCGTCTGCAAGGAAGTCGTGTCCAGATAGAGCGTGATCGCTCGCCTCACAAGAGAGATGCGCCGGGTTTTTGTAAACCACATGTTGTTGTGCTTTAGTTGCATTGATCTACTCTGGATAAAACCCTCAAGGAAATGTGAATCTTTTTAGCAAAAATTGCTCCTTTGGAAGAGAATTTATTTCCACCCGCTTTCAGTTCATTTTAAAAACAAACATCATAATTTTCTCTCCCCAGATTCACTTCTGGCAATGCCCACATCTTTCACCAGTTTAATTTCTTACTTTGTGGGGCATAGGTAATTTACTAATGGATTTGGGTAAATTCAGAGAAAAGTGAAAAAAACGTAACTCTGGATTGAAATGAATGAATGAAAAAGTGCGCAAGTTTCTTCTGTGCGATTCACGGAAATGATATTCATTTATCGTACAATAGAAACTGGAAGAGCGAGGACGGTGCGACGCTGAGCCAGGAACGGAGCGACAGAGAGCTTCCTGACTTGGATTCTGAGTTAGGAAGAAAACACCTTCCTGAGTCGTTTCTCCTAGATTTCTAGTGAGGCAAAATGGGCTGGATTTTAGGGATATTAGTTCTCCATGTTGGTGCGTTTCAGAATTTCAGACTGACATGGGACGATCTGGAAGAGTGTCTCCAGGTCACTCTTGGCATGGCAACATTCTCACACGCAGCCTGGACGCCCAACTCACCCTCATACCCTCCTAACTCCTGTGGTTTGTACCACATGGTAAATGGGGCATGGACGGCCAGCTCCCGAGGCGCTCGAAGTCCAGGTGGACACACAGCCGACCAGCCGAGAGAGGTGAGTTGCTTCCTGACACTCGTAGATGAGGGAATAACTTTATAGTCCACCATCAGGAAAGGCCTTGCAGAAAGGAGGAGGTGACAATGAATGACAAGGAAATCTTGGCTCTGTTGAGGGAAACTCCCAGAATCACAAGTACAAAGGTCTTGAGTAAACAGGGGGTAGGAAGACTCAGTGAGGTTGGCATGTTTGGAAACCAGACAAAATGTCTAGAGCCAAGAGGTGGACATGGACTTGGGACTTCTAAGTAGGCTACGGTGGTTTACAATGTCTACAAATTCTTTGACAGTCCGTTCAAATGCTGGACCCAAATTCCCCTCTCTTGAGCGGAGTTGGTGAATCACGCCCAACAACGGAATAAGGTGTAAGTGGTGGTGTGTGACTTTAGAGGCCAGGTCATAAAAGACCCTGCAGCCTCAGCCTCTCTCCTGGATCCCTGGGAAAGAGGCTGCCATGTTAGGGAAGACTCCCAGGTGGCCAATGGCAGGCTCATGTGCCGAAGCCAGTTGAGGGCGCCATCTTAGAAGCGGATCTTCCAGCCTCAGACAAACCTTCCAGTGACGACAGCCCTTGGGGACACCTTGACCTAAGCTCTCAGAGACCGTGACAACAGCAACTGTGAGAGGATAAAGATGTGTTGTTTTAAGCCACCGAATTTTGGGGTGGTTTGTGCAGTAATCAGTAACTAATGCAGATGAGAGGTGACACTGATTTATTTTTGTAAAAGGTCATTCTGGATTGCAGGAAGGAAATGGAAGCAAGAGAGGCTGTTGCCACAGTCCAGCCAAGAGATGTCGGTGGCCGTTGTAGACACCCGGAGAGGGTCTGGATGTGCAGTGCACGTCAGCCGAGTGAGGTGAGGGGAGACAGGTCAGGACGGCTCCTGGCTTTTGGCTTGAGCAACGGAGACAGCATGGTGCCATTCACAAAGCTGGGGAAACTTCTGGGAAGAGCAGATGTGTGTGGATCAACAGTTCTGTTTAGAAGGGAACATGATGGCAGCAAATATTTTATTTTTTTTTAAATGTATTTATTAGAGAGAAAGAGAGAGAAGGGAGGAGGGGCAGAGGGAGAAGAGAATCTCAAGCAAACCCCCCCGCTGAGCACGGAGCCCGACGCGGGGCTCAGTCTCCCGACCCTGAGCTCAGGACCTGAGCCGACACGAGTCAGACAATTAACGGACTGCACCCCCAGGCGCCCTGGCAGGAAATACTCACTGAGCACGTCTTCCTCGCCAGGCACTCTTCTAAGTGCTCTACTGGATTGACCCTAACAGCATTGTACGGGTGAGTCTATGAGAGATGTTAGAAGACACTCACCGATAGACAGAATTCTATCTGTCAATGGAGGCAGCCAGTGGAGGGTTGCCAAAGATTTTGGTATTACCCAAAGCATCAATTTCCAAACAAAAAAACCTCCCCATTGTGACATATATTTAGTGCAGATTCCTTGGTCCTTCTGGGGTGAGTCCCAGAAATCTGTCTTAACAAATCCCCCCAGTCCTTCTGCTAAGAGAAGTCCAGTGTCCACAAACATGCTGCGTGGCTCTCACGGTGGGACTGGACATCAGTCAAGGGAGTGGCGACAAGCAGTTTTACAAAGATGAAATGGAATAGAATGGAAAATATCAGGGTGTATCAGAGCAGTAGGATAAGACCTGCTTTGTGAAACCTTTCTTCCAGTTATATCTAAATTTTATGTATGTATGCGAGTAACATGTGTGAGTTCGCCATAAGAAATAACATTTCCCTGGGGATCGCCATCAGAGCTGTTGCAAAATCACTGGTCTGGCACGGTCTTTGTGAAAAGCTGCTCCAGGGTTGTTGGGCATATTGGATTCCACACGGAGAGGAGCACCCCTCACCTGGCAGTGGGACCACGAGACCCCCGGCAGGCTCTGTGGCGGGAGTAACCTCCCTCTGCTCCAGAGCTCTCGGACTTCTGGAGAGTCTCCTCCTGCCTGCTCCGGGCTTCCCCTCTTGCCCCGACCTCCTCCTTTGCTTGCAGCTGGAACCTCTCTCACCAGCTCCTGCCTTCCCTGCTCTGTCCCAGCCTTCCGGCCAGGACCTCAGGAAGCACCTGCTGCCTGGTCCACACGCCCTTCATTCTGAAAGTGCCTGCCACGTGTATCCCGATTGTGGCACGCTCTGACGCTCCCAGCTGGCTTGCCCAGGCCGCTGCCACTCTGTCCACCATAGCCTCATCTCCTTGACCACGCTGATCCTCATGCTCATGGTGTTTTCTTGGACTCTTGTACCTCTCTTCCTCCAGCAGGAACCCCACCGCTCTCGACCACTTACATGTAGCAGTCTCCTGCGGACATTATGTTTTCAAAACTCAAGGGATGCACACAGTCTCTGCCCTCGGGGGACCTCCAGGCTTCCGTGGAAGGGATTTGCGTGAGCAATCATAATCCGGGGAGAGGGGGCGGATTCCCCTGAGTGGACGGCACTGGACGAGAAGGGTCGGAGGGTGTTGGGGGTCCGCCAGAACTCTCCAGCCACAGGGAACAGGCGGGCACAGGCAGGGAGGTGGACAGGCTCGGGGCTGCTCCTCCCAGGGTTTGATGGAGGGACCAAGGGAGATGTGACTGGTCAGGTAGACAGAGTCCCAGGACTATAGGGAGGTGTGACCTGTGTTAAGAAGTTGACATTTTATCTTGCAGGTAATGGAGATCCAAGGTAAGGTCTGAGCGGGGGAGAACACCCACATGAAGACGGTGCTGGCGACATGGGTACTCCCAGGATGGATGAGGGTGAGATGAGCTGAGGCTGGCTGAGCGGGGACGCCACTGGTCCAGGCAGGACATGGTGACAGCTGCCACCAAACACTCTCCTTCGGCTCTCTTCGGCTACACTGACTCTGTTCACAGAACCTCTGGGTTGGATGGGCTGGCCCCCAGCAGTCACGTGGCTCAGCTGGCCAGTCTGGGCGAGGGTCCCATCCCCTGTGCCGGACCTTCTCCCCCAACCCCTCCAGATAACTGATCTAGGGTGGCAGGTCTAGCAGAGGGCCCATGAGGCATGCCGCCGGGCTCTCCTTCCTCTCTCTGGCACCTTGATGACTCAGGGCATCTCTTTCTCTTCCGTGGGTACTTCTGTTCCAACGTCTCAAGACAGTCCCTTCTCAGTCTTCTTTCCTCCTGATGGTTACGGGCAAGTTCCTTCAACTCTTTCTCCTATGACACGGTTCCTGGCCCACATGCCCCGGGGGCCGTCTCACCCACTCTAGTCCTGTCCCCTGCCCACCGGAAATCCTGCTCCCGGGAGGAAAGTGGATTCTTGAGGTATGTGTGATGCTAGTAGAGCTAACACACAAGCTTCTAGTGGTCTCCCATGAGGGGCAAGGGGAGGGTCATAGTGAGCGTATGGCCTTTCTTCACATGTGAACCACCAGCAAGCCAGATAGTCCCCATTCCCCTCCAAAGAGCAAATAAAATCAGAGCTGGAAGGAGGCTTCATGATCAGGCAGCATGACCAAGGCCTTCGTTGACAGACAGGAAATGCAAGCCTAGAGGTCTTAAATGACTTCCCCTGGGGTGACTGAACCTGAGGGACAGTCGATTTATTCATGTGTAGTTGATGGAAAGCAAATGTTGGCATTTACATGGATCCCTGTTCAACTTAACCTTATTCAGGGGGGCTCAGGATATGGTCATGTCTCAACTTTTGAAGTCGTTATGGTACCCAGTCCAGAGCTGGTTTCATGGTAGATGACAAAGGGCGATTGGCTGACGAGGTGTTTCGTAAAGATGGTCATGAATATGACTCCTCAGATAATGTTTTTTCAATATTCAGAATTTGGGTCACATTTCAGACGCACCAGATCAGACCCTTGTGTGCAGAGCTGGAGAGCCTAACCTCAGGATTCACTGATCTCAATTCAAGCATCCTTTGCAACCATCCTAGCGAGGTTGTGCTACTGGCTTCCAACACTTGGAGACTTGAGAACTAGGTTAGCACTGTGTCCTGACGTCTTTTCTAAGCCCTGCTCCAAGTTCCAGGAAACCTGGCCAGTTCTGCTCTTAGCACAGCATATCGTGGTGGTGAGACCCATGTTCTCTCTCACTCATCTTGGCCCTGGGATTTTGGGGTGGAAATATAGAGGACTAACTTCCTGTCACTTACCACTGTTACCGTAGGGAAGAAATCAAGTTCTAAGGTCCACAACAGAAGTCTATACTGGGGAGTTAAAAGGTCAAAAAATATTGCCTTTTCTTCCCCTTCCAAGTTGAGAACTAAGATGCCAAAGATGTGACAGCTTTATTGCTAATAAACTGATTGGAGGACTTGGCTTTAGATCTAAGGAGAATAAGCATTACTAACTTGCCCTACTGCCCGCTTCCTTCCCTCAGCAACACAGGGTATGCCTTGGGGAGCCCACCCAAGTTTGGAAAGTTTGGCTTGGCAGAGCAGACAGTTCCTTGGGCTAGAGGAGCTAAGAAAAAAAAAAGCAAATCACCCATTCTTGTAGGCTTTCCAAAGACTCCCTCTAACACTGGGGCAGACATGAGTCAGCAGTTGGGAGAGAGACCACAGACTTCATTCCAGGAGCGATCCCTTCCTCTGAAGCACAATGCCAGGAAAAAAGAGGGTCGCCCACCCCTGTTGGGACCATCAGCATCCCTTCCTTCCTGCCATCAGTGAGACCATCATCTCAGACTCTTTCAGGTGTGCCTGCTTCTGAAAGTTAGCATGAGCACGTTGCATTTAGAGAAGGAGACCATTACCTCTAACACCACTCGCCTCAGGAGCCAAATCAGCATCCCAGGGAGCCCCCAGGGCATGGGGGCAACAGGGCAGCCACCAGTGGTTGAACAAAATTCAGAGATGGCCCACACAGGAAGTCAGTTGACACCCAACCTGGGTTTTCTTTGGGTTGGAAGACCCCTCCACCCCCAACTGACAAACACAAAACAACAAATTTAGAAGCCAAAAATGTTTAGAACTTAAGACAGAAGCTTAACACCGTCTTACTCCTTGAGGGCAGCTGACTGCTGTCATTCCATGCCATTCTCCTCTCTTGGTGATGAATCATTCCACCATATGTATTTTTCCCATCTTCTCCCTTTTTTACACACCCTCAAATTGAGCCCTGCAAACAGACTCAAGATGGCAGAGCGTGTCAGCAAAACCACTTGAGACGTGAAAGAGTCTACTGGTGGCTTCTGGCTGTTTCTGACTATTTAAATATATATTATAAAAGTTATTTGGTATGCAGTAGTATGTAATTTAGTCTCTTGCTCTGATAACTAAACATGGCCAAGATGATTATTATATGACTAATTGGTAGGAATTACCATCAGTCCATTTGAAGTAACCGACTCTGTCACTTTCCAAAAGCTGGGGAGGGAGGTGGGGTGTTAGCATTTCCAAGTGTGCATCAGAGACTGGGGACATGAAGTACTTTCATTCCACGGACTACGGACTGAAAAACCGTCTTTGTTTGGACATCCTGCACCATGGCCAGTGATTTGGCAATTTCCCGATGCTGTCAGGCATCTCTGGGCTCATTCAGCAGGGCAGAGGGCCAGACGGGGGCATGGCGTAGAGCCAACTTGCCAGCCAAGCCCGTCAAGTCCAATGGGAATCAATTCAAGTTGCTTGGCTTCTTGGATAGACGGACGTATCACCCCCCACCAACCAAAACACAGAACTATGCACTTCCTAAATTGTTAAGCATATTTATTTATTTTTAAATGTTCAGATAATGGCAGCTGTTCGAACACCAAGGGTAGAAGCAGCCCTAGAAGCTTGAAGTTGCTGGTTCCTCAAGTCTGGCTGCTCTGTCACATCACAAGGCTGCTATTGGCTTCGGCTCTGTCCCTAGGGCTCCAGCACCGAGAATCCGGGCTGTTGCCCCAGGATTCTGCAGCAAGATGTCAGAGGCTTTTGCAGAGCAAAATCCAATTTCAGGTGCTTTTCTCTAAGCTTTCCCCCCATAGTGGTGGTGGCTGCCCGTGCCCCGGGACCCTGGGCGCAGCTCTCTCTCCACCCAAACACCCAGCTCAAAACAGACAGAGCAACACACTCTTGCTATGGCCTCCTTCCCTTTCCTCCTACGCTTCCCCGGGGTGGCGGGGGGAGGTGGGGGACCATGAGGACGGAGTCCGAAGCCTGTGCTAGTTTGCCATCTGGGCAAGAAATGGTTGTTGCAATTTGTTGCCACTCAAACTAGGTGTCATTTTAAGATGCTGTTTATTAACCTCGTTAGGACAGAGAATTTAGTGTGCTCGTCTTAACTACCCCTCTCTCCCCGTCCCGGCTGCTTAATTGTAGTACAATTTTTATTAAAGTCATTTCAGCATGAATACAACGGCTGTGGAAACACTGTTCACTGTGGAGCCAAGTGACTTGATTTTCTTTCTGGTACATTTGTTAGCTTCTTCTAGAATTAATATCACCTCACTGTTTTTATCACCTTAGATTGCTTTAGATGCTGTCACTTATTCTATCCAAACGATCCAAATTTTTAAACATATTTTCCATACAAATGAATGTATCAAGCCTTCTATCAGTTCCATTCCTTTTTGTTTAGAGCCCTCCCTTTATCTGCTCCAATGAGCACTACCCTAGAAATATCCCTTGTTGCCCCTATGTTGATCTTTTGTTCTCAAGTCTCAAAACTATGCTATCTTCTGGAAGAACGTATCTTTCAGTTGCTTCATGAAAAAAGGGTACAGCAGAGGCAAAACTTTGGAGAGACTGCATGTCGGATAATGTCTTTATTTTACCCATATGTCTGACTGATAGTTTAGCTGGATATAGAATTCTTCTTTGACTATACAGTTTCTCTTTGTATTTTGAGGAATTTTTTGACCTCTCATACCCAGAATTGTTTTCCAGAAGTCTGATGTCATTCTGATTTCCTTTGTGTAATCTCCTTAGTATTTCTCCGTGAAAATTTTTGATTTTGCATATTCTAGGGTTCTGAAATTTCGTGTTGACAAGCCCAGTATACGTCTCTTTCATTCATTATGCCGGGAACTTAATGGGTTCTTTCTAGCTGGAAACCCTTATCTCAGGCTGGTAAATCTTCTTGAATTAATTCTTTGATCACGTCCTTCTTTCCGTTTTCCCTATTTTGCTTTTCTAGGCCTTCTTTAGTTGGTTCTGGATATCTTACACTGGATATTTTAACTTCCTGATTTGTTGTATCACCTAATTGAACTTCTTTGTCTTTTGGTCCTACTTTCTGAGGGCTTTCTTCACTTTGTCTTCCAAAGATGGAATTTTTTAAAAAATGACATCTATTTTATTTATAATTCCCTGAAGATACTTTCTTGTTCTCTTATGGTTATTTTTTAAAAATATAGAAACACATTATTATTTCATGGAAACATATGTTTTCTTATTATACAAGTGCAGTTTTTAAATTTTTCTTTTTAAATATGTTTCTTTCTTTTTATTTCTCCTCCTCTTTATTCTTGATCTTTATTATTCATGTTGGTCCCTGGCCTTATGTCTATATTTGAATGAGGCCTTAACGCTGACTGAAAGTTCTCTGCGGGGTCTTTGGCAGCTGGCCTTCACTTCAAAGTGACCTGACGGCAGTCAGCCCTTTCCCCGGGAAGTCCTTGAGTATCGGTCTGTGGAGGTCTCCTTGTAAGACAGTTCAGTTTCTCCAGAAAAGAATCCTCTGGTCTTCAACCAGCAGGTCGCATATTTGGCTTCCCTTGTACCAGAGCCCAGCAGGAGAGAAACTGGAAGTGGATGTCATTTGATATGTAGAATTTCTCCTAATCCTATTTGATGTGTGGCCTCTCCAACTCTTTGCTGGGTCCCCAGCTCAGAGCCTTTCTGACTGGATTTCTCCAGAAGAGAATAAACTTCCAGTTGTCTCCTGGATGAGGAAGTGGGGGAGGGTACCTGTCTGGCTGCAGAGGTCAAGTGGAGGGGGACCTATTTGGGCCCAGCCCTGCCATCTGCACCGTCTGGAGGACAGCTGCATCCACTTCTCAGGGCTCTGGGACGCGAGTCAGCATGCTGCTGGCTGGGACCTTCCCCTGCTGGCACTGAGTGAGGCTCCACTCCACTGGTTTGCTCCGCCAGTGCCACTCCCCTTTCACCTTCCCCGCAACTTATTTTCATATGAGCTCTTGTGGCTTCTCTTACTCTGTCTTTGTGGGATTATGCCTTTCAGTTCTTTGGCTCTCTTTTTTGTGGGTTGGGGGTGGGAATGCACCCAGGTCTGGGTTTCATCCTCACGCGCTGCGGAGAAGGTGTCGATGGGTACTGAATGGATGTCGGGGGGACGTGCCCAGGTCAGGGGAGCAAGCACACTGGAAGCCACGAAGCCCAGGCTGTCTTGTGCCCTCACGGAACCCTCCCACTTGTACTGCTGGAGCCGGTGAAGCCAACTTCAGGCCGCTAAGCCCAGTTCTCTCCTGACCGTGAGTGTCCAGCAAAACTGCCTCAGCTCTGGTCTGAAACCTCCTGAGAATCAGGGAGTGGCAAGAACAGAGGGGATTGCTGGACATCGGGGGGCTTTGGTGGGGTGGGTCAGAGTGGGGTGCAGGTGAGCCGCTGTGTCTAGAAAGAGAATGCTAGAACTTCTATTTCTATGTGTTTTATTAAAAATTCAGAAGAGACCCCATGGACATGGATGGCCACCTCAGGGGGCCAGTTTGTGAAGCAGCCACATTCACAGGTTTGCTGAGGGCCGAGTGGGGGCCACAGGGCAGGGCGCGTGAACCTGGCTAGGTGGACCTACAGACGACAGTGAGTGGTTTCTACCAAGCTAACCCCACTAAATAGACTGGAAACCGTGCACTGGAGAGGGTCCCCCTGAAGTAGCCCCCGGGGGGACCTCCTTTCTACTCTCACAGTGCACTCTATAGAAGCAGCCTACACTGTCGCACTAGGTCTCACCAGAGGGCCACGCGTGTCCATCAAGACTCTCAGATACCCATCTACATCCACGTCTGAGAAGACGAGTGCTGTTCTAATACATAACAACAGTGGACAGCCTTTTGGATCAGGCACACAATAACACACGGTTTGTTTTATCCACGTTACTTGGAAAGCTCTGTTTTCATGTTTGTGTTACGTTTTCAATGCAATGTGTATATAGAAAATATATATTATGTCACATTTACTCATACATATGTCGGGTGTGAGTTCATTTCTTGCTTTTTATTGAGGGGAGTGTGAGCCACTGGAAGAACACAGGCTGAGGAGAAGCCAGGAGCCTCCCCACTTTCCCACGGGCGTCTTCATCCTGCGGAGTGCTGGTGCCCCTAGAACTTCCCAGGTTGGCTTCGGACTGGCTCTGTCTCACCCGCTGTCTGCGTCGTGTGGAAGACGGAAGCCAAGTCAGCCCGGTGGCGGGAAGGGGTGCGTGCCCAGGGCTTCGGGGTGACCCTAGGTCACCACCTCTCACACCGGCACCCACGCACCCAGTGTCAAACTTAAGACCTGCCGGCGCGCCCTTCCGCGTCCCCAGGCCACAGCTGCTGAGCCTGCAAGCAGGTGACTGTCCCCGCGAAGACAGTCTGAGCAGGTGACTGTCCCCGCGAAGACAGTTTGAGCAAAGCCCAGCCTTCGGGGAGCTGATGGCACAGACACCAGCATTCATCCACCTCCTGGCAGGAGGCGAGGCAGGGGGAGCTGGCGGGGAGCGGGGAGGGCGGCAGGGGAGGCCAGTACCCCCACTCCCCCGCCCCCGCCTGACCTCCCCAGCCAGGGGCCTGTGCAGGAGCCCTGGAGGAGGCCTTGCTCTTGACCGCCCTGGCATCCTGCTCCTGTGTGGGGCACCCTGGCAGCAGGCAGGGGAGGCTCATCCCCTTCGGAGGCTCAGGGAAGGGCTCCGGGCGCGGAAGCCCGAAGCCATCAGGAGGGAAAACCACGGAACGCATCAGTGAACGGACGCAGCTTCACAGGTGGAGAAACGAAGGAAGGAGAGGCGCGTCGGAGCCCAGGCCCAGCTGTCCCTGCCGGAGGAGACCAGCCTGGAGCTGGCATCTGGATCTCACAGCTCCTGAAAGCTGCCGCCGCGCCATCTGCCGAGAGACTCGAGCCCGCTGACGCTCCAGTGACAGGACAGGACACGCGGTGGCAGATTTCCCAACAGAAAGACAGCGCCAGCTGGGTGTCCTCCTGGCTCCGAGCGCAGGGAGGCTGCGCCAGCCTGGCCCCCAGACCCGTAGGTGCCCCGGAGCGGCCCACGGAAGGGGTAGAAGGCGCCCGACCCCATCGCCTCCCCTCGGGGCCGACCCGACTGCCTGACGGAGCCCACGACAGATGCTGGCAGCTGGGCAGCGCCCGTGGGAACCAGGGGGCAGGGCACCCTGCCGCCTGTCGCTGCTTGGGTGGTGTGGGAGGTCGGGAGGCCCCCGGACCGGCCGGCTGCAGAGCAGGAGTGAGGGGGTCCTCCTCCTGTTTCCCTCCCGGTACCTGCCCATCCCGCTGAAGACCTCAGCCCAGGGGGGCAGGGGGACAGTGTGCATAGGCCCCACCACCGACCAGTGTCCCCCCACCCTGACAGACCATGTCAGGGGGGCCCTTGGCACAGAGGGGGCATCGTGGACCCTCAGCCCTGCGGGGGCCGTGTGTGAACGTGCTCGAGCCCCCCGGCTGTCCCAAGGGCTGCGGTGTCCGCGGGCGCACAGCTGGGAGCTGGTGACACAGCGCAGGGGCCTCTGCTGTGCATCGTGGGGCCCGGTCCTTCCCCTGTTCGGGGTCTGTAAGTGTCAGGGTTTGGGGGAATTCTGAGCAAGGTAATGGAAGTGGAGAGCCTGGCGCAGAGCCCATCACCTCGAAGTCACTGGACAGGCCCCGGGGCCACGGCTGCACGGGGCTGCATAGGGGTGGGGTCCCCTTGGCTTTTTGCCGCCATGTTTGGCTACTATGTTAAAGCTGACTGAACAGTGCTAAGGGATTTCTGTCCTCGTGGCAGTCTGCTTGGGCTTCCATGGGACACGTGTCTGTGGTCTGAGCCCCTGGGCTGTCCTAGACCCTGAGACCTGAACCTGGCTGAGGAGCCCAGGCCCCATGGGCTGGGGGTCAGGCGCCATGATTCACGCTCCCCTTCCACCCGGAAGAGCTGAAGTGGTTCGTCCTTCATTCCTTCTTTCTTTGCTGGCTTGTGCTCACCTCTTAGGTGCAGAATGGCCTGCCCACTCCCTCTTCCTCGCTCCATCTTCTGGAGGAGTGACGCTAGTTCCTGTCTTCACACGCACACGGAATGAGCTTGATTCGCTCTGGGACAGGGGCAGGCCATCCGTCCCTCGGGGTACCCTGAAATGCAGCTTCCCTGCTCCCCGTGCTGATGAGCACACTGTTCCCACTTCCTGCCATCTGTGGGTCTGAAGCCAGCAGGGGACGCTGTGAGGTCCGCAAGGGCCTCCTGTCTTCCCAGGGGCTCGCTGAGTGACAGGACCAGGCAAACAAGTCACAGGCATCGTAGGGAATCGGACAGCACTGGAACATGGGGGGCCTCCACCCACCATGTTCCAGTGGTAGCCCCGTACACCCAGTCACAACAGCGCCCATACTGGAACCGGCCCTTCCCATATCAGGATCACACTGTGGGACCACTCGCAGCCCTTATAATGAGGAAGACTCTGTGTACCCCCCACCCCCCCGCCGTCTGGCATGTCAGCGCCATGGACACCATACCGGTGACTGGAAACTCTGTCCCTGGGGATTCCCGGACACCCATGGTTGCTTCCAAGGGATCCTGGGGCTTCTCTCCCCAACACTTGCTCCGCTGAGATGCGTGGTTGGATCTATGACACTGCTGACGCATCCTGACTTCAGACGCACTACGGTGTGGCCGACTGTGAGCAGTCTGGCCTCATTAAACATGGGACGATTTCTTGCCTCCTGGTGCTTCTCTCTAGTGTCTAGTGGACTTCACCTGGGGAGGCATCGGGGATGCAGCTGTGCGGACAAGGAAGCTTGAGGTCTGCGGCTCACGTGGCCCCGTGCATCATTTCCCGCCGGGGTCACAGAGCTCTCTCCAGGGAAGGTCATGATCACCCATGACCATCAAGAACACTGGGATTTCTTCTCACTCAATGTCAAGGAAGGAATCATGGGTGGGATCAGTAGAACTGGCCTCGGGGCCAGAAAGAAATCAGGAACACGCAAACAGAATTCTCATTTCAGTAGAAGGAAAGATACCTCGCCCAGCGCTCTGTGCGGTTTCCTTTCGATTACGACGATTAGCAGGGAAGAGAAAGTCCCCTCTGCCGTCTACTGTTGATAAAATCCCGGAAGTCCCCTCCACAAGCATGACAGGATGGTGCGCGAACCTGACTCAGTGCCTCTTGTGGGATTTGGTCTCAAGACCCTTCTTGTCAAGAAACGTTCTGGCAAAAGGTGGAAATAAACAGAGAAAGGTGTGTGGAACCGGGTCAGCCAGTAAGAGCACGTGTGGGAAGCATCTGTGGTTCCACTGCAGCCAAGGACTTGTGCGGAGAGAGGATGGCAACGAGGAGGAGAGCCAGGACATAAGCAGCAGCTGACCGAGAACCGAGAAGTCGCGCGTCGGCCCGTTCCTTCGGAGGGACTGCCCGCCTCCTGTGTTCTCAGCTCTGCCCCGGAGCTCTGTTTGCCATGTGGAGCTGGAGGACAGGCCGGCCGGACTCTGCGAGGGCCGGAGGTCAGGAAGGGTGTGCCTACAGCCCACAGCGGAGGACCTTCCACTTTCAAACCTGTCCAGAAGTCACGTACAGGGTTGGGGTCACCATCCCCCCCCCAGGGAGTGTCCCCCGTGCTGTGGCCAGACCCCATGCCCCACCCCGCAGAGTCTTCTACATGTCAGGGAGAGGCTGTGGCTTGTTGAGCGAGTCACAGTGTGGGTGTGGGTTATGGGCTGGGAAGCCGTGTCCTGTGATGCGCCGCATATAGTGGTTCTGCAGTTAAAATACCCCCTTGCCCTTAACGTGGGGCCAAGGTGGCCGCCGGGGCCAAGCCGGGCTGTGGCGTCTCCTTACAGACTCTGGCCCCATTTCCAGCCCGGCAGGACGGCAATGAGGATCTGCTGAGGCCCTGGGGGACAGCAGGCCGTCCTGCGGAGGGACCCCTTCCCAACCAACGCTGCCCAGCCGGCTGGTGCAACTCCTCGTCTCTAGACGCCAATGCAGTTTGGAAACTGAAACACAGAACTTTACTTTGCATCGGTTTTTATCCCTCTACTTACGAAGCAACTGGGTGACGTGAGGTGTCCCGGAGAGCGCAGACAACGGTGCCGACAGAGCGGACCCGTCCACGCGCTCCTGTTGGCTGCAGCTACAAGTCAGCTTCCACGGGGCTGGGAGCCAGGCCCGAGTTTGGTCATTCTATTTTTTTAAATTTAAATTCAATTAATTAACATGTAACATATTATTAGTTTCAGAGGTAGAGGCCAGTGATTCATCAGTTGCGTATAACGCCTAGCGTTCATTCCATCATGTGCCCTCCTTCATATCCATCCCCCAGTCACCCCGTCCCCCACACCCACCTCCCCTTCAGCCCTCGGTGTGTTCCCTGGAGTTAAGAGTCTCTTATGGTTTGTCTCCCTCTCTTCTCCTATGATCCTCCGTTTTCTTTCTTAAATTCCACATATGAGTGAAATCATATAATTGTCTTTCTCTGACCAACTTATTTTGTTCAGCATAATACCCTCCAGTTCCATCCAAATCAATGTAAATGGCAAGATTTCATTTTTTGATGGCTGTGTAGTATTCCATTGGATATATACCCCCCAAGTATGGAATTAGCTCATTTAAAAAGGATTTATTAAAAGGTATTGAAAATGCAGGGCCACGGAGTAACAGGCAAGTGATTCCTGGAGTGATCTAGAATGAATTCATCAGAATCTGGTAACGGGCCTTGGTGACATGTGCTTACCTAGGTGATTCCGCCGAGGCCAGGCCTGCAGGACCTCACACACTTGGTCCCACGGAGAGAAGAGAAAGCTGAATCCTGCCCCGGGCTGAGGGCCCCAGGAGTTTTGGAGAAACGAGGTTCCCTATCTCATGCTTACTTCTCAAGGCGAAGGTTCCCTGAGAGGTGTCTGCTTCATTTCTGGGACAGACCTGGAGGCAAAGACAGGCAGCAGGGATGACATCGCTTACCCCCGGCTTCTGGTGGGCACTTCAGCTGTCTTCATGATGCTGTGAATCTTCTTCTGAAAACACCACAAGGGTGCAGGTGCCAACACCCGGATCCCAGCTCTAGAACCCCACCACGGACCCCTCGGCCACGAAGGCTGCGGAAGTCCTTCCCTTAAGATGTGTTGGCTTCGCACGCCCAGCTCGAGCGCCCACCGACCGGACACTGCAGTTCTGTGCTGCGTTCAGCGCAGGCTGCGAAGGGACCCCGTGTGAGGAGGGAGCAGTTCGAGAGCGGGGCTGGAGGGAGGTTCGAGAACGGCGAACCCCCCTGGGCTGTCCCACCCTCCCCCCCACCGAGTTCCCACAACACTTGTTTCATGGTGTTACTTTTTATGGTGATAAAGCATTATCCCACGATTGAAAGCCTGAGCTCCAATGATGAAAACTGCCAAGGGGACAATTAGGAGGAGAACATCACGCTCTTGCCCTTCTGTGGAAATGTCAGGCACCTGTGTCACTCTCCCACCTCACAGGGGGACATGGGTACAGGACGACAGGCCGGGGTGAGAGCAGGGGCCACCAGCCCTGGACACGGCAATGCCCCGGGGTTGGGGGGGCACACGCAGTGCCAGCGGCCCCCACTTGTGGCCCTGCGGGCCCCTCCCCCGGCCCGCTCCTTTGCTCGCTCTTTATCTTCAATTATAAAGCAGCGCCAGGTTTTGTAGTCAGCCACTGCCACGTCTCCAAATGGCTTTTCAGTGTCAGGCCTATCAGGAAATTAACTCATCACGCAGTGACAGCTGCTAATTTTTTCCCCTTACATGTCAGATGGATCGCCTGCTGAAGCTAATAATGAATCACCAATCCCTGATTAGAAGGTGCTTCCGAAACGTATAACTGCCATCTGAGCTAACTTTTTTCTTCATGTAAAATGATCTCGCCCTAGAGGAGTGGAAAGCGGATTGTATTCTTCAACAAGATGGAACAGGAGGAGGTCGCTTAAGTGAACTGTGTGCTCGTGAAGTCACGGGCGGATGTTCGGCAGCGAAAGAAGGGACAACTTGCGGCTCCCTTCCCGGCTGGCTGTGCAGACGACCTGCCCGGTGTCCTAGTTCCCGTCCTAGACCCGGCTCTGGGCCGGGCTTCCGAGCTGGTCCCGCGGGTCTCCCCCAGGTGCCGGGATTCTCCCTCTCTGCCCGGGGAAACAAAAGCTTTGATGGAGTGTAGAGGTTCGAACACTGTGCTGGGCGCCGGGTTCCCAGGCCGTGGGCCTCGGGCCTCCACAGCGTCTCCGCCGTCATGTATGAGGGGCTTGAGCAGAGACCCGCCACCGTATGTCCTCTAGGGCGCCGGGTCCGTGTTTCTGGCCTGAGCTGATGTCTGGAACCGGCCACAGTCCAGGGATGCGACCGTAGCTCGTTCCCTTGGTTCTTGGCAGAAAGGCTGTCCTCGGCACCTCTCGGGGTGGGCGGGCTGGTTTGCTTGCATGCTGTGGGGGCGAGGTCTCAGGGCATCCTCCTGTCCGCCCTCCCACCGTTCCAACTGTCCGGGGGCTCCGGAAGCCTCCCAGAGGAGCGCCTGCTTGGGCCACGGCATTCGTGACAATGACAGGCGGTGCTTAAAGTCTAACTCCCCACCGTGCCCGGCAAGCTTCGGGCGCAGAAGGTGGACCTCGAATGATCCCTCCATGTCGACGTGGCAGGGCAGTGGCCCCCCGCAGGCCGGACGTCCGTCTGTCGTTGAATGGGCTACAGCTTCGGACAAAGATGGCCTTTCTGGGTGACGGTCTCCAGGTAACTACTTTGCTCTGTTTTTTGCTTTCCTAAAATAAAGCATGACTGTTTTAGCTAAAACCCCGAGGGAGTTAGAAGCTTGCCTTGGTCTTCTTGGCGGACACTCCCCGCTGCAGGAAGTGCGCCGGGTCACAGCATCGGCCACGCCTCACTATTCTGTGGCACGCGGGTGTGTATGTGCTTCTCTGACTCCCGTACATCCCGGGACTTGGGTAACGAGAGAGCAGAGAGCGGGAGCGCGAACCCCGCGCTACAGGTAATTACAGGATACGCTAGCAGTGAATCCTCTGCAATCCTCCCGAGCCCCGGAACACCTTCTGTGCGGCTTTTTTATGCAAAGGCCTGCTCTTTCCATTGCGCACGACGTGATTGCGGGTTTGACACGGCAGGCTACACTGGTTTTATGGAGGATTAAATGCCACCTGAGACATATTTATCCTAAATAAATCACGAACGGTAAACTGCAGCATGTCGGTGCCGACAGCCCGGACTCGGGCAGAAAGGTTAGCCGTACAGGACGGAGCGCCGCTAGGAATTAGCATCTGAGCCGAGGGCCACGAGCCGCTGCTAACGGGAGGGATGATCGGGAAGAATTATTTCCACCGGAAAACATCCTCCCCCCATCCCCAGCCCCCGGCTGCTGCTGGTGTTTCTTCTTCTTTTTAAAACGTGTATGAGAAGCTGGGGGGGGGCATCACTTTATAAAGGTCACCTTCATCCCCATCACAAATGGGAGTTGATCCTGTCACTGTTTGCTGAAGACAAGTGTTTAAGAAGAAGCCGACCGCCCTGCCGTTTTTAAGAAGCACGAGCTAGTCATACTCAGCTAATTATGAATCTCAGTGTCACACTTGAAATTTTACCTTTCATTTTTTGGGGGGAAGGGAGAGCCATCTCAAGGGAGGTGGCCCTGGGATGGCCAGATGGCAGAGCGACAAGGACCAGGTTGGGAGACGTGCGTTCCCAGCCTATGCTCCCAGGGAGGGACCTTACACTCAGAAGGTACTGTTTTCCCTTCCTTTTCTCTCATGTCTGCTCCTCACCATTTTTAGATACTAACTGTGACAGAATAAACTGTTGTCACCAGAATGTGCCTGGGCCACGTGCCAAACCCTCAGAGGACAGCACGAGGCCGCAGGCGGCGCCCCGGACGGGGCCAGAGTGGGAGGAGAAGCTGCCGCGTCGGAGGAAGGCCTCGTTCTCTCTGGTTTCTACAGCTGCCCATTGGCCGGCTGCGGGAAATAAGAGAACCTCATTCTCGTTCAATGCTATAATTTTATTTCAAAGGAAAATAAAAGGAACAAAAACAACCTTTGCATTTGGGGACAGGGATTGATTTTACAGGTTTGGAAAAGGAAGAAGAGCGATCATACGGCTAAGTGAGTTGTGAGGACACAGCCTTGCATTCCGCGGTTGCAGTGAACCCACAACCGAACATGGACGAGGCTGGTCGGGGCCAGGGCTGCAGGGGGCACGGCGTCCCATTACTAACGGTTAATGCCCCCTCCTTCGCACGGATGTAAATCACAAACCCTGCAAAAATGGCATCAGTATGAAGAAACAGTCATCATAAAAGCAAAATATCAGTATGAACACTATTTTCCAGAGTGTACATTTCATATATAGACTTTATTGTATGAAATGAAGTCAAAATTAGAAGCACTGGGTTGTCTTAACCAAGGTATATTTTCATCCAATAGAAACAATCAAGGCTTTCCTCAACCATAGGCTTGAGGTTTCTTTCCAGCAGATGCAACCAGAGCTAGGAACAGCCCCGCCGCGTCTGGGGAGAGGAAGCTGACGCGCGAGATGGGCCGCGAGGCCTCCCTCTGGTCTGGGGGCACTGCGGTCCTACGGTTTCAGAAAAACAGACAAGGACGGGAGGACCTGTAGCGGCAGTTTTTAACCAAATCTATAATAAACTATTAAAAGGGCTCCATGCTAGACGGCACGAGTAGGCATGTCTCCGGCCGCAAGATACACCGTTCGGACTTCTCCACCACGAGGCACGGTCCTTGATAACAGAAATGGGAAAACATTTGCGGGCCGGGCAGGGGGTGGAAACAGAAAACAACGTGACTTCTCAGCACAGTGGCCAGAACAGAGGGAAAAGACCAGTCACAGGAGAACCGAACAGGAATCAGGCTCCGCTCCAGCAGCCCCTCCCCGTACCCCTCACCCGGCCATCCCCGAGGCACGCTCCGTGCCCCCCGGGCCCCGAGGGGGCTGCCACCCCTCCGGAGGGCCGTGCCACTGTCCGGGAGCCGTCGCACACACGGGCCCAGCGTGAGGATCGGCGGCCTCAGGCCTCCTGGAGTTCGTTCCTCTCTCTTTGGCTCTGAATGACGGTCGCGGCGGGGGAGCCGTCCTGGGTGTAGATGACCATACTCGTCAGCTGTTCCGGTCCGTTCGGGACCACGGCCTCGGCGCTGAGCGCGGCCCCGGCCTGCAGGATCTCCCGGGAGCCGGCCGCCTCGATGACGGCGTGTGAGTACACGGCCGCGTCGTCCTGCGTGCCTGGCGGCAGCTCGGTCACGATGTAGTGCGTGGCACCGTCGGGGAAGCCGCCGGCGGACTCCTGCACCATGGCCTGCACCAGCTCCTCCGTCACGATGATCTGAGAGATCTCGCCGTCCGGCTCGGCCAGGTCCACGTGCTGGCCGTGCGCCTCGGCCTCCTGCATGACGATGTGCGAGCCCTCGCGGGCCAGCATGTGCACGGTGCCCTCCTCGTTCACGATGACCTGCGTGACGCCCTCCTTCAGGAGCCGGCCGGCCGCCGCCGACTCGCACATGGTGAACTGCAGCACGCCCTGCGCCACCTTCTTGAAGGCCACCTGGGCACGCTCCTGCGGGGCGGCCATGGCCGAGGGCCGCGCCACCTGGGTTAGCACCTCCACGGGCTCCCCGGCAGCCGCGCCCCCCCGAACGTCCTGGAACACGTGGATCTCGGGGCCCTCGGCCTGGATGGTGGCGGAGGGCACCTCCTGCCCGGGCAGCTGGACCAGCACATCTCTGGGGCCGGACCTGCTCTTCTCGCGGGGCACAGCCCGGCTTTCCGCACCCCCCAGCTCGGTGACTGCACACAGCAGGGCATCCAAGGCCGAGGCCGTGTCGGGCGGGGGGACACCGGCCTCAGTCAGGTCTAGAATCTCCTGCTTGGTCACCTGATGAATCATGGCGCTACCCGGACTCAGGGGCTCGTCCACGCCGTGGCCGTCTACTGAGCCCCCCACGACCACCACCTGTGTGGCCCCGTCGGCCAGTGGCTCGGGCAGGACCGGCCCGGGCGCCACGCCGCCCATGTGGGCCCCGCTGGGACTTGCGGCAATGACCTGCCCGTCTTCCGTGATGTGTACCACCCGGGCCACCTGGCCGGCCAGCGCCAGCGTTTGCAGCGTGGCCGCGGCCGTCTCCTCCAGCGAGGCGTCAAGGGCGAACTCGCCGTCGTAGCCCTGGATGATGATGAGCTGCTGCACCTGCTCGGGCGCTGCTGCCGGCCGCCTGCTGCTCCTCAGGGGCCTCTCCTTGATGGGAGATGCCTCCGCCAGGGCGGCCGCCGTGAAGGGGCTGTCCGTCTCCACGAAGGTGGCTCCTTGGCCCTTCAAACGGCACTCGTAGGACTTGGACACGATGCCTATGGGAGACAGGGACCAGTTAGAGCCTAGACAAAGTAAGACAATGCCTCAGCAGAAACAGCACAGCGGGCCGCACTCCGCTGTGGCCCCGGGCCCGTCTGAGGCCCGCTGTGTACGCGGACGCCAGTGGCTGGGCTCCCGCTGTGGGAGCAGAAAGGGGCGACAGGAACAGGTGTCCTTCCGTCCTCCTGGCTGGACTATCTGAACACCATGGCCACCATCCAGCTCGTGCTCTTCCGGCTCTGAGGGAAGGAGTGTGGCTACTCCCCTCAGTGACGGTCATTCCCAACAAGGCATGAGTCACTGGCGGGAAGTGAGGATCGGTAAGCAGGGGCCATGTCTTCTGACCCAAAGGCACATCTTTTTGTGAGTTCATGAGCAGGTGGAGGGCACGGGATGCACACACACACACACCCCTCTCCCCAGCGCCACCTGTGACACAAGTGTTCTTTTAATAACTTGACAGGGTAAAATAGGACTGAAAACGGTAATCTTTATTCCCATCAAGACAGACTGACTCTTTGAGCAGACTTCCTATTTTCATCTTTACATTTCAAATTTTCTACCAGTGTCCTTACTGCAGCCTCCTCTGCATGAAATGAGAGAACGGCCCGTCAGTGGTCTACACAGGAGGGTCTCCTATCTCAGTGGCCACCGCAGTTCTGAAACAGTCCACATACTCTCTAAATTATAGGTCAGTTTAAAAAAGCACTCCTGACCCTTACCAAAGGAAAGAAAACGGTGAGAGTGCATGTTGCAGGCATCCCTGAGAGACAAGAGCACTTTTTTCTCCACGTCAGGGCCCTGCCACGAGAGCACACCTCTGTCACTGGGGTCCACGCTGAGCACAGAGCCTAGACGAGGCCCGTCTCCAGTGGGTGCGGGCTCTCAGGCAGCAGCCGCCAAAGCCTTCCATCCCACTTGCCAAGAGGACACGCCCAGGCTCACACCCAGACTGTGGGCGACGGTCCTGGAGCAGGACGCCCGCGCTACGTCTGAACAAAGCGAACCCCCGAGCGTCCCGTGTCCGCTTTAGCCGCGACGCTCTGTTGTTCGGCGAGTGTCCGGGAGGCAGCCCTGCGCACTGGCACTACCCTGCCCAGGGACGGGCCTCCTGGGATATCCCTCCCTCCCGCCTTCTGCTTCCCCCTTTCTCCTGCTCTACGAAGGACAGACTCACCTCGGGAAGATTAAAGTTCAGAAGGCAAGAACAAGCGCAGGTTATCTGTGCGGGTCCTTGAGAGAAAGGACTGAATCACGGTACTTTGACCTCGTCTCCCAGTTTATCTCCTGAACTTCAGATCTCCCTAAAATCTCTGTCTTCAAAGATGCCAGGAGGCCCGGTGGGCAGCAGCAGGCTAGGTGAGGACAGGGCGTTCCAGGCCCCTGTGTACACACATCCGCGCGCGCCTGAGCGGACGCTGGAGGTGCTGCCGGCGTGCTCAGTGAGCCGTCCGTGGGGACCCCTGGGCCTCCGGTCTGCCGTACTCGCCAGTCCTCCGCTAGGCCTGCGATGTTTCCCCTCCCCTCCACCTCACCTGGGACGTAGCCGTCCCGCTTGTCTTTAACGCCCTGAACTCCATCCGGTCTGTTTCTGCCCGTTCTGTCATCATCATACCCTGAACTTGATTTGCTTGTTTCTGTCCAACTCCCTAACTTCAAGGTCACTTTCAGTTGAATTTAGAGTCTGGCGGGGGAAGACATGAAGAGATATGGACACAAAAGTAAGGAAGGCAGCCTGAAGTCAACCCTTAATTACAAAAGAGGACATAGCAGGGGAAGCATGCATGGGGAGGGGGCGGGGGGGGCCACCAAGCGACCTGCGCGCTGGTGGTCTCCAAAGGAAAGCCTGCAGGCCGGAGCCCCCACACTCCCTTCTTCAGTCTGCAGCTGGACGGAAAATCTCTTGGGTGTCGAATTACCCTCTGCATCCCCTGCAGTACTGATAATGATGCTATTCCGAACTGCTTACTGAATTTATTTGAATCCAGAGGTGGGTTAAACCACTTGCAGACCATTAAAGCGAACTACATGGGTAAACACTACTGTCACAACGGCGCGTGATGAAGCCTGACACCACCAGCGTCTTAACCTCGGTGCGGCGCGAGCCCCGCTCCCCCATCACAGTTCATAAATGCGAGTGCAGGTCCATCTTTTGATTCAGCAATTTAATAACTTCGAGGGCTGTCAGTACTGCTTTGAAAAATAGCACCTATAAAATGTAACAGCCTCAATCAGATTGAAAAAGATTCACCCACTGAAGATTCTTCCATTTCGCCCATAATGAATGAATGTGGAGCTACGCAGAAGTTCAAGTGTCATTTAAACTAATGTGAATCTCTACTGTAACTTTAAATTCTAACTGGGTTATGACCAAGAATTTACTGGGCACATCAACTTCAATTTCTGAGCTCTTTCCTGTAAATACGAACCGTAAAGCTCACCAATGCAAATGGCCAAATGGATACAGTATTTGGAAAACAGGAACTTTGTACAGGCTTACCCTCCACGGCTTAGTCACCGCGATCAGTCCAGAAACACACCAATCTTTACCGGAGCACGGATGCCCGACACAGCAGACGCACTATGGTTTGTATCTTTCAAAGACCACGTCGGGTGTCAGTGTGGTCACGGCAGGCGATCAAATCGTGCATCTGATTCAGCCTTTTTGGACCTGTTTGTATGAGGACCATAAATCGCCCGGTGCAGAAGGGGCAGATAGGTTAAAATGCAGCCTCCTGCCTGTTTATGAAAAATTCTAACTTACCGCCCATTTGATTTCGCGAGTACAGAGATGGACACCCTTCTCGTAGCTAAATGCACTCAACATCTACAACGTGGTTGAAATGGGAAGGGCTTTTGGGGAATGGAGGATTTGTTTTCCACAAAATGATTCCAAATTAGGTTGCCTTCTCCAGGATAGTGTTCGGAGCCCCAGTTCCTTCTTGGAGAGGGTGTCCTTGGAGGGGAAAACTTCAGTGTCACACCAGCAGAGGTGGGGTTAAGATGCAGAGGCCTGTACCCCCAAAGCCGCGGGGTTGGCCCCGTTTCGCTGTCGGGGGGCTTCTGGGACGCTGCACGTGGGCTCGAGCACCTGACTGCTTCCTTTGTGTGTGTGTGTGTGTGTGTGTGTGTGTGTGTGTGCTCTTCTTTTGTTACTGTCATTGCTCTCTTTCACAGAATAAATACCTTATGCTTTGGTTAAGCTTACATTTAATTAAAATGTACAGAATTTGTGCAGTAAACTCGAATGAAACAAATAAAACAAGGGCCCCCTCTCTTGAAGGCATACGTTGTGAATGAAAAATGTCATTACAGACTAAAAAATTTTGCAGTAAACAGGGCCTACAGAGAGAAGTTTCCCCTGTAATGACATCCATAAAATACACAAATGGCACTTTTAGTACCATCCTGAATATGGCATTTTCTGTGCTCTACACACAATCTAAATGGTTTGATCATAGAGCATAATACTCCATTGGGTTTATAGAACAATCAATGTTCCATAAAATGATGTATTTATCCAATAGCAGGCTCAGCAGTTACTGGCGTATGACATCGCAGGACACAGGCCCGGACGCCTTGGCGGCACCCAGGCCGACTGTAAAACTTATCTCACGCCACTTCAACAACTTCATCTCATCTGCGTCAAGTAATTTGTGGAAGCCTCAGCTTGGCTTAAAAAAAACTTGTAATAAAAATTCATAGAATTTTCAGGAGAATGAAAGCTGATGACAATAGAAAGGTCACATTGTATCTCCACGAGAGGGGTCAAAGGTGGCCTGCGGTTCTGAAGCCGAAAGTAGATTTCATGCATCGCGTAGCAGATAAAGATGGCATTAAAGAGCCCGTGCGGGGTGGGACGCGGCGCGCCGGGGAAGCTCGTGCGGACACCCCGGGACAGCCGCGTGGCGGCGGCCGGTGGCGCTCACGTGCAATCTCGAGGCTTCTCTGAAATGGCGCTCCACACTCACACGGGGCTGGCCGTGCTGGGTGCTCTGTGTCTTGTTTCTATTGTTGTGTAAAGACCTCAAAGGCTCTGGCAGAGGACCCGTGACACAGGGAACGCTCTGCTCCGCTCTGTGTGTGAGCGATTTTGTGCTCTGCAGGCTACTGACCCTGAGAAGGCGAGGCTGGCCCATGGTCACGGCGAAAGCACCTCAAACAGGATGCGATTTAAATAGTACACTTTTCGTATAAAAATTTGGGGCACACATGACGCTGTGATTCTTAAGCCACATATGATTTTTCTTGACTTCAATTTTAAGATGTAATTTTAACAAGAATGTTAAGAAATCATACTTAATGTCTATTAAAATGAAACAATATTAACAGATTATGCTAATAAATTAGAACCATATTTTAATGTCACAAAAGCTTGTAAGTTTTTGAAGTGGGAGCAGAAAAAATGACAAATTAAAATTCAATGCAATATAACCTTGTAGAAATTTCGAAGCAGGGGATAAATTATTCGTACAACAGCACAGCCGGTCGAAGAAGTAGCAATAATCACTCCGTCGCGCAGTCATTCTTTGGACAATAAGAATGACCGGCCTTGCTGCAGGATGTCCCTGAGAGCACTCCTCCCTCCACAGCCTGGTCTGGAAGGAGTGAGGGCTTCCACGTGGACACAACACAAACGAGGGGTGCCCCCTGGGCCAAACGCTTTGGACTGCCTCACGTTCCTGAGGGAACGTGCCACTCGAGGGCTTTAAGAAGGAATTCCACCACAACTGATAGCCGCAAGGGGCGAGAGCAGCCTCTCAGTCCTGCAACCCCACGCCAAAATGACAATTTTGTAAAAAAAAAAAAAAAAATTTATTTTTTATTTTTTTGAGAGAACAATGGATGGTCAATACTTTGTGATTAGTATTTTCAACAGTTATGTGTTCTGGACAGTGTTAATAAAATTCACACATAAATCACAAATATTTAGGTGACTGGAGATACAAAATTAAAATTATTTTTAGTCTCCGGCATGCCTGTGAAGAATGATAGCTGTATTAGGGAGATTTATTTCAGAGCACAGACCTGTTCTGGTCATTCTGCCATGAGTGGGCTTAAGGCTGGTAAATACACCACAACATAATAATTTGAAGCATTTTGGTAAACTATCAGCTTTGTACCACAAATAAATGTATAAAGGCAGATGCTAGAGTTACAGGAACAGCGATCGCTCTGTCCTCCATTTTGTGAAGGCTGATCTTTTTTTTTTTTTTTAAGGGTTTTATTTATTTATTTGTCAGAGAGAGAGCAGGAGCAGGGGGAGCAGCAGGAGTGGGGGGAAGCAGGCTCCCCACTGAGCAGGGAAGCCGGATGTGGGGCTCGATCCCAGGACCCTGAGATCACAACCTAATCTGAAGGCAGACGCTTAACTCACTGAGCCACCCAGGTGCTCCAAGGCCACCATTTTATAAGAATAGATGAGGAAAATTATTTCTCTGTGAAAAATTAACTCAAGTCCACATCCTTTCGGACAGACCCTTCCACCTAAGTTCAAATATACAATTTTGTAAGATACACCATGCAATTTTTACTGAAGGAATACTTACTACTAGTAAGCCAGGACACAGATTAAGGTGACAAAAGTTTTAAGTCCCTTTTTCTCAATTATCATCAGTACTACCTTTATGATTGGTAGTGATCAAAGATAATCAGATATGACCCCTGAAAGGAATTCTAAGATGTTCAGACAAAACTAAGAATAAATTTTATCTCAAGTTAGAAATACATGACTGGCCAGGTTTCTAACTTTACCATGAACAGTCTCTGTGGGCATAGATATTTCCATGGGCACTGAAGAGTGACAAGGAATAAAAGACAATATTTTACCTTTAAAATCACAAACCCTATGAAATTTTGTATTATATCAGACTCTTAGGTATATATCATCATTTCCATGCATGAGGATCTAATGGGAGCCATGCACACAAATCTCCCGCAGGAAGATCGGAACGGTGCTCTGAGGTTATCCTGACAGGCCTTTCTGGAAGGGATGTCAAGGGGCAGGTGTGGTTAACCGTTAACTTGGCTGTGGCAGAGGCCTGCAGACCGTGTGGGCAGGTGAGCTGTGACAGCCACAGAACTCGGGAAATCTGACTCATGAGACAGAAAGGACGAGATGGGATTTTAAAGTTAAACTGCCAAGTGCTCTGATCTTGTCATTTACCCGTGAAGAGCACCTTCTTAAAACTTGCCAGCCGAGTTACTGGCAGAAAGGGCTCAAAGGTCTTAAGGCCCGTCTGGAGCAAAGGGAGGAAGAGGCGCGGCCGTCTCGGGGTCGGCACAGGGGGCCTTTGGCATTCTGGGCACATCTGGGGGTATGCAGGGCAGCCCCCGGGCACTGGGAGGGCTCAGTGTTGGAAGCTTTCTCTCCTGGCTTCTGGGCCTGCCGTCCCCTGGGGCCCTGGCCCTAGGCCTGCTCTGCACCGTCTCAGTGGCACCGGCTGATGCACCTGAGGGGAGCCCAGGGGCTCGACCCGTGGGAGGCGGGACTCGTCTCCCAGGGTCCCACGTGAACAGTGGCCCAGGGGCCTCTGCTGCAAGGCTGCCTCCCCTGTTCGCCTCAGACGAGCCCTGACTTCTTTCCTGCATGACAGTATCAGAAATTTGGGGCCCCAAGGACCTTCTCCTATTGTCTCTGACAGGCCTCTCAGACTCCCGGTACAGGTAACACAATATTGGGAGACGAGGCCTGTTTTTCAAAAGTTGTGCAAATCACACACATTTTCGAAGGTAAAATTAGGCAGCTAAGAAGTCAGCCAGTGCTCTTCCTGGGGCGTTCCTCTTCCAATGCAGGCTTAGGGGGCTAACCAGACCGACAAAACTCCTTTGTGTTCTGGGCAAGCCCTATAGAAAGATCACACTCATTTTTGCGGGCACGTTCAGACTTCCCTTGTATTACAGCATCTTCGTATCTTTCCTGAGGAAATGAGAGGAAGCAGACGTCTGTCTTCATTGCAGACACTTCTGTATGCAGGTAAAGAGCAAACCACTCCTCAGTAACGGCGCAGAGGCACCATTAAAATCAAATTTACAGTAAGCAGAACCTGCAGCTGGGGTAAAACGCTGTTAGTATTTTAATTATCGGCAAAGCTTTCGGAGGTCTAACATCTGCTCGTAGCTGAGTGACAGCAGCTGCTTGGGTACACTTAAAACAAGGCGAATTTCTCCCACACATATTAAAATGAATCATGTGTTCTGGGCACATCACTGCTAGTTCCGTATAAGCCGGCTCGTGTGGGTGAGGGGCCACACGGCGAGGCCCGACCTCTTCACATGGATGACTGCCAAGGACAGCGAACACGTGACTCCGGGCTGTGGAGACGCTCGGCTGGTGCTGGAGGACCGGTCACCTGCGGGCCACCTGCCGGTGCCCAGGGTGCGCCGGGACTCTGCTCACAGCGACTTCCAGGACAAGACGAGGAAACAGGCATCTCACAGTGGCCAGACTTATTCTGGGAAAGCGAGTGAGCAGTGGGGCCGCCCGGGCTGGCTCAGGCAGGCCACCCGGGGGCTGGGCCCGCACGCTGCCTTCTCCGAGCACGAGCACGGAGCAGCGATGGGCACGGGGCTGGGATGGAGACGCAAGCACTGCCACGGTCAAGGAAGAAATAAAGACACGTTTCGTCTTTAGCTGATGACTACCGCAGTCCTCACTGTGGACATCTTCCTAAACGCCTACGTTAAACTCCTATGTTGAACTTGCAGAGTATCTATACGCTTGGGTAATAAAGTCTAAAACTGACTGAACAGATATCAAACAGAAGATACACGATAAGGTCTGGCCCTTGCTTTGAAACAGACACAATAAAAACAAACTTGCAAATTAAAATGCTGAGTAAAATGCAGTGCCAGCAACCTAAGGTTTAAGAGACGGAGACACCCCCCCCCCCACGCACCCGCTGGTTCTCTGAGGGGCCGGGGAAGCTCGGAGGGCAATCCCTGCAGACCTGACCACCTGAGGGGCTGCAGGCCTGCTGCAGCAGGTGTGGGCGGGACACAGGGAAGCCATGTAGGTGTGTCTGGAGGCAACTCCACGCCCCTACGTCTAAGCGCACGCGTGAGGCCCCTGAGCAGACGTCCAGGCGCGCGCTGAGCCATGGGCACCACGCCTGGTGAGCGGGCACAGGCGGGGGCAAAGCCACGCACGGCGTCACACACCACCACACAGGTCGCATCGGGCTGGAAACCTGAAAACAGTCCCTCTAAGATTATTGTGAGTTCATTAAGGAGCTGAAGGGCCTTGTGGCTCTGGGATGGCTCTATCTGGCCACGGAGCAGCCACGCATGCCAGGAGCCACCCGCAGCTGACACGATGCTCAGGTGCGGACACCAGGGCAGAGTCCTCGCACGGTGTCAGGCGGCAGAACGCACCACACAGGAGCTCCCGAAAATGCTCCGGATGGGGAACGGCGACCTGAACAGGCTGGAAATTCAACGGCACATGGAACGACAACTCAGGAGCTCCCACAAGAAACACGGAGACACGGACAAGTAATGCCCACGGTTCCTACGGACACGCAGCTGTCAACCCGCTCGAAATGCCCTTCGACAAAGCTTAGGAAGGAACTTAGAATGTGTTTCAGTGGGCCACGTTCCGCCCTGCAATGGCCAGAGTCACAGGGTACAGAGCTACGTGCCTGGCCCCGGTGGGGCGTCAGGGGACAGGGAGGCAGCAGAAGCGCGCTCCCTGAGCTCTGCGTCTGGCGTCTTGCTTCCTTCAGCAGCTTTTCTCTGGATCAAGTGCCTCATCTTGATACTCAAGGAGGCTGCTGACCAACAATGAACGCACAACTCTGATACCACTAACAGCACCAGATAATTTAATTATATCACAAAACAGGCAGACCACAACTTCTGAAATTAAATAAATATACACTTAATAATCCATGTCAAATTTTCATCTTTTCTTGAAATCTACACATACACACGTACACTTACATCTGTGTGCAGACACTGGCACGAACACACACACACGCGGGCCAAGCTCACACCGCTCTAACCAGCTCACTTTTCTGCTTGCGTTCTCATCGTTACACGCCTCGTGCGGAGGTCTTCACTGAGTGTCAGTCCTGAACCACAGTCCGTGACACACAGGGCCAGCGGGACGGGACGGCTTCTGCTCTCTAGGGCGCACACCAGGTGCCCCCTGAGCAGAAGGCGCTCTGGGGCGCTCATCTGATGATGCACCGTCTCGGACTAGCGTCGTCTAGCGGGAGCACAAGTCTGCAGGCCCAGTGCTCGAGCGACACTTGCTAGGTCTTCAGCAGCTCCTCACGTTCTGAAGGGGCAGGATAGGTGAGAAACCGTCACAGCTTTAAAGGCCCCAAGGTTCAGAGTTTATGTTCTGTGTCTGTTCTTCTCTCTCCCCTGGAACCTAGAGCAAGCTCTCTTTCACTATTTATGTGGCTCTGATGTGATTCTTGTGCCTCATTAAGAGGTAACATGACGGAAAATCAAATCACAGACAGTCCTGAGGACCCATCAGTAGGCGGTAGAGCAAGGCCGGGATCCCTGTCTCGGAACGAGACTCAGAAGAGGAACTGCCCGCGTGGAAGGTCAACAGCACAGCCACTACGAGAACTCGCAGGTCCCCTGAACGTGCCCAGGAGGAACACGTCTGAACACGCTTGGGGTCTGTCATGTTTATAACCCACCAGTTCCTCAGTCAACATGACAGGAACAGGTAGGCTCGAAGGCCACCGTATTAAAACTTACACATAGGAATCAGGTACTTAACGTATTTTTAATGGTGCATGTCCTTAATTTGGATGTCACTTCAGATGTTATGTATATACACACCTGTGACCCGTGGAATCCTAACAAATCTTCTCCGCCGGGCAGAGCGCTCCCTAGAGCGCAGGGCTCTGTTACTCACTGGGGCATGGCCGTTGCGTGGCACAGAGCAGGGCCTAACAAACACTGCTTTAAGGAAGAGGGTGAGAACCTCCCTTTGCCCTAATGTTCATTAGAGAGTAACGGGGGAGGGACAATGTTCAAACTCCTTTCCAGTAAGCAGAGCGGAGCCATGGGTCAGCACGCCCGGGTGGTATTCCTCGTCACGGTCTGGGCGAGCACTTCTCCGTGGGTCTCTGTGCTGCTGCCCATCTGATGCCTCTGTTCTACATCATCTCTTCAAGGATGTTCCGAAAGTTGACAGCCTGGGGAGACAGACACCGTGTCTTTTTCTGGAGCAAAGGGCAGATTTACTGACTGTCCAATAGGACAGAAACAAGCATCCCTTTAGGGAAAGAGACCGGCCAGCTCAGTGCTCGTAATACAAGATCTGGGCTCCTTAGGGCTGGACTCTTCTCCTGAGGTGGCGCTCACCATGCCCCGCTGCGCACGGGGGCCACGGGGCCTCTCCGTGTCACCTGCGGGACTTGGGATTTACGGAGCAGAACAAACAGCGATCTGTGGTTACTGCTTCCTCTATAGGTAATGACACCCTTTGCTTCTGAGCCAGGCATCGTGCGTCTTCTGCTGGCATCCACGGGCTTGCTTGTCCGCAAGATCTCGGATCTTCGTTGTTTTTGACAGTCACCTGAACTCCTTAAATCTCAGAATCTCACCTGTAAAATGGGGTTCATGAGAGTGATTGTCTTGAAGAGTGAGGCAGTCCATGCAAAATGCTTAGCTGTGTCCCACAAAGTAGGGGCTCAGGGGATGTTAGGCCTTATTATTCTTTATTTTCAGGAAGATGCATCCCAGCACAGAGGTCACAGCAACTGAAACCGGTGTGTGTATGACCAGTACACGCGGATATGCAGAATAATCTTGGCTGACTAAAATATCTGAAGTACGCTTTACATTTAACAAAATTACCTTTAATGTAAACCAACATGAAGTCCTGCAATCAGGAGCCCCCCCCCCCCCAAAAAAAGCTTCCAGCCAGGGAGAAAGGTGTTTGTGGGTTGTAGCTGCATGTGAAGTCGACGGCAGGCACGGCCGTCACAGCACAAGCACAGGCTCAGAAAGGGAAGGGGCAGCATGAGGGCGCACGGGTCACACACGCCCAGGGTGCCACGGGCGATCGGTGCTCTGCAGTTTCAGAACTACACTGCCAGACAGGCGTGAATGCAGAGCAGAGAAACAAAGACTCTCGGGGACTCAAAAGCTCATAAAGAACGGGTGAGGCCTTCCAGTATTACAGGACTGTCTTTACAGGAAAGGAGGAGGGCTCCAATCTCCGTGGCACTAGAAGGCAAGACTGGGTTCCGGGGGAGTCAGCCTGGCCCCAACACTGGTTCAGAAATGAGCACAACACCTGAGTAATGAGCCCCTGGGGAACGGGTAGGCGGCCACTTCTGGGGAATCCTGCAAAGAGAACTCAAACCCGGGCCTCTGTTACCTTGCTAATCACTGAGACTCAGATTCTAGATCTGCTGAAGCTGGGAGCAGATCCGAACATTCACAGATAGTCCGGGTGACGGACACGTTTTCAGGAAGCTGATCGGCACAGTCTGCCAGGACATGCTCCGGGCGGAGCCCTGGGATTCCTTCTAGCTCTTGGTGGTAGGCCTCTCCGGATTCTGGGGGAAATTCCTTCCGCTTCTAGAACGCTGTTCCCATCCACACTCTGGGTAACACAGGACACTGCCAGTCTTCAGGAGGGCAGGGACCAGGAATGGCCTCCACGGTGGGAACAGACTGTGGTGCAGGTCGGCCTGGGCCCTGTGTTCATTGCCCATGATCCATTAGGCAGTGCGGTGTTGGCATCGGTGAGGGGGTGGGGAGGTGAAGTACAGAACCACATACTACAGGCCGAATATTTGTGTCCCCCCCAAATTCACAGGAGGAAATCCCAATCTCCAAAGGGATGAGTGATGGTATTAGGAGGTCGGGCCTTTGCAAGGTGATTAGGCTGGGAAGGCGGGGCCCTCCTGAATGGGATCTGTGCCCTTCTAAAAGGGCACAGAGTTAGCTCCCTCTGCTCACCCTGTGAGGACACAGCGAGACATCAGCAGTCTGTAACCTCACCATGCCAGCCCCCAGACTTCGGACTCGCAGCCAAACGAACTGTGAGCAATACCTTTCTGTTATTTATAAGCCACCAATACGGAATCTCCAGGACTTCATTAGAGCAGCCTGAAAAGTCCAAGACAATGAACCACAATGCAGGTCCTCGAAATTCTGAAGCAAGACCATGCCACCCAGGGTAGACAGCACACACCTCTAAGATCCAGCCCGTGGCAATGACAGAGACAGTCTGATCAACTGAGCACAGGCCACCAGACCTCCCACGAGGAGTCAGACTCCGAAACACCTGCCATGTGGCCATAGCGGCTCCCTGGGAGGAGGGTTCCCCTGGGCTCACGGAGTCCTGAAGCTGGAAGGGGCTGGCAGTAGTCTGCTGTCACATGGAAACACAGCTTTTGGAGCAAACCTTGGCAGGGGCAGAAAGCCCAAGGAAGTCGCATGAAGAAGGGGCTGCGACTCTGTCCTGACCAGTCGCACCAGGCGACAGACAATTCGTCAGTAGGTCAAACCGCTCCCAAACATGTCCCAGAGAGTCCGAGGGTCACCTTCCACCCCGTTTTCACGTTGTTACGTACGGAATCGCACAGCAAGAAATCCTCTCCCAAACCACAGATCTGAGCATTGAAAGATGCTGAGTCATCACGAGAGATGGCAGATTGTCGGCTACTGGGGCCTCACCGTGGAGGCCATTCCTGGTCCCTGCCCTCCTGAAGACCGCCAAGATCGGAAGGCCAAGCAGAGCAGGTGGAAAGCCTGCCATAGAGTTTGAAACTACTGAAGACGCAGTTTCCTGGTAAATTCCCACTTACCCAGTAACACTATTCTCTAGGTGTCCAGGGAGCCTGAGGCTTTAGTTCTACTTACTGCTTTTAAATTTGGGGGATGTGCCATCTAGGAACTTGGGATTTCAGGTCATTTTCTTAATTATTATATATTCAGCAAACACTGAAGCTAAATTCTTTGTATTTAATTCTTTACATCAGCAAGGCAAATAAGAATTATGGCTTAGCTTTTCAGAAATTAATTAGTTGAAGATACTGGCATGTTAGAGAACTATGACAAATAAAATATAAAGTAGCCAGATAACACACATTCAGATAGCCATGCCTTCAAAGAGAGAAGGACTCACTTGGCCTGGGGTAGTAGTCAGGCAAATACTCACAGAAGATCAAGGTCTGGCAGGATAAGTAGGAATCTGTTAGGCAGCGAAAGCAAACGGAGACAACCCCCCACCGTTCCACGCGTGTTCTAAACCCAGCAAGTGTGTGCGCGGCTGCACAGTCTTAGTGTGGGGGCAAGAGAGGGAAGGCGGGGCTCCTCCACTCCTGGGAGGCTCAGGGTTCTGAACTTGGACATCTGTCGTGATGGGAGACCAATGAGGAAGTTTAAACAAGGAAATAACACGGTGGAGGAGACTTGGAAAAGGATCTGTGGCATAGACGCGGAGAAGGGAAGTGCAAGTTGTAATACCGTTGCTTTCCAAAGAGTGGTCAGACCCCGTCCACCTTTGCGGAGGGAAGACAGGGAAGGAGTGCTGCTGCGGCAGGCATCATAGACTTGCGTGGCTGGGGCTCTTGGTCTCAAGTGAAGGTGAAAAGGTCCAAGGCATTCGTATGAACTAGCTCGCTGACTTCTTTCTGGAGGCTTCAGTCTCTGAGCTCATTCCTGAGTTCCTCCTGCCTCCTTTTTTCCTCTCTGGGCAGCACGGTCTGGAGGACTAATCTGAGGTCAGTGGAAATGTTCTTCAATCCAGCAGGTACTTCCTGAAACCCCAGCATTTTGCTGAGGCGTCATGGCAGGGGAGCACAGGCCATTCACGGTGACAAGGGCAACAGTTTCCACTGTTATTTCAAGAAAATCAATCAAAAAGGTATTTGAACATTTTGTCCCAATAGCAGCAGAAGACCTTGAGACCCCAAGTTCTGCTCTGTGAGCGGGGACAGCAGCTCCTGGTGACAGGTCCACCCAGAGGACCTGTTGCAGTGAAGCAGCTTCCTATAGGGGCCCTGACGGCTCTAGCACTGGAACGTGTTCCTGCGCCCGGTCACGCATTGTGCAGCTTACCCTGCAGTGTACCACGTTTAATGATGGGGAGCAGAAGAGACACCGAGAGTAAACTGTTCGTCCAGGGAGAAACTGTGATGACAGGAATTCTACAAATTTACCTCAAATTGACTTTCAGAAGGTCCTCAGCTTGTACTCATTTGATCAAGATTATTTATTTGCAAATAAGTGCTTAAAAAAGTGCTCTCTTACCCTGTCATTTCAAAGAAAACACTTCAAACATAATTATAAAAATGTATGAAAATAATCTCGTTGATTTTTTGAAGGCACAAAATGTCAAGGATTCCAGCATCAGCTCATTGAGAGCAGCTCTTGGTTTAGAAGTCAAGCTGAAAACTGGATTCCTATGGGAGACCAGGAAGAGGTGTCCAGTCGATTCTTAGCAGCAGCACGCTATGGGCCGGGGGAAGGCTGGGCTGGGCTGGAGATGGCATGGCTGGCTGTGACCCGGATACAGGCAGGCATCCCTGGTGACCACAGGGTGAAATCAGCCAGGCAGAGAAGGGAGCAAAGTTCTGAGCCCCAGGGGACACTGGCGGCCAAAGCAGACGCAGAGCCTGGCAGGACAACTAGATAGTCAAGACCTGCGGTCTTGGACAGCAAGAAAGAAGGGGCTGATGGGGAGTGTGTGAAGAGCCAAAAAGTAACGTCCTAAACCCAGAACGAAGTGGTCTCTGCAAGCTCGTGTGTTACCAGGGCACCTCGAAGTGTACCCTTCTGAGTACAAGATCGCTAAGAGGAAGAAGGGCGGGATGCACAGAGCACAGGGACAGGAGGCATGGACCTCACAGCCCCATAGACAAACTAGGGCATGCGTCGGCCTGGGTCCCCTTGCCACCAGAGTACAAGATGCTGGCAACTTCCCTTTGGAGCACGTGGCTCATGTGTCATGAATACCAACGCACGGCATTTTTATACAAAGATCAGGATACAACACGGTCTGATTAGCAGTTTGATTAATAGAAAAACAAAAAAAAGAAGGTGTGTGAAACTTGGGAATAACATTCACCGAAATATGGAAATTCCTGTTTACCTTTGCCTCTGTTCACTATTAAAATTGCTTGGTATTTTTCTGAACAAAAATGTCCCACTCTTTCTTGGAGTCGCAAGACAATCAGCATGACAGTACTGAATTAATTCCTCATTTGCTGGCTGAGAGAAACTCAAAGCTAAATTGCCAAAGGGCAAAACAGAGCGAGTGACACCATACGTCTCCGCTTTTATATATGTCCGTTTGATTACTGCGCTCGTATGTCTGTATTATCCTGGCGATCTAACAGTTGCTGTCGTACCTCATTTACAGGGTGCCGAGGTATCTATTAGCAGGAACTATGCTTTGAAAAGTATTATTAAATATCTGGAATTCTTAATAGAAATTCCAGGAAGTCCAGTGGATAAATCACACAGAACGAAGGCAGAAAGACCCCCTAGGAAATGCCCCGTGATGAGACCGTGCCTTGAGGAGCTGCATCAGGAGCTCAGCCGGCTGGTACCCGTGCTGGAGCTGCCCAGAGCTCGCGATGGAAACCCTCCCACGCTCCCAAGTCCAGCCTCCGAGAATGGGCCTCGCCGGTGTTTCCTGGGTGTTGAGTCATTTCCGCTGTCCAGACCTCCGTGGTGCTAGTTACTCCCAGCGGCTAGAACGAACAGATCAGCTTCACATACACACCTGCCTTTCCCCACACAAGAGGAAAAGATCCAACCAGCCCTGCACATCACAGCTTAGCCAGCCCGCCTCACCCTCACTGAGCTTCCTTTTTTCTCAAAATGTCCTTTCATTATTCAACTTTTGGTTTGATTGTCCTACTTCTGAAATTCATTTTTACGTACAATGTTAAATATTCTAATGGATATACCCAAAAGTAGTCTGGATTTCAGATACAGCCTTATTAAATAAAAAAGGCCTCCTTCCTTTCCAACCTACAAAGAAACTACCAGGAACGTGACATTTCTTTGGCCCATAGTTAGCTTGGACACTTTGAAAGACGGGGGTTAAGAAACGCTAGGGAAGCAAACCACCAAATCCTGATCTGAGATTTTTTAGCTCAAAGCTTAGCACAGAAAATGCGTATGTCTTTTCTTAAAATCAGTTGTAAATTCAGCACCATGAACAGAAAATATCAAGGAAGAGAGGCAATCAGAACATAGACTCCTTCCACCACCGTTCAAAGGGGCTCAGCCCAGGTGGGCGCTATCTGTTCTGCACGCCACGGATTCCGAGGCAGCAGCCGTCAGAGGTCCGCTGCACGGAGGGTGATGCTTTGGCGGGGGCTGGCTCACTTTCTAACTGTTGGCTCGTGCTAAGTATCAGGACTGCTAAAGCCTGTCCCTGGAACTCCCATGTCCAAGACAGACGGAGACGGAGCAGGATGGCCGCTTGGTTCCCCACTGCGTGGGGAGGGCTCAGGGCTCTCCAAACACGGTTTAAAACCCAGCGAGGGTTGGACGTCGCTCAGCTTCTGCTCACTGGAGAATTCTCCGAATCTGTGATCCTCTGAGGGCTGAGCCACCTGATCCCAGCCATGGCTTAGTCTATGGGAAACACCACTAGTCACTGGGCTCATACTGTTGTCTTTCTAGAATGAGACAGTAGGGTCGGGCCTTTCCTGTTCAGCCATGTATGAACATTATCTTCAGTACTTAACATACCTCTCCTTCCACAAAACAGTAGCCCACTGTGCCATTTAGATTTGGAAATTAATGGGCTGACTGTAGTATTTTTATAGCTCAACTGGATTTACAGTTACCATAGTTGGCCCAGTGTGATTACAAGTAAGAATGACTTCTGACCATTGGAATGGAAATTCAGGAACATTAGAAGAAGCCCTGTTTACACTGTCTGGCTCATCACATGCAAATACTGTGCATTAAGACAGGAAATACCCATTCATGAAGGTAATGAGAACCGACATCAACATAATAAAATCACACGTTTATAGATTCTGAGACTTCGACATAAAGCCGTAGATTTGCTCCTTCTGCTTAAAAGCATATTCACCCCTCCCCCATTCACAACTGATCCGCAATCCAAAAACAAAGCCCTTTGGTCCGTTAGCACGAAACCTTATAAAATCACTCAACATCGGACCTTAAAGCTTCCATTCTGCAAGAGATCAGGGTGAGGGGCGGCGAGTACGAGAGCAGAGAGAAAATAGCAACAGAGAAGGCGGCGGGCAATGGGCGCCCCCAGACTCGGCTTTCAGAGCACAGCCACGTGAATGGCACCGTGAACAAAGGAAGCGATGACAAAATTGGTGCTTCTGTCATAGAAGGCTGGCACAGATGGGCCTGGCACGCTTCATGACTCCTTTTCATGAAACTTCAGCCACACTGCTACCGTTCGCAGGCAAAGGGTCTACGTGAAGGAGGCCAATGACTTGCTGACCGCTTTCCCAAATGCCCCAACTTAGGCTCGGAGAAGGAATTTAACATGTCTCAGATCAGCTGAGTGCTTCTCATCTTATGTAAACACCGGGAACTGAATGGTTCAGGTATGAACGTGCATTTTAACTAAAATGAGTTAACTTCTACTTTCCAGCTGGACATAAAGTTCTAATACAAAACTTTTCGTTGAGATGATCACAGCTGCATGGTACACACACACACACACACACACACACACACACACTCTTATTTCCCAATCAAGCTGAAAAAAAAAATGTCATTCCCTGTTCAGTCACATATTGCTGACAACACACTCTTTGACTTTACAATAAAATCCTGGAAGAAAGTCTTTGCTCTAATGGAATTTGCTCCAGTGTGTTTAGACTGAGCACTGAGAGTGGCTGTGGGCAGCGTAAGAACCCACAAGAACATGGATAGAAAAATACAGTTTCAGTCTTGGCCCCAAACATTACCTACATGGTGATCTCTAACAGAAAATAAAAAACCTTAAATACCACACAAAATAGTAAGTGTTAGTTCTTCTTCTTTTTTTTCCCAAGTAAACTAAATGTCATTTGGTTTTAGTCACATCTGGCATACTGATGTAATTTCTTCACAATAAAATACAATTAATATATTTATTTCACACCTCCTATCTCAACACCTAACAATGAAAATCTCGCTGTCACTCACAGTTGTCCAGCTTTACGAAAGGGCCTTAAAAATGATAGCAGTGCAGGGCTGTTACAGGTTTAGGTCCACTTCCTGCTGGGAAGGATGACCTAGGGCTGCTCTCAGTAACAGAGGAGTAGGAAACAGCACAAGAAACCAGTGTGAACAGGATCTGTGAACGGTATGGAATCTTCTAGTGACTTCTCGAAGTCAAAGCCAGAGCCATTGAGGAACCTAAGTTCTAAAGGTCTGTCTCCTTATGAAAACAAAACAAACTCCTTTCAAGGAAGATGTAGGTAAACAAGTTAAATTTGTGCTTTTGTTCAAAGGGCAAGACATTTTGCCCCCAAATGCTAGTATGCGTTCCTAGAACCAGATCTAGTACCAGTGCTGCAAATTATGAAACCTTTAAGGAAAGGCTCTAAAGATTCATGGGGAGGCCAAGTGCTCTTCTCCGCTCTCATGTGCTTCCAGAAAGGTTTTTATATTTTGGTCCCATGGATCAATTCTCTTTCGCTGACTGTATTTGCATATTTCTCAGAACTTTGTACAGAAGCGTACACTGCTATATACTCCAAAGATTAAAGATAATCAGAATAATTCACAACTGCTCAGCACCTCTAAGTGTCCGAAGTAAACCTAGCAGTTTAGCAATTTAAAAAATTGTGTCACTGATTATTAAATCTGCTGGCTTCCCTGCACGTCCTTCTAGGTATTGATACCTGTCAGTCCCCTATACTTAGCTGGAGGTTGGACTATAACATTAAGACATAGGGCACTTTACTTGGCAAGTGAAGCATTTTAAGCCAGAGCTTAGGTAAAGCCACAGGGGTCGCTCATTAAATCTGAGCAGTACAGAATGTTATCGCTGCCCCAGAGGGGAGCCCCATCTCTGGCTGCCTGCAGAGGAGACCACCATACTTGATGCCAGAAACCACATTTTAACAGAGGGAGGTGGCTCACAGGCACCAACCAGAATGCGTCCACACGGATGTGACAGACAAGACTCCAGGCCACGTGAACATGGGAGCAAGAGAAGGAGGGAGAAGAAAGCAACTAAGGAGGCTGGCGTGGCAAATCTAGACGCGGGCAAACCTAGAAGAAAACAGTGTCCAAAGTGCCCGGGAGGCTTCCAAGTAGAGGATGGGACAACACACCAGCCGGGTAGCTCTAGTCCACCAGAGATATGCTTTAACTCATTAGGAGGAAGAGTTTTCTAAAAGTTAGAGCAATTCATACAAGAATACATACCCCAAAAAACGGTCAACATCGTCAGTCACTAGGAAAATGCAAATGCAAGCCAGGACGAGGCAGGACCACACAGTCATTAGAATGACTAAAATAAAGACCAATGATGCCCATTGCTGGCGAGGACATGGAGCAACGGGACCTCCGATGTGTGACCACTGGGGGTGCAAACTGGCATAGCTATGACGGGAAATAGTCTGGCGATTTCTGAATATCCGACCTCACAATCCCATGCCTAAGGAAATGGAAATGTGTCTGCAGAAAATCTGTCCCCGAATGTTTACAGCAGCTATTTTCATAGTCACACTGGAACCCACCCAAATGCCCATCCACAGAAGAAGAGATAAACACATGTGGCATACCCGCATGGCGGACCGCCACTCAGGAACAAGGGGGAATAAGGACCTATGGATGCGAGAGTAGGAATGAATCTCAAAGCATGACGCCACATGAAATGAAGGCCACACAATATACAATTCCATTAATACGACTTTCTAGAAAGGACCACTGCTGAAGGACAACCAAGAACTGGGGGTCAGAAATGTTCTAGAACTTGATGGTGGTGATGGTTAGCTGACTGTACACACTTGTCAAAACTCACCCAACTGCAAACCTAAGGAGGATTATATTTACTGTATGTAAATTAAACTTCAACTTAAAAAATAGTGACTACACTACATAGAAACACCACGTTCCTTCACATGAGAAGTTCTTGAGCACGTCTAGGTGACTTTCTGTTACAAGCGCTGTGAGACATGTTCCTGCCTTCAAGGGCCAAGTGGATCATTCTCCTCCGAAGGGGTGTCGGGATTCTACGGTTACATGGTACTATGACCTTCTGTTCTTCATGTCTAGTTATTCGGAGTCACTCAATGACTTCTCTTTAACACCTGGAAACAAGTCTGCTCCATCTAATGTCGTATTTATTTTCTAGAGACAATGTAAATCCTGGGCTTCGTACGATCTTCTAAAGTCTGATAAGGACAGAGATCTTCAGGCTGGATTATCATTCACTTCTATGTTTTATTTTTTCAACAACGCAGACATGAGCAAGGCTAAATCAAAGGGCAATATCAGAGAAGCCAAGTCACTATAAACCAGACGCCTGAAGAAAGGAGATGCACGTTGTCTCAAGCTGAAGATGGGCCTCTGTCAGGCCAGGGTTCGTGTTCTGTCTGCAGGAGATTCCGGCAGGTTCTCCCCCCGATCTGGGCTCACATTCGTGCAAGCATGTTACGCTCTATTTGGTCAGCGAGACGCCATCTCTTCAATGCATGCAACTTCATACAAAAACGGGGGTGCAAAGGCCCACCCGATGGCTGTCACTGTGGTCAATTAACATTGCTTTTTAGTTTCTATTTATCCTTTGGTTATACTAGAGCTGAATATTGGCTTTCCGCTTGGCACACCCCTCCCCCTTTTGTGTGCTCCCATACACGCCAAAGGTGGGAGACCTCCAGCATCCCCACTAGGCTGTGATGATATGCGAATGAAGTCAAGCTACTGGTGGTATAGACAGGCCCTGTGTGTGAGGTCTACAGTTCAGGAGACAGTGATCCTGCAGTGGTGGCCACGGGTGCCTTCTTCGAGAGTCAGAGTTCTGACCATCGCTTGCACACCCGGTCAGGTTTTTATCTGCCAACAACGCCACCTCTTCCTCAATGATGCGGCTTGCGGTCCAACTTCCACCTCAGGTAGCTCCAGACTGAAAGGAAAGTCTGGCCACAGCTAGTGACAAGCGCCCAGACAGCGCACCGAGCCTTTCTAAAACTGTTTCCTTGTCTCTAGACCGTGGCCACGGCACCTGGCAGGGTGTATTTTAAGCATTAGGAAGAGTGTGTGAGGCGCCCGGAGGCACACGCTTGGCCTGCGGTCGTGCTTAATGCTGGGTGAGCAGCCCTGGCTCCTGATTCCCTGCGGAAGCACCTGCTCCTGGAGCACTTACCGCCTCTGTGAGAAAAACCCCTACAGCCGGAGCGTGACCCGGTATGAGCCACGGCGCGGGGCGGCACTGCGTGGTGCTTCGCTTTTCCCCACATGCTAGGTCGTGGCAGCTTTCAAAGCTGCTCTTCACACACCAGAACGAGGTTTACGAGTCTGTGTGTGAGCAGAAGCATCAAGGCTGACCGAACCGACGGTGACTCGAACCGACGGTGACTGATCACAGCAGCCTCGGCACAGGGGAGTTTCAGGAGTGCGCGGCGCGGGGAGGCGCGGGCGGCCGCCGGCTCTGCGTCCGGGAGGCAAGGAGGGTCCGTCCGCAGACGGCTGCGCACACGCTCCCAGCTACAGGCTATGAATGCGCTTCTAATACTCAACAGTTCGGTTACCATGCGGTTGAAACCAAGTACAGTCAACTCTTGACCCCCGCGACGGAGAGAAGATACATACGTGTAGTCAGAACAGATGACGAGATGTGAAGGGTGTAAAGATATAGAAAGATACAAATCCAACTGATAAGATGGGAAAGAAGATAGTTTTTAGTCTCTTCACCCCATTTTGGATAAAGATCAACACCCATCATCTTCTTTCTCAACATAGTAAACACGGGATTCAATCACAGCCACTCAATATTAACAAGGATTTTTTTTTTTTAATGTGATTGTTACCCAGCAATACACAGTACCCAGTGCCCAGTACCCAGCATCCAGCACCCTACACCCACGGGCTCTGCACAAGGCAAGGTGCGCAGAGCCTCAGGCTTTCTCAAGGCCTCTGCCAGCTGGAAAGGGCACGACTGGTCTCACTGGGCTGTTCAGCCTTGCTCAAGTGAGCTCCCTGGGGGGGGTCAAACACTGTGGAATTTGGGGAGAAGTCACTGGGCAACAGCGGGAACACATCTCTACGAAGTTGAAGGCCAAGCATTCTGGCTGAAGTGGCCACGGAGAGCAGTCCAGCTCGATGGCAGCGAATGTGGCAGAGCTGTCCCTGTGCCTCTCTCCACGTCAGGCCGGCCAAATCTAATTGTATACAACTCATTTACCATGGCTGCGAAACAACAGATCCAGCTTATGAGAAAACAGAGATTTCACCAAAAAATTTCCCTGGGGAAATGTATGAAATTGAGCCTTTTCCTTATGACTACAATTTTGAAACTGTAGCCTGCATCAACTCAAGTTACCATCACAGGCCTGAAATCAATTTGTCGAGAAAGACTCTCTCCGTAATGGATGACAGAACACAAAAACAAAAACAGAAACACAACACAAGCCCGAGAGCCAGCAGCCAGCCAGCAGGCCTGGCACCTCTGTTTGGAATTGGTTAAGAGATAACGTGCAAAACTCAAAACTTTCCAGTATTCATAAGATATTAAAAAAAAAAACATTTAAAACAAATGGTTTGACAGCTGCAAATGCAGGATAACACCTAGTTGAATTATAGAAACAGTGTGGATAATTACTTTTTGCCAACGTTGGGGCTCTGTGGACCAAGGTCCTGTCTGAACCTCCCTGCAGCAGCAAATATGCAGTAACACATATCTGTTGTCACACGGCCCTAAGTCTCTTTATCATCCGCACATCAGCGAGAATGACGAGAGGCGTCCCATGATTCCAGCAGTCTTCTTTGAAGGATCCACACGTTAATTACTGCACTAATTATGGTTTTTGAATAACTAACCGGAGTAAGCAGCCTATGGGAGGTACGGGCATAAACCTAAGACTGAGAAAACACTAGTCACTGAGTCATCAGTGTAGACTGACACACGGAACAGGTTTAAAAGAAGTAGAGGCAGAGGATTTGTAAAAGACAAGCATCTTCAATAATTAGGGCTCCGTAAAGCAAAAAGAAATGCTATTTCTTAATGGCAAGTGCATTTAAACTGTTATCTGAAGATCTGAAGGTAAGCCTGCTTAATTTACTGCTTCTTCTTTTGTTATTAGGAAAACATAATTGTTCCAAATAATTAGCACTAGAGTACATCACAAGCTGACAACAAAATTATAGAAATCTTCATATTCGGATCCCTCTAGCTGGCTATTAGGAACAGTTTCTGATCATAACCCATTAGCTGAAGTGCTGGGAGTTCCTGATTGCCACCACGTAACCTCACATATCTGCCGAACTTAACAGCCCCTATTTATTCAGGGTTTTCTTGACAGTAAAAATTACTTAGGATTTTTACAGCTGCCACACAAAAGAATGTATTCGATGTATGCACTTGGAAGATTAAGTGATACAATAATTGAAACATGGATTTTAAATACACTCTTAACTCCTAAATTCCTACGTGAAAACCCAAAAAGACACTTTTCAATTTTTAATAGTGGTGCCACCACTCTCAGAAGTGGGAACGGTCCCATTTTGTATCCTGGGATGTTCACATTAATTTTGGGGGGGGGGGGGCTTGCATTGCACTCCTACTTTTTACAAAATATCCCTTTTATTTTTAAGTTGTCTTTAATGCTTAATAACTGACAAACATATCAAATTTTTTGGCATTGAATAAAAATTCCCCATGTGTGAACAATGTCAGGTATGCACTTTGGCTTGTTACTAATTATTTAAAACCAGCTCAGTAGCTTTCTGTGAGGCAGAGGGAAGAGAAGGAAGAGAGACAAAGGGGCGCAATGTAGTTTTAAAGGCAGTGAACCAAACGGCCTGCCTGCCAGAAACTGCTGTGTTAACCTCCTGTAGAAACAAACAAAACAAAACAAAAATAAAACAAAAAAAACATAAACCCCAGAAACAAAAACCCAAGCCCCAGACACCATGGAGAAGCTTCTGCTGTCCCGGTCACACAGCCGGCTGCTCGGAGCAGCTTGTTGATAATGCAGCGTCTGGCCAATGAAAATGTGTTGGAATAATCCAGTAATTTTGTAAGTGGGAATGCCATTTGAAGTTACTTTGGAAAGTCTTCTGTGCCAACAGCTTAGCTGATAAACCCACAAAGCTTTATGTTTTATCCCAAGAGGGGGAACTTTGATTACTCTGGTAATTAATGATGTTGGAGAGTAATATGGATTTTCTGTTAAGATTTGAGTTTGAAGTTAATTAGTCTTCACGTTATGATTTGCTGATTAATTATGGATATTTAGTTATAAAGAGAGATGTTAATTATTAATCTCAAAAAAATCATCTAGTGTAATTAACTAAAACTTTGACATCAGTTAAAATTCCCACTGAGCATAACTTCTGAGATTATCAATTACCAGGGCAGAGCGCCGAGCGCATGCCCTGCGAAGGAGGCGTCCCGGGCTCCTGGCGGTGGCTGGCGCTGCTTCGCCGCCTAGGGCGCCTGCCCGGGTCTCAGCCCAGCCACAGCGCCGCGCGTGCCAGCCCCGGACCCTGCGCTCTCGTGGTGTGGAAGAGCCTCTCCCCGGCGGGGGCTACAGAAGACGTTGCAGTCTGAGCGCAGCCTCGGTGAACTATCAAGTCATGCTGCGGCCTTGGAGCGGGAACGTGCCCTTGAGACCGACGGGCTTCGCCAGCTCTGTTAAACTCGGAGGTGAACTTCGCCGTTGCTGCAGATATCTTTATTTCAGCGGCAGCTTTTGCAACTCTTCAGACAATCCCGCAGCACGAGCACTAATTAGTGTTCTATTCCCATAACTTGAAATCACCTTTGTGGCTAAAAAGAGTTTTTTCCTTCATCTTTTCCCCTAATCTGTCAGCAACATGATCTCTGTTACCAAAACGAGGAGGGGGGATGTGATTAGGAAGAAGGGTTAAACCAAAAAGCATCATCGGCACATCACTGTCCTGGAATTTCCCCCGTAACACAGAGTCTGAACAGGGATCTGTTTACATTATCTCTAGATCATCTTGACAATATTTATTCTCTATTTACCTAAATGAGGCAATATGATGATATTTATTGCTCAGAATGGCTAAATATAGACTTTTCTTGAGCACTCAGTACCATAGTGGGAGGTTTTGCTCTAATCTACATCTTTAAACTGACAAGCTGGAGAATTCCTAATGAATGCCTCCTTTCATCTGGATGTCTGTGTGTACTTGACAGTATAAATATTTAGCAATATCGGAGTCAGCTTGTGATTTTACCCAGATGGACTGATTGATGCCTTGGCTCGATGTTGCCAAAGACAACCCGTGTAGTTATATAAGCAATTTCCCTCTTACTTCCTAAGAAGCAATTAGGTGGCCAAAGGCAGCAACCCCAAAATAGTAGAAATACTTCTGGTATCAGCTGACAAGTCTGAGGGATAAATAAAATATGGTACTTAAATTATTACCACTTTACTTTCATGAATCACGGGATTAAAGCTTTCACTTCTAAAGTACATATAAATTGCAGGGTTTCTTATGTCTGTAATTTGCAAGAATCTAAGTTAAAATACCAGCTAATCAGTCAACTCACATTCACCTTGGGAAAAGTACCACCCTTTCTTGTCATTTTTGTAAATTGCATGCCTAAGCACCAATGTTATTTTGAGAAGAAAAGTCGCTTGTTGTCAATAACACACATTGCAGTCTAGTTAAAACAACATTTGTTAGGATTTAATCGCAAATGTAATCCGCTTTTAGAGTTTAGAACGCTATGAGAAATTCAAGGGAAGGATAATAAATCATTTTCCTCATCCTGGGCGTGAACAAGGTAGACCTGATTCAACCAGGTGTGTCGCTGTAACTGCACGCGGGATGGATTCTCTCCCGTGAAACAATAAAGGATCCTTGCTCAGAAAGGAACCGCTAAGTGGCACCACCCGCCCCCCCACCACAGATTTTTTTTTTTTTCTGTCTATCGACATTGTTTTCCTCTACGTAAATCACAATGAGAATGACATCAAAGAATTACAGTCTTTTTCTCATCATCACTGTAATCCAGCTGTGAGGGCTGATAAGCTCTTGCTAAAACTTAGAATGGGCTCCTGGAACTCAACTCCTGTACCTCAGCCCCGGCGGCAGGAACCCTCGGCTTGGCCCCAGCGTCACGTGGCGGGAGATGCCGGCGAGGCTGTGTCAGGCACTCTGGCGCACGCTCCTGCTCGGGGAGGAAGAGAAGCTGCACACTATTTTTGGCACCAGCAGAAGTCATGCATTTCTGCGGCGCTGCTGCTTCCCCTTGTCTCCCCCGCTCCTGCCTCCTTTCGTTGCTTTGTTTTCTATTAACTCATCCCGGTTGTTGTATAACCCGTGCAATAACCCAGGAGAAAGGGCAGGCAAGACATTATTCTTCTTGACACTAATACCTACAGATCCTATTCTGGTGTGATACCTCTCCCTATCACGAGATAGCTCAGCTAACAGAATCCTCAGAAGTCAGCAACTGGCATTTATAATATGGTCCAGAGGCGAGTGGACGCGGTGCCCACTGGTGATCTGATGCACACCAGACTTCAGGGGACAAGCCGTCCAGTGACGACGGTTGGCAGCGTCCAGTGCACGGCCGATCAGTCATGTACCTTCTCGTGCACGGCAGCTTCTAATTTCTAAAAAAAAAAAAAAAAATGATCCCATGCCTGCTGGCTGCTAGATGAAAACAAATGTCTACAGTATTCTATTTATTGGATGTGATGACTAATAAATTGGTTATTGATCAGATAAAAAGGGCCAGGGTCTGTATCTCTCTGTTCCGCCGGCCACGCTGCACTCCGATGGGTATGGGGGAACCACGATTTGCTTTGTTTCCTTATTTGAGGGCTGGAAGTATCATAACGTGACGATGAGGGAACGCAAGATGCCACTTACTTAAAATAACAGAATTCTACCACTTTCATCTGTGAAACTCTGTGTTCCCAGATGAATCCGGCACTCGGGTGAACCAGGCAACAACCACAGAAACTGGGGCCTCAGTGGCTCAGTGGGTCAAGCCGCTGCCTTTGGCTTAGGTCATGATCTCAGGGTCCTGGGATCGAGCCCCGCATCGGGCTCTCTGCTCATCAGGGAGCCTGCTTCCCTCTCTCGCTCTCTGCCTACCACTCTGCCTACTTGCGATCTCTGTCTGTCAAATAAATAAATAAAATCTTAAAAAAAAAACCACACACACAACCACAGAAACAAAGTTTTGAATGAACAGCACTTAAAAAAACAAAAACAAAAAACAAATTTGTCACTGGGATGGGGGATGCGAAAACACCTGAACTGTAGTCAGCCAAACTGGCGTGGCTCACTGCTTTGTTCCGTGGCGCCGTGCTACAGACGCCCGAGCGCTGCCCAGCAGACCCGCGCGCAGCGGACACGGGAAGTGTCCAGGCGCCTGCAGGTGAAGAGCTTCTGTCGTCCTCCGCGCTGACTCTCGCTTACCTTGACGGAGAACAGCCGGCGACAGCACTTAACCTGTATGTTCTGTGGTAGCACAGACTGTTTGCCTCGAGTCATGAAGAAGAAAATAGCAAATCAAGCAAAGAATCTAAAGTGTGTACATTAACTTCCCACGTGTCAACACAGCCCCCCGGAGATGATACGTAACGGGGTCTCTACATTGTTTTCCCTTCTACACAATCACATTATGCTCCAAGTATCTTGGCGCCAAAGTGCACGTGAGAAAGTGATGAGAAACGTTCCTAATTAATCAATCAGGACGTATTTAGGACTAAATGAATTTTGGTTTTGTTGTTAATGAAATAGTATCTATAAAAAATAATGAACACATTCTACAGATAAGGCTAATTTAAAAAAAAATCCATAAAAATCCAACACCGGGTAAAGACAAATGAAATTATTTCACTAGCTTTTAACATATATTAAAGATCAAGGAGGACATTAAGTACCGTCTTTGAGTAGATGTTCACCAAATGAATTTAAAATACGCTTTACACCATCAGTCAACTCCTGAACAGACCTCACCACGCTTCCACGCAGAATCCCGGAACACAGGCCTGTGTGTGTGTGTGTGACACTGCTTGGTTTCACGATGCACCAGGCCACTTAAAATCATTTCCAAGTGAGTAGAGCTAAACTCTGATGATCAGGATTACGGAAAATATGACTTGACTAGTCATTACAGCACTGCCATCTTATCACATTAGATAAATACGGAGAAGATATAAAAATAATATGCTTTCACCATAAATATTAATCATTGAGTCTAATGTGATTATCTGGAAGGGGGTCAGGGAAAGGAGAAGGGAAGAAGGCACAATTTCTTCTCTTTCGGTTTCCTTTAAAGATGATATATCCCATGGGACACCATCGACAGAAACACCAGACAGAAAATTCTCTCCTTCGGAAGCAAGTTTTGGTGGATCTGCTTAGGTCTCCTGCTGCAGTGCTGGGGATTCCGCTTTTGCCAAAGGGCCAGCTATTATGGTTAACGTCATGTGTCTGAATCATTACTCTCCACCTTGGGTCAGCAAACACTATGACGATGGCATGGTAATAAATGACCGCTGGATTCTTTCCTGCTTTGGCCTCTTTTTATCTGCCACCTCTCCACCGTCAGCTCCATCTTTCTGAACCTCTCTGAATCCCCAAAAGGGACGGGGTGTCTATTTGTTTTCCACTAGGTTACCACTCTGTCTATTGTTGTTTGCACTAAAGGGTACAAATTCAATTCATTCCTGTGACATAAAAGCACTGATACAGTAAATTTTTTGCCCAGGAGAAAACAAAAGCAAAGTTGCTGAATATCGAGTAAGATCAGAAGCTCTAGCATATATGTGAAGCTTCCCAAGCAGCCTTGTTCTACGATACCACTTTTCCCCATGCGTGTGTGTTCTCAGCGAGGGCACCCAGCATGGAACTGTGTACGGAGTGGTGTCCAGTTGGTGTCTGGGGGTAAAGTATGACTGTAAACCACACGCTGGGATACGTACGTCTGTCGTGGTGTCACAGAAGAGAAGGTTGGAAGGCTATTGTTACCATGTCATGGGATTTCAACTTTCTACACAGACCCAGATATGGTTCCTTCAAGTGGTTCTGGAGACAATCAGACTGGAAAATCGACAGCAGGTATAATTAATAAAGTCAGACAAGTACAAGCAGAAGAAAGGAGCTGAGAGCGGCCACCAGACACAATTCCCCACACACCAAATAATGTACCATTTAGGTCTTATTGCTGATTCTGGGAAACGAGCACATGAAACTCAGCGTAACGTGAAACTGAGCATAACTGCTGACCCACCATGGTCTGCACCTAAAGTGACAGAGAATCTGTGACAAAGGCCTCCCGTGTGATGAGACAGCTCTTCGGACACGGGAGAGCAGCCCCTGAGCTGGATGGTGGATGGCCTGGGGGGCGGGCGCTGCCGTGTGATTCTGCCGGTGTCCCTACCTCTAGGCCGGCTGCCGTGCGTGGTGGAAACTCTCGTATCCTAAAATATGTAAACACCCCATGTTTTGGGGAATTTAAATTATGTAAATAGCATGACAGAGCTTGTTCGCCAGTAACTTTCCTTTGCCAAGGGTAACATGTTTTGCTAGATCGCTGCTAAGAAGTGCCAAACGCTGGGAACCCTGAAGAGTATTGCCAAGTACCTTCTCACTCTGGGGCCAAGTCTTAAAATACACTTAATACAAAATGAATCTGAAATGTTATAATTGCCCACAATTCCTGGAACGTTACCTTGTGTACAACTCTAGTTATTATGAAAATGTTCTCTATTCCTGCCAGAAGTTAAGAAGTTATCACTTGAAAATCACTGGCTAATCTAGCCTGCGCTAAGATGGATTTTTAATGAAAGTTTAATGAATGATAAATACTCGTTTCTTGATAAATGTTTAATTATGCCAATAATTACCAACTGCTGAAAACTACTGTTGTGTTAATAATGGCATTTTCGTACACACGCAGTTTCATGAGTCATGGTGCTGTTAGAGATCAGAGCTCCATCTGTCTGATGCAAACTAGCAAAACAAAAGTCTAATTAATATTTTGATCAATTTTCTCTACACTCTAAAGACTACCAATGTCCTTTTTAAAAAAATTTATCTATTTTCTCTTCACAGGAAAGAGGTAAGGAAAGAGAAAATGGATGGAACCACTCTAACATTAATTTGTGCAAAAATTAAAGAACAGAAAATAAATATTATTGAAATCCACTGATTTTATTATCTCACTGCATTATTAGGTATAATGATCGCTTTCATGTTCCTTAAAGCTGTTTCTTAAGGTGGTGGCCATGACGCACGTAACAGCACAGAGACCGTGAATGTCCCTCCTTAGTTGCTTCAACGTGGCCCTTACCAGGTGCTACGTGAACCTGCGATCAGCATCATTAGGATACACGTGCGGCCCCTGCGGTGCATGAACTGCTCTTTATAAGAGGGAATGACAGCTTTCAGGTCAGCAAACCCACAATTCTAGAAGGTTAGACTGACCTTGACTTAATGAGCATTTGTTAATGAAGGCAAATCCCTAAAGAAAAGGCAAGTCTATGGCCGAGTGGGAGGGGGAGCCCTGTCCTTCCTGTGGCCATGCTGGGTGGAGCAGCGCTCCTGCTCTAGGGCTCCTGCTCTAGGACTCCCCGTGGGGCCAGCAGAGCAGGCCCTGGGCCAAAGAGGCAGCCTTCTCAGAGCCTCTCCCTCCCCAGCTCCCCAGCAGGAACAGGGTGCTTTCCAAGCCACTCCATTGGCGCCCTGTGGGGGAGGGGCCACTGCCAGAGGAGCTCCTAGGCCAGGTGGGGTCTCAACCACTTTGCTCCATTCTCCCACCAGCTAGCCTGCCCCCCAGCCAAAAGTATCCAGAAAAGACAGTGCGTAGGCGGAGTCAAAGACGTTTCTAAAGCATGTCCTTTCAATAGCTCATCAGGCTACGGAGTTAGAGAAGTCTAACACAGTCTAAATGCCAGGCTAACAATTCATATTTCCAGTAGTTCACATTTTGAAAGCAACCCAAATTATGCAGATAATTCCCAATTATATTTCAGACAGAATCTGTGAAAGCCTTAATTTAATCCACAATGTGATTTGTGGAGATATAATCTCAATCCTTCAGATAATAATATATAATAATAATGTGTAATACCTTCGCACTGATCGAGTGAGATCTAACGCAGCGCTCTGAATGCTGTTGCTGGCGGCTAGTAAATCCAGTGAAGTTCAGGAGTAACATTTTTAAATTTCCAACTTGAAAATTCACAGTTCAGGTATACTAATGAACCTGGCATAATCATGTTCACACCATTTTCTTCCAGACCATTTTTCTTTTAATAGTCTGTGACCAACCCCCAAAAGGTCATGTGATTTTCAGAATGAACTTTTCTCCCAGAAACACTTGTTTTACGTAACCCTTAATCTGACATATCTATTTTATAGGAACACTTTCAATTTTTCCTTGTTATCATTTATTTACACTTAACACTATGATTCCTAGATGTATTTTTATTTTTATTATTCACTTTTCTTACATGTATTTTTAAAATTTTACCCTCTTGATGGACCTCACCCATATAATATTGTTTCTTAAACAAGCCTTTTTGGCAAGAATTCACCTGCAGTTCTTCGGCACAGCAAAGGAAACAGTCAACAAAACAAACAGGCAACCCGCAGAATGGGAGAAGATATTTACAAATGACACTACAGACAAAGGGCTGATGTCCAAGATCTGTAAAGAACTCCTCAAACTCAACCCTCAAAGAACAGATAATCACATCAAAAAATGGGCAGAAGACATGAACAGACACTTCTCCAAAGAAGACATACAAACGGCTAACAGACACATGAAAAAACGTTCATCATCATTAGCCATCAGGGAAATACAAATCAAAACCACATTGAAATACCACTTCCACCAGTTAGAGTGGCCAAAATTAACAAGACAAGAAACAACAAGTGTTGGAGAGGCTGTGGAGAAAGGGGAACCCTCTTACACTGTTGGTGGGAATGCACAGTGGTACAGCCACTTTGGAAAACAGTGTGGAGATTCCTTAAGAATTAAAAATAAAGCTTCCCTATGACCCTGCAATTGCACTACTGGGTATTTACCCCAAAGATACTGATGTAGTGAAAAGAAGGGCCACACATACCCCAATGTTCATAGCAGCAATGGCCACAGTCGTCAAACTGGAAAGAACCAAGATGCCCTTCATCAGACAAATGGATAAAGAAGATGTGGTCCATATACACTATGGAGTATTATGCCTCTATCAGAAAGGATGAATACCCAACTTTTGTATCAATATGGACAGGACTGGAGGAGATTATGCTGAGTGAAATAAGTCAAGCAGAGAGAGTCAATTATCATACGGTTTCACTTACTTGTGGAGCATAAGGAATAACACGGAGGAAATGGGGAGATGGAGAGGAGAAGGGAGTTGGGGGAAATCGGAGGGGGAGACAAACCATGAGAGACTGCGGACTCTGAGAAACAAAGTGGGGGTTTTGGAGGGGAGGCAGGTGGGAGGTTGGGTGAGCCTGGTGGTGGGTATTATGGAGGGCACGGATTGCACAGAGCATGGGTGTGAGGCATAAACTATGAATGTTAGAACACTGAAAAAATAAAGTTAAAAAGACTAATTCATCATAACTTTTAGTTCTATTGTGTACTTTGAGTTTAGAGTTATCTCTTCTTACTATAATTGCAGCTCTATGACATTTTTTCACCATATGCTAATGACGATAGTCTGCACGAAGGAGTAACAGATCACAGAAACACACATACAGGAGACACTGAAGAACTGAAGGAGACACACGCATGTTTGCCCTCGCACGTGCTCCCAACACACCACCTTGAATAGCGTGGCAGGCCCGTTTCCCCGTCCCGCTGATCTCAGTACAGCATAAAGTCTGAGCTGTGAGAAGGGACACCTCGTCTGCTCTGACGAATGCTCACAGGCTCCCAGCAGCTGCTGTGTGGAGGGAGTGGGTCCATGAGTGATATGGGTATTGATAACTTTTGCCCTCCGCAGCCAACCCATGCCAATTGCTCTGAGGCTTGCTCAACGAGCTTAACTGGGCTACATAAAACATTCACAATAAGTAGTGCTTGAGATGGAACACAGGCTTTCCAATTTCCGTCTCTGAAGGGCAGCAGTTCAGTGGAAATGCCTCGTGAACTTTTCTCTGCTTCATCCACTATGTACACACATGTGGGCACACAGGAGCAAACCAGAGCACGGCAAGAATGAAATTTCAGTGATGGATCCTATGAATGAAACTAAAAGGCTGCCTATATTATGTGTACTTAGATAAAGAGGGTCTGTTTTAATTCTGGTATTTGAGATGCGCTTGCAATGAAGGACCGGAAAACACAGCCGTGCACAGACCAACTGACACACTTCTTTTCTTTTCTTTTTTAAAATATTTAACTGATGCACTTTACTTTTCTTTCCTTTTTTTTTTTTTAAAGATTTATTTGAGAAAGACAGAGAGAGCACACACACATGCACGTGCATGAGTGGAGGGAGGGGCGGAGGGAGAGAATCCTCAAGCAGCCTCCCGACAGGAGGCTTGATCTCATGACCCCTGAGTTCATGACCTGAGCTGAAACCAAGAGCTGGACGCTCAACGGACAGAGCCACCCAGGTGCCCCTACTTGTTTTCTGATATGGACTTCGGCTGTTGTGGCAAAACCCCGGGGTCGGATACGTGCGTGGAGTCCAACACAGGGCTGTTCACGGGGCATCCGATCTAGGCTCGCAGGCCCACCGCCCTCCACTTCACCACTTTGGGAGATGGAGGGGACTCGACAGTGTGAGCATTGGACACGTACACACAAACTCTCAGAGGCATGTGGGGGAACGTTTCCTGAGATGCCACGTCTCTCCTGTCAGAATATCGGCCCCATAGGGCAGGGACCAGAGCCTATCGGCTGTACCCAGTCTCCAGTTTCCAGGGTGCTGGGGAATTACACTTCAGTGTTTCTTAAAGTGGGGTTAGTAGTCCAGCGGCATCAGAGTCATTGAGGGGCATGTGTTAAAAATGCGTTTATTTGGGGCCTCTTCTGGGCTGAATGCATACGTAGAAATCCTAATCCCCAGGACCTCAGAACACGACTGCATTTGGAGACAGGGCCTTTGAAGAGGTAATTAAGGTACACTGAGGTCACTGGTCGGGGAGCAAATCCAGTCTGACCTTGTAAGTGGCCTTACAAGAAGGGGTGGAGGAGGAGTGGTTAGGACACAGTATGAGGACACAGGCGTGCAAGCCAAGGACAAACAGCCCACCGGTCCTTTGCTCTCAGACTCCCGGCCTCCGGAACTGTGTGCGCATGCTGGAAAGGGTTGCACAGCACTGCGGTGTGAACAGCGTTCCAAGACAAGCCACGCCAAGGATTTTCTTCTCCTTATCTTATAAGTAGTAGATATAGCTGACTATATCTTTCTTCCACTGTTTTATTTTATTTTATTTTATTTTATTTTAATTCTTCCACTGTTTTCTTGACTTCTTTTCCTTTCTGTTTTCTTCCTGGCCGCTGACCAGTGTTTGACCTCCAGGGCTGGCTCTCTGGCTTTTGATGACCTTGAACCTCCTGTTTCCTCACGGTTCCACCCTGGGCCCTCTTCTTGTCTCCTCATACCCCATCCCAACGTAAACTCCTCTTACATCTGCGGTCTGCTCTGAATCAGAGAAGTCAATGGATCTTGCTCAAGCTGCAAACCTGAAGGTCACTTTTCACCCTTGGTCCTGCCCCACCTCCCCTATGTAATCGGCCAGCAAGTCCACCAACTCTGTCTCCACGGTTAAAACCTCAGTGCAGACTGTTGCCTAACAATTCCCTATTTTTGCTCCCGGTCCCTCCATCTACCCTCCACAAAGGAAAAAAGATGAATTCTTAGATTGAAATTTGATCCTGGAGTTCCCTGGATAAAAATCCACAGGTGGGGGCACCTGGGTGGCTCAGTGGGTTACAGCTTCTGCCTTCCGCTCGGGTCACGATCCCAGGGTCCTGGGATCAAGCCCCACATCGGGGTCTCTGCTCGGCAGGGAGTCTGCTTCCCCCTCTCTCTCTGCCTGCCTCTCTGCCTACTTGTGATCTCTGTCTGTCAAATAAATAAATAAAATCTTAAAAAAAAAAAATCCACAGGTGTTCCTTGGCATACCTGGCCTCCTCTTAAGCCTTGCCCCCTGTCCCACACGCTGGTCTCTCGGTGATGCCTGCTCTCCTCCTTGGAGGGCCTGGGACATGTTCGAGCCCTCGCCTCTGGGAAGAGCGAGTTTCTCCTCTTCCTGAGAGACGGCTTCTCCACGGAAGGTAGTGCTGTCCCCACTCCTACGCAAGAGTCCGCAACTCTCCATCACAGGGCACGCGCTGTTTTCTCACGAGCTGTTATTGCCTTACGCTCACTTAGATCTGGAATGCAAACTCTGGGAGGGCAGGGACGACAGCCTTTCCTGAGGTAGGTCTGAGCACAGCGCAGGGCCCGGTGCCCAGGAGATGCTCCGTGGAGAGGCCAGGGCCACCACGGAAGCGAAGCACCCTGAGCACAGTCCACGGCCCACAGATCTGCTGGACGGGAATGTGTGGCCAAGCATGTCAGATCCGCCAACACCCAGTCCCGGACCAGACGCAGCAGCTGTATCAACACCGCCATGGCTCAAACTACACTTTAAATGCGTTTGTGCAAGCTGCTTATCTGTGAAATCCCCACGTCGGTGAGTTCTGGAACCACGCGGCGCCCATCCGTAAGAGCCGCCGCTCCCTCGGGTTATGCCTCTGTCTCAGGTAGCAAGTTCTACTGTGATCACGATCACACTTCCTAACCACCTCTCCTGACGTGGCATTACAGACAAAGTCTACCTTTACTGATGCAGGACCTTTGTTTGTTATCCATCCGAGGAGTGAGGTGTGTGTCGATGATCAGAAACACACACACTCGGACTCCTTGCATTAGTGACTCAGAGATGTGGTTATAAAGCGGTAATCCTGTGGGATTATGGCAATTGAAACGGACTTCCATATTCTCATACCCTTTGTGGACGAACACTAACAATGCTTTCCATCTGATACTAGGGGATACGCTCAATGTGAAGATTTAGGACAATTAAAGGGATTTTTGGGTAAAAAAATTTTCAGACATCTGTCGTGTAATAAAACATACGAAAATGTGCCTTCCTTGTCTCTTAGCAGAATGTTGTCGCTTTTTCTGTTTGGGCAAGACAGAACTGTTCCTCTTCCCCTCACGGCTCATCTGGTTTTGCCCAAGCTGCTAGCTAGACCACACTCTGAAGAGAGAGATGTGTTATTTGTGGTAGACGTTAATACACTTAACACTGTGTTACTCACAACAAGCTAAAAACCTGACACATCTCACCCACCACACAAGACAGTCACTCCACACGGAACAGCACAATTAAACAAGCAAGTATTTGAAGAACGTCCAATTTCTGCGAAGACCTCATTTGGGAGGCCAAAGGGGAACAGGTACACTTGGCAGCATAACGACTAATTATTATGTTTGAAAGACAGAGAAGTTGCTCAAGAACGGTCGGGGCACGCACTGCACCACAGCACACTGACTACCCCCAGCGGCCCCTGGTATGAGGAGCAGCCGCACGCCCCCCACGTGCCCACCCCCGAGAAGATCTTCATGGGAACCTTTCTACAAAACCAGAGCCAGAACCCCTGCCCCAGCTGCGGGGGGGGGGGGGGGGGGGTGTGGTTGGGGAGGGGGAGGCGAGGGGGAAGGGAGAGGGCACGCTGGTCAAGAGCGCGACGTGAAATGTTCTCTACGTCGCACGGATCTGCTCCTTAAAAATCGACATGGAGCGCGCCACGTGAACTGCCACATTTATAACCCTGTGCTGATATTCAAATTTTCTGTCTTAAGCTAAAGAAAGATTGAACGCCCTGCTGTTGTGTGGCCAAGATTGAAGAGGTGTCTCACTGACATTGTTCAAAGTTTATGAAAATATATGAATGCTCAAATGTCATTGGCTTTGCGCCTCCACCAGACTGTGGTTTTATGAGAAATCAGTCTTTTAATCAAAATGATTGAATACCTTAAGGTCGAATCCAAAGATATCAGTTAATATCTAGAAACGTGCTATTTCTGCAAATTTTGCCAAGCTGTACATATTGTGGTGCATTTTAAAGTGTTAATTTGTGCATCCCATATTGAAAATTGATCTTGAGTTTTAGCTTTTTGTCAAGCAAAAACATATGGTTACAAGCTCTCTGCATTTTACGGGACGGCTGTTGAAGCTGTCACATGTGCAAACTTGATAACCGATGTGACACACACGCAAATAATTTGCTTGTTTAGTAACAATTCAAAGATTCATTATTCATGCAAACACACATTTTTTAAAATGATCAGATGGAAATAGTCTTCGTTTTGTACAACCTAGTCTCGTTGGTGTGCAAACCCAGATAAAATAAAGCTGGGGACTAAGTAGTATTAAACATATCCAAGAATATGGGTATTTTCAGATAATTATTGAACCAGATGGTGTTTTTTGTTAATTCTGCCATCAGTCTGAGAACTTGATGTCTTACATCTGCACTTGGTAAAATAAATTTTACTACTGACATTATTTCAGTTTTCTTAAAATATTTCAATCAGTTTTAAACCAAGATTTGCAAACATCTGCCACAGTACATGCCTATGAGATGAAATTATTTTGAGATAATTCCTTTAAAAATAGACACCATTTACATGGAATTTTAAATTTATCACCCTTTAAATGAAATCTTCAGAACTACCAGTCTGAATGTTTAATAAAAAGTAAAATGAGAATAAGATGGCACATGTGAAAATGAACGTGGCTAACAGGTCACGGAAAGTGCTGGCTCACTTGGAGACGGCACCCTGGAATTCCACACGCCGTTATTTCACCACCGCGACTTAACAGGGAAACGTCAAGTACGTCTTCTGTGTGGTACGATTAAAGGATAAAAGTATATGATGAATTAATAAAAAGACATAGAGGACAGAGGGATTTTATCTTCGCGTGCGTTAATCAGCCCTAATTGAACTCCTCCTGACCAGGACTGCTCCCGGGCTCGCCCACCAGCGCGCTGAGCTTCCAGTCCACCCAGAAACCAGAGAAACCAGTGGAGATGCAAACAGGAGTTCTTGGAAACTCAATTTAAACATAAAAACTCCCCATGTGGCTTAAGTTCTTTGAGGCAACATTCTCACTAAGTTCACAAACAAAGCCTTACTGTCACACGGAATCATGAACTCCCACCTCCTGATGTACAATGGACCGCATCTGGGTAACCGTCTTTCGCTTCCAGATTAGACAATGAACTCTGGGGAGAAGGTTTGAGATTCCTACCCACCCCCTTTTCTTTTATTTTCTTCCCCAAACTCAGACATCTGTAACCAAACAATAATTTCGCACAGTGCTTTCCAGATAGACGGTCTGCTGCGGACCGACCAAAACCGAGCAACAAAAAACCAGTACCATGGGGCGCCTCAGTGGCTCAGTGGGTTAAGCCTCTGCCTTCAGCTCAGGTCATGATCTCAGGGTCCTGGGATCGAGCCCCGCATCGGGCTCTCTGCTGAGCGGGGAGTCTGCTTCCCCGCCTCTCTCTCTCTGCCTGCCTCTCTGCCTGCTTGTGATCTCTCTCTCCCTGTCAAATAAACAAATAAAATCTTAAAAAAAACAAAACCAAAAACAAACCAGTGCCACAATGAGAACTGACTTGGAACTGTTTCAACTCCAATAGTACCTGAAACGAGCGTACGGGCGTGACCCAACAGCGAGCTTCCCATTTGAACGCAGGCTCTAGTTCAGGTGGGGAATCAGTCCCCCACCACCCCCACAACTTGCATCCCGGCGGGGGGGCGCTCCCCAGCCAGAGCGGTTCACGTTGCCCAGTTAGGACCCCACAGCTGTGAGCACCTTGCAGCCTTCCTCCTCCCACAAAGCTCTCAAACTACAAGTGATATTAGCCCCAGAAAGTCGGCTTCTGGCTGTCCTGGGAGCAAGGAGGTGTGGCAGCTGCAGGCGGTCGGCCGTGAGCACTGAAGCCCGAGGCAGCTCCACTGAGCCGGAGCCCGAGGCGTCAGCTGCTTTCCTTGGAGGCTGGATTCCCTCGGTTACCGAGACAAGCAGTTACTAAACTTGCTGCTATTAATTATTCATTTTACTTATATATGATACATTATTAATTATGTTTTATTAATTATAATTAAAAAGAGAATTCATATCTGTTAATCATAATGATTAATTAATATCTGTTAATTATTATCATTAATGACAACAAACCAAGAGTTAATAACTCAAGGCTTAGCGGATGATGTATGCTAAGTGGTGACTTTCACATGAGCTAGTTCACTCCGAACCCCTCAGGCCGCGCATTCTAGTGTCAGCCCCACCTGAGAGACGCGGAAATCCACGTCTGGAGGACAGGCTCTTGCCCCATGCCACCCAGCTACTAAAAGGCAGCTACAGAACTTAAACCCTGGTCCGCCTTACCCCAGGGCAGTACTCCCAACCGCTCCATGCCCCTCACTAGGGCTGCACGCTACCCAAAGTCACTGCCAAGTTCACACACCCTTCTCCCCACCACGACCCCCAGGTTACCATTCCTAAACAGCACGGCCTAAGCAGGTAGCTCGCGCTCTTCCCCTCCCTCTTTCTCAAAGGATGCGGACAATTTTTGAGGTCCTTGTTTCACATCATCAAGCTATTTCCCAAAACGTCAAAGCCAAGAAAACTATTAGCTACAAGAGATGCACATTACGTCAAACTCTTTTTTTCTTTTGCTAATTTGATAGAAAGTATATAATTGCTGCTTTCGTTTAAAAACAAACTTGATGTTTGTTGAATTACTAGGATGACGGAAACCTCTCCAGTTGTTTGTTTAGAAGTTGTATGTTCTGTTTGATGACTGCTCTGTCATCTTTCTAACCTACCTATTTATTGTCTGCAGTGTTTTCCCTGTCGATCTGCATGAGCTCTTTATATAAAAAGACATAGAATGTTAATGTGTTATTTGATGAAAGATCCTTTCTTGGTCTTCTGGTTGCCTTTTTATTCTGGGAACTCTGGACATACAAAATTTAGTTTATCATATAGCTAAAACTATCAATCTGTTCCTCTGTTGTTTCTTTGATTTGTTAAAATTCTGGGAAAGTTTTCTCATCAGGATTTTGATACATGTTCAATTCTATTTCTGTAAACTATTATACTTTATTTTTGTATTTAAATCTTTAATGCATTAGCACTTATTTTTGGGAACTGTGTCCAATAAAACTCTATAAGCTGATTACCGGCTACCCTAAGTCTCACACGATTTATTAAATATTAAATGACATATCCCTTCTCCGTTGGTTTGTGAGTCCTCTCAAAGAATACGCACATTCACATACATACACACATATAAGTTAACTAATTACATCTAATACACTGGTGTTAACTTATTTGATTTCTTGCTAACATCTTCTCAGAGCTCTGAAATCCGACATATTTCACTTTGAGTCCTGGTTTTGCCATTTAGTAGATCTTAGGCAAGATGGATTTTCTCATCTTAGGAGGGGAAAGAGGGAATCCACTTCCTGTGGCTGGAACAAGGATTAAATGCGATGAATTACGTCAATGCTCTGGGCTCTGTCTGAGACACAGGAACACGTAGAAACGACAGTTCCACGCACCGCTAGCTCCATCCATGGCGCATGTTTTCATTATTGTAACTTTGTAAATCTTATAACTCTAGTTTTTCTGCTCAGGGTTTATTAGAATTACAACTACAAATTAGAGAGGAAGAACGCTTGTCTTCCCATTGTGAAAATACTAAACATTTTGCTAATTCACCTTCTATACTTACCAAAAAACCTCTGTTTTTTCAAATACAGAAATTAATTTCTTGAAATGGGCATGGACATTGTTCTTGATTTTGTTGTTGTCAGAATTGTAAATGGGATTATCCCTCTAGTATTTTCCTAATTGGTTACAGCTATGATATAGGAAGGTTCTTCATTTTTGTATGTTATTCTTGTATTCAGCCATTTTACCGAGCCATTAATTTCATAGTTTTAAAATTTTCGGGGCGCCTGGGTGGCTCAGTGGGTTAAGCTCTGCCTACAGCTCAGGTCATGATCTCAGGGTCCTGGGATCGAGCCCCACAACGGGCTCTCTGCTCAGCAGGGAGCCTGCCTCCCGCCCCCCCCCCCCCTCCGTCTGCCTCTCTGCCTACTTGTGAGCTCTCTCTGGCAATAAATAAATAAAATCTTAAAAAATTCTCACACAACTTCCTACGCAGAGAACAATTTATGAGCAAAACACTAACTCTCCTCTTTCTATACCTAGTTACTTTGGTTTTAACTTCATTTTTTATTAACCAGAACTTTCAGAGCTATTTAAAATAGTAACAGTGCTCACATGCAGTCTCATTCTGCCCTTGATTTCGAGAGGAAGGTTTCGCACCAAACAGCTCTGAGAGATGCTGGTAGTCAGTCCTATGTGTAAGGAACTCAGTTTCTCATCCCTGGCAGGCTCCTTATCTTTACAAAACTTTTACCTTTATTTTATATTTTTAGATTTTAAGTATTTTATACCATTTATATATTTTGTGTAAGCTACCTCAAATTTTTTACTGGATAAGGAAAATATGCAAACACCATCTATTCGTTTTGCTCAGTTTCTACTCATTACAAAATGGTTTTATATCAAATGCCTCTTTTATCCTTTTAGTCTTTAAGATGATCATTTGACTTTCTACTTTAGCCTCCTGATGTAATTGAGGGATTTTTTAATACACTACAGACTTGTAAATGTGCATGGATAGATCATTCTACTTAGTATGTTTTATTGAAGACCTTATGTTTCTATTCTAAGAGAGGTTTCCGAGACTGGTAAGTGAGAAGGGATGGAGGGTGTTCAGAAATTATTTTATGAGTGTTTTGTAGAAGACTGTGGGCTTAAAAAGTGTACTCCTGAAGTTTTCAGACTTTCAAAACCTGCAGTCCCATGTCATAAAACTTTCTAGAACATTAAAAAAAGAAAAAGGTCTCAATTTATTCTTACACCATCTCCTGACATTTTTAAAACTTGTCAACCTTACATTATTATACAGCTTATTTTATTTGCAGCATTGTCTTTTGATCAATTGTTATAATAAATTTTTTCATTTCAGGGGCACCTGGGCGGCTCAGTGGATTAAAGCCTCTGCCTTCAGCTCAGGTCATGATCTCAGGGTCCTGGGATCAAGCCCCGCATGGGGCTCTCTGCTCAGCAGGGAGCCTGCTTCCCTTCCTCTCTCTGCCTGCCTGTCTGCCTACTTGTGATTTGTCTGCCAAATAAATAAATAAAATCTTTAAAAAATTTTTTTCATTTCAAATTTTTTTTTGATTTGTTAGACTTGCCTAATTTCTACCTGAAATATCTTGAATTTATTAATTTTTGTTTTTCTGTTTTCTAGGTCACTTATTACTACTTTCACTGAGTTACTTTATTACTCCTTTTTTTTGGTGACATTTTCGGACTGTCCTCAATCAGTTTTCCTTTCTGAATGAGTGAATGAAATGAAATAAAGAAAATAATGAATAGGGAAATTCATTTTGAATGAAATTCAACAAATGAATGAATTCAATGAATAAATAAATACATTTATAAAAGCATTTAAGACTGCATTTATTTCTGAGTTCAACCGGTCAACTTCTATAGGTTCTAAAAGGACATTTTATTTATTATTACTTTTTAAATAGTCTGCCACTATATTCTTAATTTAATTGTTTTTTTCCCATATTATAAACTATTTTAGTATTTACAGGTGATTGTTTTTCCTACTTTAACTTTTACTGTTTATCATAATGCAATCAGAGAATATGACTTGGTTAATTCCTTGTTTTTTAAATGTACTAAAATTTCCTTTAAAGCTAACTATAAGGTCCATACATTTATCACACAACCTTGATCATAAAGTTAATGCTATGTTTAATGATGCCAAATTAAATATTTACTAACTTCATCTTATTAATTATATTCAAATGCTACACTTGATTTTTCTTCTCGAGTTACCATGGACCACTGCAGATTAAATGCTCCACCTCAGCTGTGTTTACAGCGATTCTCTTTGAAGCCAAGGACACTTTGCTTTAGTGGACCCTTTGCTAGATTATTCATAACGCTATTATCTTCACCTGTTCATTTAATCATCAAAAGAGTTAAACACGTATGATGTGCCAGATACTTTTCTGGGATATGGGAACACAGCAGTATAACCCGTCCGTATGGGGTTTCTACTCTAGAAGAAGAGGAAAATAGTATGAAATTAAAATAAGTAAAAGAGAGAGTTACAGATGCTTTCACGTGTGTTCTGAAAGCCAAGAACATTGGCTGACAGAATAGAGATCTGATGGAGTATCATGTACCAGTCTCTGATTAAACACCTTGGAGAATGGCATCGTGTGAAACATGATGGGGATGGAGGGGTCAGGGAAGTTTCCATTTTAATTAGGGCAGTCAGAAGAGGCCTTGATGGGAAGCTGACAAGAGCAATGACTGAAAGCAAAAGAAAAGGCAGACCACGTGGCTGCCTGCAGGAGGAACAGTAAGTGCAAAGACCCTGAGGTCAGAGCATCCTTGTTATGTCTGAGAAACAGTGAGGAGGCCAGTGTGGCTGGAGCAGGGTCATAAGGGAAAAAGATATCCAGATGAAGCCTGGGAGTTGTGTTAGCAAGTGTGAAAATTTTGGCTTTCGCTGTGAGTGAGATGGAAGCCATGAAGGGTTCTGAGCCGCAAAGAACAGGCACGGACTTACGTTTCAGAGCCGCACTGGCAAATACGGTAGCCACCAGCCACTTGTGGTTATGTTAATTAAAATTTAAATTAACTAAAATGAAAGAAAATTGAGAATTCAGGTCCTTGGTTGCACTAGCCCCATTTGAAGCACTCAACAGCCACATGTGGGGAGTGGCAACTCCTGAACATCACAGAGCTAGAACATGTCCTTCATCGCAGAACATTCTCCTGCGCAGTCTGTTTCTGAAGGGTTCCCCTGGCAGCAGTACTGAAACCCGAACGCCGCAGAGCATGGAGGCAGCAGGAAGAGCCACGAGGAGGCTTCTGACGACAGACGGTGGCCTCCGGGACCAGAGCGAGCAGTGGGGGAGGGGACAGTGACCTGACTGCAGAGAGATTCAGGGGATTAGCCACGCGCGTCTGCTGACAGCCTGGATGTGCAGCTACTGGTCAGTTCGTCAAAAGTCAAGTATTATGAACCAACCGGACTTTGTCAATCACCACTTAATTACCTTGAGGAATGGCGGGCCCTGGGCAGTTGCTGAATGGGACTCACATCTTGGCTGCTCCACAAAGAATAAGGAAAACGTCAGTCCTGACATCCCCCCCACTTCCTAAAATAAATGGATGTCTAACCCTTCTGCAAAGGAGGATCATGTGGAAATTGGAAAAAAAATAGTTCAAACTTCCCTAAAGCTGACACACAGTATATGAATCATTAACCCTTAAAAACTGAGCAATTAACCTCCTCCAATGTTACAAAGTATCCCTCTAGCAGGTCTAGAAAACCTGGGTGAAGTGATTCTATCCCCTTAACTGAGTGAGTACTGGAAATGAAAAGTACTCGGTGAACTGCAGTGTCCTTAATTAGTAACAGTAATGGCTACTTACATATTATTTACCAAGATCTCAGATATAATGGTACACTTTCTCTTTCATACCTTAAACACAGTAGATGCCTTGTAACTACTTCTGGAAAGAAAAAAAAAAATGAACTCGTTCTTCCTACCACTCAGCTTTATATCTTCGTTTTATGCTGAGTTGGCCAAGTCTCCAGGTGGTAGGAATGCTCAAGTTGCTTTGCTGGGACCGGGAGAACTCACGGGTAAGCTACAATAAAATCCTTCTACTTGGCCTTCAGGGCAACTGTGATAACAGTGGTTACAAATACATGCTTCTTTCCTGTTTTCAGCTCTTCTGACGTGCTTGGATGAAATACAGACAAATTGGTAGTAGGGTCACTAGCTAAAGGATGCCAGGATGAAACAAAGCTAATGTCACTGTAGGGCAGAAATCAGAAAAAGAAGACCAAAATGTAATTTTACTATAACTAGACCAAGGGAAAACTCATAGGATGAAAATGACAATTATAACAGATTTGATTGAACCTTAATTATTACTAGTATTCCTTATTCTAAAGTCCTTATCTTTGGTGGGACAGGTTGGAAGTTAATAGTGTACATTACTAGTTTGAGCACACCATTAAACCTCACCTTCCCCGTAAGAACAATCATTCCAGACAGGAGTCGGAGTCGAGGTAGTTTTGCTCAGTTCAATATGGCACCAGTGCCTTAGTACCTTGCGCTGGAATACACCCTAACCTAAGTCCTGTCGCAGCAGGAGTAATGTTAACAACAGAAGTAGTAATAAAAATTGTAATGATTCTCACACTGAAATGACTTGAAACTACATGGTGCTTGAATTCAAAATGACGTGTAACTGTTACCATGTATTTTAATCACCTAATTTAGGGAAGTTAGAAATTAGTCCCAAATAAGGAAATGAGAAAACGAAGACTGTAGCTACCAAGTAGGTGAGCCAGGAAAAGACAAAAGTTTTTGACTCGCAGAACAGATCTCTAGTTCTGTATGCTGAAGTGAATAAACATTCACCATTTTAATGTTCATAAACATGGTTTCTAACATTTGCCCTTATATGAGATTTCTGGCACCACTGAAAACCAAAATACCAAAAAAATCCATTTAAAATTACAATATCATGATGGCCCAAATATAGTTCCTGTCAATTTTTAGATTAAAAAGTTTTTTTTTTTTTTTAAATTAACAACAACAAAAAAGCTTTTTAAAATACACACAGGTCAGCTGAGACTATCAGTCGATGGTCTGTTTTATTTCTGGCTGGTAGACACCATTAAAAGTTATAAAACTCTAACAACTGTTTTCATTTATCTCTCTCTCCAATCACTCTGATAGCTGCAATGTCTGAAGAAGTTCAAGATCTGTAAAGTCTGTCACATTACAGAAACATGTCTCCCTAAACGGAATGTGAAATTCCAGTAATTGAAGTGATAAATCTAGTGTTTTTTGCCGGGGTACTTTTGATGAGAACGACAGTAGTATATGAGGAAATATTCTGTGCTGTTATATCATGGTAAAAGCCTTTCCATTACCTGTTGTCAATCACTGGGGATGGCAAATAACTCAGCTGTCAATCTACCTAGAAAAATCGAAGTTCTCTGAATGATCAATAAAGAACACACATATATATATAAACAAACTCTCCATTATCTTCATCTAATTCTGTAGACAAGCTGATGTTGTTTTCTTTCCCTGAACTGGAGCCCATCTCATTTATTCAGAACCAGATTGGGGATCTAGGACTATTTCATTGTTTTATTGCTCGTTACATGTCCCCTTGTTTTCAAACAGTCCATGAGTGCTCCGTTCCAGTAAGACGCCTCTGTACCGGGCTGCTGAGGGCAGGTTTACACACGACACAGGCTTAACTGAATTACTAGTAACTGTTACCTCCATTTCTTTATTGACTTTTCAGCTGAAATATTTATTGCCTTATGTTTTCTACTTTAAAAGCCTATTCTTTAGCATTTCTTCGGATCATGCAGAAATATTCTAGAAGCTATATCCATCCACATTATTCTGAGTAACAGCAAAAGCGAGAGGACAACGTTAGCATTTTCTTTCAAATGAGCTCACTCATAGAATCTATAGGGGAAGGAAATAGATAATATCTCATATTTTGACTAAAACAATTAATCTGTTCAGGCTCCATCAGCTTCCACTTTAGAATATTTGTCTCCGTTGTTGAAACCAGGTAACAGGAGGTGTGTTTCTTAAGTCACTAGGAAATTTCCACCTCGCTGGTGTGAGTAGCTACTTTTGCTGGAGCACAACACCCACAGACTGACTCCCTTCATCTGCACAGACCTGTTTAATTCTTACAAGTTTCAAAGGAAGAAAAAACAGCAATAAGGATAAATTATCTTTAAGTTTTACTTTCAGCTCGGATTAAAAAAAAAACAAGTAAAAGTACTTGAGATGTCAATGTTTAAGATTAATGGAGACAAAGTAACTCATGTCCCTTACCCTCAACACATTAAACTTCATTTATCACGTATTTTATTTTGGTTGATGGTTTAAAAATGGCCAAAAGAAAAAGAATCTGACTACTTAAGAGGATAAGTGGCAAGATTAGAGGAATCATTTGTCTGGAATGAAAAGCCCTGATTCAGTTAAGAATGTGCAGTTGTGTGTATCTTTATTAAAAGCAAACTCAGAGTTACTTGGAGGAAGATAAAAAGACAAGTAAGCGAGAAGATGGCTTAATCTTCAAGAAGGTAGGAGGAATGACTTCCACTGGAAGGAATTAAAGTGGGGGCGCGTAGTGCCAGCCGCCGGGAGCAGGGTGGGGGCCACCTAAGGACGTTAGAAGCTGGGAAGAGAATAAGGATCTGGAGCACCAAACCCCAGAAAGTCACGTCGGTGACCAGGTACTCAACTGATACACAAACCCTCTCATGTCTTAATTCCCTTAAATCCGAAAACAAAGACCGTACCTAACTTTCTTTAGAAACCATAAAACTTCGGAAGCCCAAATGAGGGGACACACGAGGTGGACACGCTGATTACCAGGCTTGTTCTGTTCCCCTCACGCCATCGTAACTCCGCGGGGACCCGGCACCCAAACAAGCCCACGTTCATCTGGGAGCAGTTACATGAAGTTCAAGGTTTTTCCTCAGAAAACACAAAAGCTTCAATAGAATTTGACCTGCAATCTGAAGTCTTTTTGGCAACAGAAATGTCGAGCACTGAACAAATCTCAAGAACTCTGGCTAAACCAAGATACTCCACACGCTGACGGCCGGAGCCTAAATGGGCTGATTTAATGCTCGGGATGTCATTTATCTGCAATTACAAAAGGCAAAAGTCAAGGAAACAGACAGACAAAAGTACAAGGCACACAGAACACTTGCTTAATTTATTTCTGGAGAGTATATGCACTTGAGGAACAGTTTTATCAGAGCTTTTGGGGTCCCAGGTGGTCCTGCAAAGAACGTGAGCGAGGGCCAGTAGACTGCCGTACACGGACCTTCCTGCCTCGCCTCCTGGAGGGAGGACACTACGCTCCCTGGAAGCATGCTACCAAGCCTCTCCAATTAACGCGTATTTCACTAAATGCGAACCCTTCTGTTTTCACCTTGCTCCATGGGCAAAAATCCAGGGAACATTTCTGCCGGCTTTCTTTCCTCTAGTAACTAAACCACATGTTTTTCTCTCTTAGACAAAGCCTTTTGGGGGCTTTTTATTCAAGAGGAATAAAGGAGGGAAGGAAGGGGTGTGCTCCAAAGTAAGGAGGGATTCTTTTCTCTGCTGCCATTTGAATTCGTCATTAAAAGTGCAAAGGAAAAAAAACTACTCATCACTTAATAAATACGGATCTACAACAATTCCTGCTGTGAACATCACGTCTTCACTGAGAAAGAGAAAAACGAGTTTCTCCCAAACCTTTATTTGAATTTACACGGAACACACTTTCCTAAAATTGCCCACATGTCACTGCATCTATTTTTCTTTTTAAATCAGGCATTAAATATGCATCCTGACTCCCACGTAGGCAATCTGCAGCACAGCGAAATGACTGTGTATTCAATTATAGGCTAAATAAATATAGCAAACATTAGGGGAAAAAGTTTCCAAGTCTATGGGCACCAAGCAGGGTCTCCTTCACCCCCTGCACAATCAGGGGCTCTGTGTCAAGTGCTGTCATCACACGGGCCACGCCCCGAACCTTCTGGGAGCCATCGAGGAAACGGGCCTCTTCTGTAGTTAGACACTGGGTCAGTTTGGAAAAGAAAAAGAAAAAAAAAAAACAAAAAAAAAACTTCTCTATGGAGCTAGTTGATGAATCTAGCATGTACTTAAAGTGAAAACAGGTTACTTTAATGAATAAGCTACTCACAGAATAAGGTATTTATATCTCCCCCCCTTTCTATTATGAAATTAGGTTAACACTCCTGTAACTAACTGAATTGCAAAACAGCAAATTCACAACAAAGTTAGGATTTTTCCCCTTCATCCTTGTTCAGCTGCAGAGGTTTTCAGAACAAACTCCACCGAGATGCAGGTTCCACTGCAGTCGTGGGGACCATCTGCTTCCAACCTTTCCATTATTACGGACCTCGTTCTGGTTTTCAATAATTTGGAAGAAATAGTTTTGTTGGAAGTCACTGCTACGAGCCTTCTGCAAAGGTCAGTTAAAACTGGAAAACACCTTCAGCGGGAGATTGAAATGATGATAAGTCATGGAGCCTCGCACACCAGGTTCCCCCAGAGCCTGCTAGTTCCCCTGCCTGTCCCGACGGGGCCTAAGAGCCTGACGGTGTCCGTCATGGCTCAGTCACGAGGGGTGAAGTGGGGGCCGCCGACAGGACTCTGGCAGTACTGCTAACCACCTCCGGAGCCAGGGCCCCGCCGCCACAGCCAACAGCCAGCCATTCGCAGGAGCCACTAACTTCACCGTTTAAATGTATCAATAGCCAGGTGGGAACTTCTTGCTGAAGGTTTAAAAAAACGTTTTAATATACCACATAATAAATATTTAGATACACTGTGAATTTAAATCCCACACTTCTTAATAAAGATTTATGTAGATTTTACTGGGCTATTAAAAAACCTTCCCAAACACGAAAAGTCCATTTGTCATTGGGCAAAATTTTATACAGAAAGTATTCTAAACAAATAGACCAGATTTGCCCCATAATTTATAATTTCCTCTTATAAGCCTTTCAAAGTGGAATTATGATGCAAGTTTCGGTTTATAAAAATGGTAGTACCATTTAAGTAGACTCTACTTGATCATTTAAAAATACTGAGAAGAAAAATCCAATATTTATTCTTTCTTCAACAGGTATGCATTACACACTGCTTACAAGTGTTTTCCTTGGTAAAATATTTAAATGGATCAGTATTTTCTTACCATCTTCCTTCTTTTCCTCTGCCACTAGGATTCATGTTGTGGTAAGCAAAGGTTTCCTGTGCAACAATATTTAACCAAGCACTGTTTGTAGCGGCGAAGGGAAGCCCGCGCATGCTTGTAGAAGGGAAGCATCAAATACACTGTGGTGCGCTCACACTCTTATGCGTCATGCACTTATTCAGATGAGTAATTAGACCTGCAACTCCTGACTGAGAGGGAGAAAGCAAGTGATGGGACTGTGTGTACAGTACCCTTTCCCTTCGCTTCCCGAAGTGGAGATGAGGGGCACGTGCTTTCACTCCCGCAGGAAGGTGTGGTACAGACCGAGCTGTGAAGGGCAATTCAGGGACTGTGAGACCACCTTCTTCGTGTGTGTGTGTGTGTGTGTGTGTGTGTGTGTTGTTTCACTGTTACAAGTCAATTATTGGATGAATTTAAAATTTCTAATAAGGAAAATGAAAACCAAGTGCAAACCAGGAGTGGCTTAATACAGAAGACTCAAATTTTAACCCACTAATTCCCCGCCCATTTCCCATGTGCTTAATTCCCATCAAGCCTTCTGCTCCCGATAAAGTGCAGCTTCCTTCCGGGATGCCAGGTTCCTGGTTAGCGTTACGAGGATTGACTGGACCTGACAAGGGACAGTTCGGTGCCAGCACGAAAGAGCAACGTTTCAGAAGCGTTCCCTGCCCACCCGTCTCCCCTCCGGAGAGAAAACACGGTGGCGGCAGGGGAGGGAGGGAGAGAACCCTAAGCAGGCCCCACGCCCTGCCTGACACGGTGCTCGACCTCAGGACGCCAAAATCAGGAGTCCTACACCCAACCAACTGAGCCACCCAGGCACCCCAACAGCAGTGTTTTATAGATGGAAGACGTATCTGCTATCCCAATGAGTGCTTTTCCTTACATAAAATATCCACTTAGACCCTTATCTGGGAGGCAGGTGAAACCTGTGTTAGTCCAATACATAGGGCAGAGATGTCTGCGGCAAAAGGGCCCCCTCCCCATCCTAGGGTGAGTCAGGAGGGGCAGGGGTCGTTCCCTGAGGGCCCACCACGCTGCCCATCAAGAGAACCTGGGAACGCAGGCCCGCAGGCACGCCCGCAGCCTTCGGCACACGACGATCAAGGGCGGAGGCTGATTCCGCCGGGCTGGAGCTGCGGCACGCTCCTGGAGCTGCCAGGCCCGACTGTGCACGCTGCCGGGATGCAAAACACAAACACCTCTGGGCTCAGAAGCACCAGAGACACCACGGAAACGAGGCTTGCACTTCTATGGGCATCAGGCACTGGAAGCGACAGAAAAATCCCCCAGGGACCCACCTACTATTCTGGTGACACAGAATCCGAGGGGGCTTTGCCAGGTGTACACAAGACTCCACAGCCAGCTGTCCGCCTCCTCCGGTCTGCTGAGGGCCCGCAAGTCTCGGGGTGGCCCTTCTAACACGGCACACCCGAGCAGCCCATCATCGAGGGCCCCGTGGGGACGTGCGCCCCTGCTCCTCGGCAAACCTCACGGGCAGGAGCGGACAGACAGCGACTGGAGAGCCTCGGAAGTCAGACCACGCTTCTCCTCCATCTGGGAACCCACGGTCAGAAAGCAGCTACAGCAATGACCAGGGGCCTCCCGCCGAGTCCAGAAAACACCATTACAAAGTGGTTTCAGGTAACGTGGTCTCTTCTACGCCAGTGCTTCTTCCCGATTTCCACTCCATATGCTTTGAAGTTTACTGTATTTCTGCACCAGTTTGCCAGACGAACTCCTCAGCTCCCAATTAAGGCTAACGTACAGGTTTACATTAGAAAGGGATAAAAATGCAAGCAAGGCTCCAAGTATTTAGGAGCAAGTGAGCTTGAATTATAACTTGTAATTAATTAGTGCAGAGAAGACGGAAATGAGATCCAAGAAGACTGTTTTTTATCCATGAATTACTCGAATCCCATTTACTCTCCCGCCATCCTTTCCCTGCTTAAAAATATCAGGCGGGCGAAGCTCTTGCCCGTCACTCATGTCCTCGATAGCCCACCACACACCGCACACGCCTTGTGCCCCCGAGTTTGCCCTCCTGTGGATATTACTGCGGATCCCTGCCGGGGGTGCTCTTGCTCAAGGGCCCAGGTCAAACACGGGGCTTTCAGGAAGGCTTCTTGCCCAAACTGCCCATCTGTGAACTCCTGGAGGTCTGGGGTCCTGTTTTCCTTTAAAGCCGTTCTCCCGGGGACAGAGATAATTGCTCGCAGAACTTTCTGGCTGCCTCATCGCAAGTAAACAAAGTGTGTGGGGAACCCCCCTTCTCAGAGAATTACCTTTGGTCTACAGTTCTGTGTCACAGTCCCGGTCACTGTCCCTCCTTCTTCCCCACTGGTCACTATCCAAATTCCCACATGTCTCCAGAATAAGCTGTTTTCAAGTAAGAGAATCGGCATCAAGTTTATAATTCCAGCTGGATAAGAAGTTTCACTTTTCCCTTCTGAGCCACCTTCCAAATTCACAGTTCTTTTTTGTTGTTGTTGTTGTTGTTTGTTTGATTGTTTTTAAGTACAGGTCCCTGTAAAAGCAAGGGCCCTTCCTGGCAGGGGTGAAGCCCGAGGGTTTAGACTGCGGGCTAATAACCCACGGATGAGGCTGTCCACCTTCGAGTCTGAGTCCCCAAGACACCGCCGGCAAGGGAGGCTGAGGGGGGAGAAGGGCTTAACAGAGCCCGGAAACTGCGCCGGCAGCACACAGGGATGGGACACCTGGCGGACTCGCCTACTGGGGAAGCTCCCGTCAGCACCCAGGTTGCCTTCCCCAGAAGGACTGAAGGAGCGGCGACCACCTGACACCTGCGCAGCATCCACTGAACCAACGGGAGCTGCTCGCGGACGCTAGCTGGGCCCTGCCGCGCAGCCTCTCCTCCGCTGAAAAACCGATCAGTCTCGCTTCACAAAGCTCAGTTGATGAAATGCCTTGAGATCTGCTTTAAAGCTGGCTTCTTTCATTCCCCTATTCCTTCCTTGATACGGGGATCAGAAACACAGGAATGCTTAGGAGCTAGGTTCTGCACTCAAACCCCCAGAGCTCAAATCCACCCTGAACGCGTGACTTCACACTCTGCGTGGACCGGCTGTACTGTGAAGCGGGGCCAATAACGTTCCTACGGTAGCTACCGTGAAGATCAGACGGTTTTGCGCACACGACAAGCTTATCACAGTGCCCAACACAGTGAGGGTCAACGAGCTATTCTTTTAGCTGGCCATTGTCACAGAATTCCTAGTCTCTTCCCTAATTCACCCTCAAGAAAGTCATTTCAAGTTATGCCAACACTGAGCCAGGAATCAAGTCCCTGAACAAGAAATGCATGGTTTAATTCTCCTGGAGGTGTTTACATTTAAAAATAATGGTGCGCATGGGTGGCTCAGTGGGTTAAGCCTCTGCTTTCGGCTCAGGTCATGATCTCAGGGTCCTGGGATCGAGCCCCGCATCGGGCTCTCTGCTCAGCGGGGAGCCTGCGTCTCCCCACCCCCCACTGCCTGCCTCTCTCCGGCTACTTGTGATTTCTGTCAGATAAACAAAATCTTTAAAAAAATTAAAAAAATAAAAATAAGTCTGTTACCAACTGTGTGTCCATCAGGGTGGGATACATGGGGCTCATGTCCCTGAGCTGGGGGGACTTTCATTTGATTCATTCATCTGTGTGCTAGACCTTACAGTTTGTTACTTCCCTGTCTACCACTTACTACTGGTGGATTAAAATATGTGGGACTACCTGTCATGTGTCAAACAATCAGCTCTGAACTAACAGGACAGAGTTCGGTGGCTTGATATAAGAAAAATAGACAAAATAAATAGCTCTTCTGTATGCCGACAAAAATGAAATCTAAGTAAAATATAATTGAAAAATTCTATACACCATTGCTACTAAAATATTTACTCTACAGGGAAAACAACTGATTGAAGGACCAAAAGCTGAAGTAAATGGTGAGAAACGGTGCTCTATAAAGGGACTTTTAAAACTAAAAAGATGATAATTTACTTGCAATGTATTCTTTTTTATTAACATATGATGTATTATTAGCCCCAGGGGTACAGGTCTGTGAACCATCAGGCTTACACACTTCACAGCACTCCCCATAGCACATACCCTCCCTAGTGTCCACAACCCAGCCACCTTATTCCTACGCCCTCCCCCTGGCAACCTTCAGTATGTTTTGTGAGATTAAGAGTCTCTTATGGTTTGTCTCCCTCCCAATCCTATCTTGTTTCATTTTTTTCCTTCCCTGCCCCCCAAACCCTCCACCCTGCCTCTCAAATTCCTCATGTCAGAGAGATCATATGATCATTGTCTTTCCCTGACTGACTTCGCTCTGCATAATACCCTCTAGTTCCATCCATGTCATTTGCAATGTGTTCTTGAAGAACGTATGAGAGAAAAGAAATGAAGGGACCCTGTCCTCCTCGCTGTTAAGAGAGAACACCTCACAGGCGGGACAAGAGAGGTGGTGCACGGGGCGGGATAAAGACCCTGGAGAGAAGATGAAAGACGCACGGGCGCGGAGCCGGAGGGGCCGGGAGCACTGGAGCCATTCGACAGACACGTGTTGCCTCCTTCCGGTGACCTGCGAAGGGGTGGGGTGATCCACAGAATCTCCATGGACGCCACGATGCCCAAAGGTCCTGTCTAACCTCCCCAGCATGGCAGACGAGGACCTTCACTATCTGTTCCTAGTTTGCCCTTGTAGTCTCACCCCCACAGACTCCCCAACGTAAGGCCTTTGACCAGCCACACTGAACTGACCCACTTTGCACCTACGCATTCTGGGGATGACTCCGGCCGAGAATACCGTGTACCTGTCTACAAAACACCTTCCAAACCCAGCGTCTACCTCCACAGCTCCCCCTGCCTGCGGCGAGCCGAGCGAGCCTGTGTGTGTGCCCCTGTGGCATCGGAGACGACTATCTCTTCTGGCACATCCTGTGCAGCAGACGACTTACCCGCTGCCACGCATCGTCTCCTCTACTGGAGACGGAGAGCCTCTCGGAGGCCGCGGCTGTCTCATTCTGCGTGCCCTGCATTCTCTGGCTACAGTGCTTTTAAATTATAGATTAATAACAAGGAGAAAAGCTAAAAGCCCATAAACATCAGGAAATGTAGAACAATTTAAAATAACTCCAGAGACTGCAGAAGAAATCCAAATGGAAATCAGAAAACGTTTAGAGCTGAATATTTCAGAAGTTTCTAGAATACTAAAACTTGGAAGTTGCAGCTAAGGCATTACTCAGAGGGAAACTCAGGCCCTTCAGCACTGGTGCTTATAAAACACAGAAATTAGACAAGTGATAAGCATTCAGCTTGAGAAGTCAGGAAAAAAATGAGTAAACCAAAAAGTAGAAAGAAGTAAACAAAACCTAAGAACAGAATTTACCCAACATAAAACAAAGTGTAATAGGAAGGAGCTGCTATTTTGAGAAGACCAATAAAACTAACAAACCACTCTTGAGCAATAAGACAGAGGGCACAGAGGATGGCATTAGTGACGCGAAAGGGACACGGCAAATACAGCGGCTCAGAGGCCCATCCTGAAACAGGCCTTGCCGGAGTTTACCCACCATGCCTTCGCTACAACTCCCCGTTCAGATCCCACACTTCATTCAGCAAATGGCAATTCTTCTAAAAAGTCAGTCCCATGCTCTAATAAAGAATAAAAACTCCTCTGGACCCACCATTCACTTCAGTTTTCCCTAACACATTTCCAAGTCACCACACCCCACCGGACAACGTCGAGCATGTCACACTGTGCCACAAGCCAGCCCGGCACTCTCAGAAGCGTGCGGGAATTTAACACTTCCAGAAGCTTCTAACTTACTCAAGGATGCTAACTTACAAGTGTGCATGACTGAGGAGAAAGCAATTATATGTATAACTCAGGGGAAAAAAGACTTAAAGTTTAGTTTAAGTAGACAAGAATTTAAGTTCAAAATTCTGTTCTATGGAGCAGAAATGTGGACGAGCAGTCATGTTCAAATACATCGACACCTGTAAAGACCTCAGAAAAAATAAGACAATCTGTGTCTAAAGTTTTTAATCTCATTAATTAAAATAAAATTTCCAAATAGCTTAATCTTTTTCTTTTAAAAAACTAAATCTTTTTTATGTTAAAAAACTAAAATCACCCATTCAATGAAAATATGCCAGCTAAGTTTGGGACAGGGTCTGGGCCGAATTCGGTGGTTCCACAGAAGACCACGTACGAACAATAGCTCTAAGGTGGTGGGGAGGGGCAGGAGGCAAGTTCTTTTGTTTTAGAGACCAGAAATGCAACAGAAACAAAATACAATAAAAAATGAAAATTCAGGTACAGGAATTATGCATTTCATACTGAATAATTATTTCTGTACTGCCCGTAAATCCTCTCTGGTAAGCTGTGCATCTAAAACTCATCGAACTGCCAAGGGGTAAACGCGGCTCCATCCATCAAGCAGCCACTTGACAAATACATTCCATAATAGAAGTTTATTTTTATGGGAGGCTGAATCAAGGACTTTCCCATGCATACAAAAACTTGTCAAAATTATTTATGAGTCTTGCTGAGACACACAATATGTCATATCAAACTCCTATTTTCCTTCCAAGCACAGACTGTCAATATCTCCACTACTATCAATAACGCGCGGCCCCGCCGAGGGAGGCCGGCAGGAGCCGAGGTCATGTGCGCCACCCGGCCGCGGCCGGAAGCAGTCTCTGGCCGCTGTGCAGCTGTGGACAGGAGATTTACCACCTCGGGGAGGTGCCGCCTGGGTAAGCGCCAGGGACTGCGTTCAGAGACTTTGCAACATAAAGTAAAATGGAAACATATGCTTGAAAAATTATGGTGGATTATGGCTGAAGTAAAACAAAAATAACAAGATATTTCTTCTTTGATCTTGCAGAGAAAATATTAGTTAGGGCTGATAAAACAAACACTTAAAAATCGTGCAAATGGCCCATCCCCACTGAAGTGTCCACCCTGAAAGACTGTTACGATGGCCTGAATCAGAGGGAATGAGGGGTCTCTCGAAGGTGAGAAGTTGGCCTCGTAAAGGCTACATGAACCTGGTGCTGCCCCTCCTGATACTGCTACCATTTTATTTCATAAGGAAGCATTTCTTTTTTTTTTTAAATTTTTATTTTATTTATTTATTTATTTATTTATTTGACAGAGAGAGATCATAAGTAGACAGAGAGGCAGGCAGAGACAGAGAGAGAGAGGGAAGCAGGATCCCTGTCAAGCAGAGAGCCCGATGTGGGGCTCGATCCCAGGACCCTGAGATCATGACCTGAGCTGAAGGCAGCGGCTTAACCCACTGAGCCACCCAGGCGCCCCAGGAAGCATTTCTTTTAGTGAGTTCGGCCTTTCTCTGCTCTGTCACTGTCCCCAGCCCGGCGGCATCACACTGGGAATAACATCAAATGGCCTATGGCAGTGGGAAAACACATTCTTATTTCCCAGCTCTCAGGGTGATGGAAACGCCAGTCTCCTATCCTGAATTAGCCCCGGGAACATGTTGGATACTGCAAAAGCCTACATACTCCTCTGAGATTCCCTTACTCTATGAGGAAGTGAGTTTCACCGCTGCTGTTCCAAGACTGTGCTATGACACAAGCCGTGGCAAAGCCAAGAAGCCCATGAGTTGACCACAAGACCAGGAGCGACTCCCATACCACAATGGCTACATTCTGATGGCACTGGGTGGGCAGAAAGTGTGAAAGACGGGGGTACTGGACATTTACTTCAGCCTCTCAACACCAACAGAAATACACAGTTGTGAAACCCACGTCAGGACTCCCCTGCTCTCTGCTCCTTCCACCTGCATGGGGCCAGGGGGGACAAGCCAGCCAGAATGCTGACAGGTCAGTGGCCCGTGTCGCCTGTCCCATGGGAAGCTGCAAGCTCCCAGCCCAGGATGGGCACCAAATGCCCCTGCAGGAGCGGCCGGCCCCCGGGGCTCTGCCCTCAGGGCGAATGACAGCAGTGTAATCACTGTGCCCATCTCACCTGGTCACAAGGATTTCATTCCAGTTCGATTTTGGAGACTAACGCACAATACAGAGGACAGAGTGTGTGCACTGAGTGGACAACACAAAAGTGAGTAGCCAGACAGGCATGCCAGGAGCGTATCGTGTTCTCCCCTGACTGTTTTGTGAATAGGTGAAGGTCCTGATATATAAAAGTGACTTCTGTTTTCCTGGAATGCCTACATTCACTACTAACAAAAATGGGTTTGATGACAGATTTTTTTTTTTGGTATAAGTATGTCCTAAATATTGTATTATTTATTGTGTATCTGAAACTCAAATTGAACTGTGTGTCCTACATTTTTCTTTGCTCTGAGGACCCCACACTACAGGCTTTAGGAAAACAAAGTCTCTCCTCCTCTTCTACAGCAGACAGAAAATCAGTTTGCATTTCAGATGACTTAGGTATGGTTATATTATGTGCATTAAAGCCACAGTTTGCATTTCAGATGACTTAGGTATGGTTATATTATGTGCATTAAA
>NW_019154120.1:4118162-4230662 GCF_002288905.1 Enhydra lutris kenyoni
TACAGTGTTTCCTTCTGTACTTATTACATATAATCCTTTAGTATTGTTGGTACCTTAACAACCAGCACTTTTCATTCCTACTTAACCTGAGACTGTGCTCTTTGTCCAGAAAAGTTGCTGACTGCTGTCTAATGATAGTTTGTAACTTAAAAAAAAAGGAAAAGGAAGGTCTTCTTTCTTTAACAGATACCATACAATACCTAATTTTCTGGCTCCAAGTCTATGCCAACACCTTAAGGTTCCCAGCTCACTGCCAACTTGGAAGCAGTTCATAACACCACGATGTTCTGGTTCTATGAGCTCATTTACTCCTCTCCCAAGCCATCTTGGACTTGAACGATCACATTCGTTTTTCCCACAAAACTACCAACTGCTTAAGCTTGTGCTTAATTTATTCCCGTTCCATTTACCTACCTTCTCAATCTTCCTCTCCTTAGTAAGTCAATTTTTCTCTTTTCCACTTAAAAAAAAAAAAAAAAAAAGTCACCACGAATATGCAACACCAGACTAAGCCAAACTACGCATGTGTGTGTGGTGTAAAAGGTCCGTGCCCCTCAGGACCCTGTGAGTACGTCAGTTTGCACGCAAACATGCGCATGTGTACGTGGTTTACATTTTTGTAAGGGAAATGGAACATTGGCTCTACCGGTTTTGGCTTCGAGTCTCTTCCACAGCGTATGACGCATTGCTGGAATGACTTCTTTCCCGGAGCCTTTTTCAGTGACCCACCCATGCTGATCTCTGGTGCTGAACTCCTACCATTACAGCCCACATTTCAAAGACACTCTCCCCTCCCTGCCCGCAACTGCCCACTTCCTTCTTCCTTCTGTGCGAGGAACTCTGTTGGTTACTGGAGAAGCAAGCACGCTCGAGGCCTGGCTCCCGCCCCCAGGAGCTGAGGGTCAGCGGGACCTCACGTGATGGGCACTGAGCACTCTGAACAGAACTGATCCACTTTTGGCAGGGACTTCTCAAAGACAAGTCTGGAAGCAACAAATAATAATCTGCACTGGGATGGCGGGGCAGCAGAGGGACAGACTCCGGGAGGCTATGTTACTACACAAGAGGCCACGAGTACCTTAAACTGGTGTTGGTGCCATCATTCTGGTTAGCATAATCGTTCTCCAAGCACCTTATGTGCACCTGTCCCGCCTTTCCCGCTGAAGCACCAGGAGCTCATGCTTGCCCATGCTCCACAACACTCCGGGCCTAGCGCCCATCACCAAACAGGCAGGCACCCACAGATACTAATTATGACTCAATAGTGAAGACCAAATTTTCCTTAATAAAGTGCATCAAAACTTTCAGCAGAAAAAAGGGAGCAAAATGGAAGCATGACAAGGGGTGGATCCTTCACCAAGCTCCTGTCACGGCTGCTGCTTTTGCCCTGCAACGACAGCCCAGATTTGTCCTCAAGTAGGAGTTATCTCGTGAGAACTCTGACACACACACAGCTTCCATTCTGGAAACTGCTGGTTTAAATCACACAAGGTTGATGATGTTGAAAGACCATGAAGACAAAGAGGCTGTGCCTTGCCCGATATGGTCCCTTCGGCCTCATGACAAGAGAAGGGACTGTGACAACCGAGCAGCGTTCACCCTCCGCGGTACCAACACGTCACGGACTGTAAAGCCCTTTACAGCGAGTCTCTGTTTAGTCTCCCAAGAACCCTCTGAGCTAGGACTATATCACGCCATTTAAAATTAATTATTTCGGAGCAGACAATATATTTACCTAGTTCAAAATTCAAAAGGCACAGACAAGGCTATAGGAAAAACAAACATAAGAAAATCCAATAAAAGTAGATAATGATCTAAGTATAATGTATAAGAGAAGCGGATGTGATGGAAAAAGAAAAGGACTTTAGGGAGAAATGGACCAGAGGGGAACAACGCTGGGGGTTCCGGCCATGCCAGGTCCTCCAGGGGAGGCACAGGGGATCTTCCCACATGGAAGCAGGCAGGAGGCAGGGACAAGGCTGGAAGACAGACGCAGAAGAGAAGGGTTCTAGGAACAAGTGGTTTCTTTTAATTCAAGAAGTGATTTTGTTTAGCACCTTCCCGTTGCCTTTGCTGAGCCAGGCTGGTCAAGTAAAGAAGAAAAAAGAAAAAAAAAATCCTCCTGCCGCAGGAGAATTAAAATCAAGAGAAACAAGAGCCCATGGAAACACAGGATATTTAAATATCCAGTTAAAGGCTTGTGTTCCAATTCCAGCCCTCCTGCAGATGGGACCTTGGGAACAACTGCCCCGGTGTCAGTCCCACCCAAGAGCGGGCACCCGGGTTCCTGTCTTGAAGACGGAGCAGCACAAACATCACACGCATGGCAGAGACCACAAGGACGGAAGAACGTGGGAGTGACCGGCGCAAGATGGGCACACGCGTCGCGTGTTAGAGTCACGGAAAACCACGGAGGTCAGTGGAGAGTAACAGGAGCGAGGGGAGGCCGGGTGGGAAAACGCCTCAGGAAGTGAAGTCCTCAGGGCAGACAAGAGAAGGGCCAGCCTGGAAGGCTGGGGGCAGCCACAGCATGACCAGGGAGCTGCGGGGCTGCGCCCTGGGCATGTCTGTCTGAGGCCACCGCCAGGTAAGCAGTGCCCTCGGATGCGGTCACCACCCCGGCCCAGAGGAGCAGCTGGCCGGCCGGCGCCGCAGGGAGAGCTCGGGCGCCATGGTGCAACCCAGGCAGGGGCACGGCAGTGGCAGGAGCGAGCGATCGGAGGTGACCCCAGGACATTTACACAATTTTCATACACGCCCGCGGAGTGGTCAACAGGAGAGAAGTCAGCCAGTGTAACACACCTGTGATGCCTCAGGGGAGCAGATGTGAGGGGAAAGCAAGATCCCTCCCTAACGGGGAGGACACAAGCTGCGTGCATACGAGCATCACTCTGAACGGGAAGATGAGCGGCCCGAAGCCAGTCTTTCACCCTGAAACAGGTGCTTACAACCCCGACACTCACACTTTTAGGGACAAGAAAAGGGCCACGGATGTCACATCATTTGCTAACAGGGCCTAGGTGGTCAAGTCCCAGATGTTCCAAAGTATGAACCATGATGATATTAAAATGCAGTTGGAAGAGTCAAAATCACCCTCTCATGGGATGGAAATGGTTCCAGAGAACAAAATCCCAAACTCACACGGGGGTGGGATCTTTTTACTTTATTTTCTAAGCTGCTCTGTGTTCCCTCTGCGCTCCACCTAAGCCAGGGCTCCCCCCGTTCCCTTTGTTCCGGCAAGTAACTTTGTTAGCGATGCGGTAGGACAGGCGGTAACTGCAGGCCCTACGCGGGCCCCTAATTGTGAAGCTCTTACGAGGGTTGAACCTGATCATTCACTGAATTGTTGAGTTGATGGGATTCATGTAGCTGGTTATAAATTGATAATCTAAATTAATTCATTCAAGCAGAAATCGATTTTGTAACTCCTCGAGAGCTTGTAATAATGCTTACCTCCCACTGCCAGCTGCATTCTGTGTTTCGTAAAGCTGGTCGGAAGCAGCTGGGTTCAGGTGACCTGCCAGCTCATTAAATCTGTTACATGTTCCTTCTAGTAAATGATATTAAGCCGAAATGTCCTAACGTTGATTTTTTTTCTTTAATTTTACGACAGAAATAACCTAATTTGTAACGCAAAATAACAATCTCCTTGGATTACTTTGCCTTGTTAAAATATTTTATGCATTTTTCATTTACACAAAGGTAATGGAAAAACACTTAAACTATCTGTTATTTAAACCACAAGAGATATGTTACTGAAAGTCTGATAGCTACAAAAATGATTGTCTCTTCATAGTTTTTACTTTATATCTGTAATAAAAGGCAGACAATTCAATTCATTGGTTAGTAAATAAAGTACGATAGTTTTTATTTTATTTTCTCTGCATTGCTAGAACTAAAATCAGATTGCTTTTTAAATTCATTTAGAAATAAGACTCATTACTTTCCTTTTCTCTTTCTAATCTAAAATGTCTAATGTCCATTCGGATCCTCACATTTTCTTCATCAACAGAAGTTGTAACCTAATTCTAAATCCCATATTAAAAGAATCATTTTCCAAGCTATTCACTCCCTGTGTACTGAGGTTGATTAATGAAATCAGGGCACCTGCCTTTTGTGCATGAGACTATTAAATACTTATTTCTAGTAACCTCCTGATTTCATTTCCTTTCCCTAAATAAATTTTAAAATAAAACCATCCAGGATGCCAGAAGAACAGAGGTAAAATACATCCCCAGGCTCCAAGTGACCAATCATGTTTATTGCTATAATAAGTGATAAGCATTTCTCAAAATAGGAAAGGTGACTAATTGAAGCGCTATTCTCCTTCTTCTCAAAAGCTCGAACATTTACACAGAAGGGACACACTCATCCATTCTATGGTGTCAAAACCTTTACTACTGTTAAAAATTAAGATAATGCTTGTTGGCCTGCCTTTCCAATGGGACCCGCCTTACGCCAGAGAGTTTATTAAACAGACTGATCAATATAAAATAACAACACGAAATGTGTGACTAGTTTAACACTGAATGCTACTCAGTTACTATTAAAAAATGAATAAGTGATTTTTCTAAATATTATCCCTAGCACTGAACTTACTATGTAAAGTTTCAAAAGAATTTAGTTTAAAAAATGTCTAAAGACCATAACGACTCATACAACAGAAGTTAAAAGGAGAATTTTAACATATAAAGAACAAGTGTTTTTATAATCCTAATCTTAAAAGAATTCTTAAAGATTAATTGTTATTTTGAGATGTACATCCCAGGATAAAAACAAATAACACAACCCCTCACTTATAATGTGTGCAGATTTCTCTGGTCTAACACAGAGTTTCTAAGGGGGAAAAAGGAGAAAAGAGAAAAGGGAGGGCAGCTGACCGCATGTCCTAAGCTATGGGAGGCAGGTAGCCCCCAAGTCTCCCTGAGTGAGTCCTCTTTTCTCTTGCCTCTCCCAGCCGACCCTCCTCCTGAGCATCTTCCTTAAAAAAGCATGCAGAGTTCACTGACAACTTCTCTGAAAACTATAACCGAGAAAAAAGGAGGGAAAACAGAAATACAACTGACCTAAGTAGGATAGAAGATAAGGACGGTCCAGAGCCACACACACATTGTCAGCAAAATAACTCAAGAATTGAATGGAAATGCTGATTTCGTTTTGGACTTGCATGGAAGGTTCTGGAACAGTACAGTATACTTTGTCTGGATCTGCACGCTTCACACCTCGCCTACCCAAACTGGTCCGGGGCACTCGCTCTGTCTGGTGACGGCAGCAGCTTCCCAGCTAGTCTCCTGACCCCTCTGTGACGTTCCCGCCACTCACCAGCAGCCCCAACGTGGTCTTCAAATATATGTGATCTTACTGCTGCTCCCCGGCGTGGCAGCTCCCACTGCAAGGCCCGTGGAGCCCTGTCCTCCTTCCCTACTTCTCTCTCATCTGCCTGAGACCTCACTGCATGGTCCTTCCAGAAGCTGGACTCAATACACACCTGAATAACAGAATGTTCAGAAAGGGAACTGCATGATCTTAAATGGTCTTTCACAAAAGAAAACACTTGCAGACAGTGAGTAAACCAGATTTCCAGCACGTTCCTAAGAAGAGCATGGACACAGAACCATGGTTCATCATTCCTATTACACCTGAGTACCATTCCATCTCCTGGGAATTCCACTGCCTGTATGTCTCAGAAGTCAACAAATCAGTAATAGGCTTTTCTCCCCCCATCACTCATAAAAACTCTACTTTGTCTCCAGATTCACTGTGAATTTTGTTGGAGCCCTTAGCTTACTGCTCAGACTTGCACCCCGAGAAGCACCCCGTTGGGCCCTTTCTCTGATCTCCCTTCCCTGCAGTCCTGAACACCACTGCCATCCTTCGGAAATGGTTTCCCAATCAAGGAACACGTGTAGCCAGGAGCACCCCAGCATCTGAGAATCTAAGCGGTGACCCCGGCATGTGCATCATGTGACCACCCGCCGACAGCGCCCCCCCACCGTGTCTGCCTCCCCCTTGCACTGGCCACACCACCCTACCCTGAATGCTTTACACGCTTCACACAGAACACACCCACTCTCTCCTGACTTTTTCCAGTCACTTCCATGGTTCTTCTCAGTTCTCTCTTCACAGGAAATACACGAGTTTCAGCAAATAGTACCCAACTCGGTTTTTACTTTTCGTAATTTCTGTAATCAGAAATAATTTCAGGCTTATGGACGATGTGCAAGCAGAGGACACAGGCCTCGCTCGTGCTTTTGTCCCCTCACTGTGCATGTGACTTTGTATCGTCTGCTCCCTCTGTATGTGCACTTATTACTATTTTCCTTTCTGTAAATCATTCCAGAGGAAGTCTGCAGGCCTGACGCTCTCTTACTTGTACCTTTTTCCCTGTGCGTGTCCTAAGAGCAGAAGCTTTCTCCTCGAATTTCACCAGATGTTCCAGTAATGTAATAACATCAGGAAGAGCAACAAACAGAAAACAAAAAGGCCCCAAACCAAAACAAACAAACAAAACAATGAAAAACAAGAAATTTCGGTGCCAGATGCGCCCCTGGCCCATGTCCCATAGGCCCCGGCATGCCTGTCCCTCTCCCGTGGGCAGGAACGGTCCCCATCTCTCCAGATCTATGGTGCTCTGGTCAGAGACAAAGCGTACAGGCCAGTCACCGAGTAGAACCCCCTCCACGTGAGCGGACTTCACTCCAATTACCCTCCGTATCCTCTACTGAGAAAAAGCATTTCTCACTCAAGCATCAAATCCAGCTCAAAGTATATTTTTCCAACGAATTCTCCTTTGACCAGGGAACACTGTTGGCTGCTCCTTACTCGCCGCCCATGCTGTGCTGCCCTTGGAACACTCCAGCTTCCACCTGACTTTTTAAGACCCACTTGGTTGAGGATCATCTTAGAGTCAGTCAGTTGGACACAGAAGCGTGTGGTCAGGTGAGCTGGACGAAATGCACGCACTCTCGCAGCTCTCACCAAAAGTAAGATATACAGTATCACCCCCCGCCCCACGCCCAACAGGTTTCCTCGGAAGCCCCCATTCCAGCCCCAGATCTGGTGTTTATCACTATCGACTGAGAACGACCGTCACAAGCTGAAAATAAATGGACGCGCACAGTACTGACTCGTTTGTGTACGGCATCTTGGGCTCGGCGGGAGTTTTCCAACTGATCCGCGCCGCTGGACGTGTCAGCAGTCGGCTCACCTTTATCGCCGAGTAGTACTCCGCGTGTGGGTAGTCTGCCTACCCATCCATCCGCTGACGGGCACTGGCATTACTTTTAGCTTTGGCTACTAGGAACAGAGCTACTAGAAACGTGCAGATAGGAGTCTCTGCACGGACATCTGCTTTCATTCCTCTTGGGTGAATTCCTCGGCCTGGAATGGCTGGGTCATATGGTAAGTAAGTATATGCTTAATTTTATAAGAAACTGTTAAACAGTTTTCCGAACTGGCTGTACCATTTGACATTCCCACCAGCAACGCACGACAATTCCAGATGCTCCACGCCCTCCCAAACATTTGGCATTCTCAGTCTTGTTAATTTGAGCCATTTTAGTGGCTGCAGAGTGGCTTGTCATTATGGCTTTAATTTGCATTTCCCTGATGACTGGTGATGTTTTAGATCATTTCATGTGCTTTTTTGGCCATTTGGATACCCTCTTTTACATATTTTTTCTTTGGTTCTGTGTCTTTTTACAATCAAGCTCTGGTTGTCCTTTGTGTATTCTGGATTCTCTCTCAGATATATGCTTAGCAAATACTTCCTCTTAGTCTGTGGCTTGACTTACTTTTTCTAACGGGGTCTTCGGAAGAGAAGTTATCAGTTTTGATGAAGGACAACTGACCAGTGTTTCCTGTAATGGGCTGTCCTGTTTGTGTCTTAGCAAAGATGTCTTTACTCACCAAGGTCAAAGAGACTTTCTCCCACATTGCCTCTTAGCAGTTTTACAGGCTTAGATTTTATATTTGGGACTGTAAATGCATTTCGAGTTAATTTCTGCGAAGAGTGTGAAGTAAGGGTCATGATTCTGTTTTGTTTTGTTTTGTTTTTTTTCCCCTGTATCGGTATCCAAATATTCCAATGATTTGTTAAAAAAAATAACTTTTTTCCCTTTGCAGAAAATCAACTGAGCATGTTATTTCTATCATTACACCCAGACCATCCTATCTTGGTTACCAGAGCTTCATAATCAGGTTGTGTAAGCATTCTATATTTTGTTCTTTCTCAAAATTGTTTTGACAGGTCGAGATCTTTTGCATTGGCATGTAAGTTTTAGAATCAGCTTAAAAATTACTACAAAGAAGCCTAGGACTGTGAGGGATCTGCAGATCACTTTGGGGAGAAGTGACACTACCAATACTGGAATAAAAATTTCATTTTTACTTATTTATGCATACATTTTATTCATGGGCATGAGCCGCGTTTTATTGACTTGTGTATTCGACACTCTACCTTGCTACAGACGTTACATAGAGTTGACGTTCAAGGAATGATTGTTGGCTTCAAGAATGACTAGCCCCAGATACGCCCATGTTTTACTTTACCTCCGGATGGGGTCAGCACTACTGAACTAATTTGCTGAAGCTTGCACAGTTTCTTATGGACAGAGCTGTCATTTCTGTGTGTCGACGGCTGAAACGTCAGTCTAAGACCTCTAGGCCCGGGGCATCTTAAAATTTCCCCTCAATGAGAAACTCCACTCTAAGCTTACTGCAAGTAACAGGACCTTGGGAAGGTCCGTCAGTGGCAGTTCCGTCTCGGACAGAATCTCAAGTTCCACCTTAGGCGACTCTTCCAGATTTTCTTGACCTTACACAGCTTTTGTACATAAACCTTCAGCTTTCCACGCAATACGTTGCCTCCCCCCTTCTTTTGACGCGCTCCAATCCTGCTGGCCTCTGTGCGGGCTGTTCCCTCTGTTCACAACACCCTTGTGCCAGGCAGATCCATGAGGAATTCCTTCCCTTCTTCAGGTCTCTTCAGCTGTCCCATCTCCACAGGCCCAGCCAGACGTCCCGATTTCATACCGTCACTGCCTGACCCTCCTCACGCAGCTGCGCCTGCAGACCCCAGTCTCTGGTCCTCCGCTCCGCGCCTTTCACAGCGGTTTGCCTGTAGCCGATCGCCTGGCTCACTTACTAACCCTTCCGCTGAGTGTCTGTCTTCTGCCGGCAGAAAAGATGCTCCATGAGCGGGCATCTTTGTTTTTTCATAGATTCACCCTCGTGCCTCAGAGCAGTGCCTCACCTAGGGCTCAGGAGACTTCTGCTGAGTCAGGGAATGAGTCTTTTCCCTCACCTACGGCCACAAGCACGACTTCGGTTCTCACGGATGTGGTGGTGCCGGTGTGACAAGGTGGGGAGGCTGAGGAGCCTGACATCCTTGCCGGCTCGCCTGGTTCCATTCGAAGCTGGGAAGTGATGACGGACGTGAGGATCGTGGGTAAAAGCAAGCTTCAGACCCACTCTCTTCTCTCAAAATTATGTAACAAAACTCATCAGAGCCAGGGAATTCCAATGAGGCCACTGGGCTGCACTTCAGGCTCTGAACGCCGAGCGCAGGACTTATCTGAGAGTTTGAATGCAGTGGATGAAGTGTCGTCGCCCGGCCACTGGGAAGATTTACTCGGCTCAGAAATGTAGAAAAATCACTGAGCATAAAGCTCAACTTACTTCATAATGTCCACAGAAAGCCCATTAAGATAAGGATAAATTTTGGGAAATGTTATAGAATAGCCATGTTTAAATTTAGTACCAATATTGAATACTTATTGATTTTAAAGAATATATGTGCCTATGCTACAATGCTAGTACACCATTTTAAATAGGAAAATTACCACACGTGACTCACTTCACTAAAAGAGAGACTATTAATCTTAATTGCTCTTATATATTTACATTTCTCTAATTTTTATTGGTGCCAAACCATTTAAAATATACAGTTCTAGAAACCCAATGTGTTGCAGAAAAGGGGCTAGTCAGAACCAGAACCACTGAAGGCCTCGAGGCACGGCTCTCCAACAAACAGAATCCAAATGCATGTGTGTGCCCGGGAACAGCGACACGAAGGTGACGCAGGGGTCTCTTCTGCTTCCCTCAGATTTGGGTCTCCGGGTGCTTCTCTCCAGGTTCTCCGCTTCTGGGCCTCACCAAATGTAACTTTCTCACGATTTCTTTGAATTGTTATAAGTGGGGCCTTAAATGAACTAGGAAAAGTCGCCCTGGTGACAGCGTGTGAGGCAGGAGCTGAGACCACAGGTGAGGCCGGTTTCCCACGCTCGCGCCCTTGGTGCCTTGCCAGCCCGGTCCTCGGACTGCTCAGGACTCGTCAGTCTTGGCTGACGGCAGCTCAGCAGCTCCTTCACCCTCACTGGGCCACAGACGTCTGGGCCATCTGCGTCCCGAAGACGGGGAAGGACAGACCCACATTACCCCTCCCCACGAGCTCCGTCGACGTCCTCAGTAAAACGCGCAGAAGAACAGACGCGGTTCCCTGACAGGGCGGCTCCACGCCCGGCCCAGCCATGCGGCGTGCCGATCCCCCGCACACGGCTGGGGCGTCTGACACCGGAGGCCAAGGTCAAGAGCTGAGTGTGAATTTGTGTTTGGCTCCTGGAGGAAGAGTTAACGTGGCATTTGTGAATGCTCAGCGGACAAGTTTCCCAGAAGTCACCACTGCAAAAGTGAGTTCAAAAGGAGCTCAGCCCTCAACGTTCTACACCGTGTCTGAATCATCTTGGGGCTATAAACCCAGAGTTGAAATGTTCAGGAAACCCTGTCAATTCTTTTGCTTTTGAAAGAGATTTCTGTTGTCATACACACAATTTCAAATGTTTAATAGCATGCAGAAATAGAAAATAATCAGAGAGTGTCAACGTGAATCAAACCCAGGAATTTAAGGGAAAAAAACATAAAATTAAGACAAAATTTACTTTAATGACCACAATTTTGCTGTAATTTTTTAGATTCCCTTGGCAATTGCCCTATTTAACCAAAACCAGTCCCACTGAAGTTGGTTGGGATACAGTAAGTAACTAAGTACAACATTTGGCGATGAACTTAAGGTTCACAGAAGGAATTAATTGGAACCTGCACAAGGAGAGTTTCATTTCTGTATGCTTAACGTTCTGTGACCCCAGGGACTTCAAGCTTCAATGATGTTTATTACCTTCTACCAGCTCTGCAATAATCTTTAAGACTATGTCAATAATAAGTCACAGAAACCACCAAAACTTTTTCTAGAAGTAGCTATTTTTAAGTTTGGTAAAGCAAAATTTAAAAAAAAAAATCTTAGTTTAGGACCCTACAAGCTACTTAACATTAGGCTTGTAATTTTCAGGAGAATTTTAAGGAAAACACCACTATAATGACTAAATTTATGGATGCAGCATATAAGAAGAAAAATATAAAGAAAAATATAAAGAAAGAACTAGCACAGAAAATCAAACTTTTTTTATGACTAAGAAATACAATTTTGTACCTAAAAGGTCAAGCCCATCGATTTCTCAGAAGTAACAAATAGTCTGAGTCATGTCATGTGCCCTTCCCTTCCATGCTTTCGGGGTAACCTGGGTACGCCTCACCGCAGCAGGTGCTACGGACCGTAGGGCACCCAGGCTGAGTGAGCGCTGTGCTCAATTTCGAACAAAACCCACCAGTTCTGTTGCTACCACCACAGTCAAAGATGGGAAATTTCTTACCACCCCAAAAAGGTATGCCATGATTCTCTCAACTTTGTGCCCTTCGTGGTCAACAAACTCCCACAACCTGGCAATCAGAACTTAGCCTTCTCTCCCCTGAGGTTTGCCTTTTCTAGAGTTTCATATACATGGAATCACGCAGCACATTCTCTGTTTGGGATGTGTCCACGCTGTTAGCTTGAGTCTGTTCTCACCAAGCAGGGCTGCAGCGACCACAACGTGCTTACCCACTCATCTCCTGCCAGGCGTGCGCGGTTCGGCTCTTCTGATTGAAGCTACTATGAGCGCTCCCGGACAAGTCCTCGTGGGGACACAGGTTTTCGTTTAAGTAAACACCTGGGGGTGGAAATGCTGGGTTGTATCGCAGGTGAATATTTAACTTCGTAAGAACGTGCCAAACTGTTTTCCAGAGTGACTGTGCCATTTCACACTCCCAGGAGCTATGTATGCCAGTTCCAGAGGAAACATATCCTCGTAACATTTGCCAACATCAGTCTTTTAAATTCTAGCAATGTTAATGGCCATGGAGAGGCTTTGGGGTTTAATTGCACCTCCTGTGATGTTGCACACCATTTCCTGTGCTTTCTGACCATTTGTATATGTGGGGGTTTCTTTTCTTTCTTCTTCTTTTTTTTTTTTTTGCCATTTCTTACTTGGGGTTTGTCTTATTATTGCCTTGGAATTTGTTCTTTGAATATTCCAGATTGGAAAACTACATCAAATATATGTATAGCTTCTCTCCTTTTCTTAATGGCATCTTATAAAAAGCAAAAATTTCAAATTAGATAAAGTTCAATTTATCAATTATTGTTCTTTTTCATTTTGTGTTTTTCATGTATCTGGAAAAAAATCTTTTGTCTATCCCAAGGGACAGAAACATTTTCCTCTATGTTTTCTTCTACAAGGTTTAGAGTTTAAGTTTTTTTATTTACTTTGAGTTACTTTTCTGAATACTAAGGGTCAAGTTTCATTTTCTTCCATGGATAGACAAATATTCCAGAACAGCCTGGTGCAAAGACTGATCTTTCCTCCTTGGCACCTTGTTGAAAATCAACTGACCATGTACATGGGTCTAATTCTGAACTCTACTGTGTTCCATGCCTCTATATATTGTTTCTTCCCTAATTAATTCAAGATTTTTATTTTAATTATTTAAATAAAATTTGTCTATATTTAAGGTATCCAACATCATGATTTGATATGCACGTGTAGTAAAATGATTACTGCAATTAACCTAATGAACATATAATAACATATCCATCTCCTCACATAGTTCTTCCTTTTCTTTCTCTCCCTCCCTACCTCTCTCCCTTCCTTCTTCCCTCTTTCCTTTTCTCTCTTTCCTTCCTTCCATCCTTCCTTTTGTCTTCCCTTTTCTTGGTGAGAGCAAGTTACCCTGTCACTGAACTTCCAGCATTCAATACGGGATTATTGACTACTGTCAGCATACTATACATCAGATCTCTGGACTTCTCACTGCACGTAACTACAGTTGTGCACCCTGTGACCAGTGTCTCCCATTTCCGTACCTCCCCACCCCGGCTGATGACCTTGCATTAGAGTAGATCTCAGAATCAGGTATGAATGTTTTCCAAGTTTGTTTCCTTTTCCAAAATTATTTTGCTTATCACAGGTTCTTGTGATAGACATTTTGGAAGCTTCCTCTCAGTTTCTATTTCTGCCAGAGCTGCCCAGAACTTGGACTGGGGTAGCGTTGAATCTGTAGATCAATTTGGGAATAACTGACATTCAGTATTGAGTCTTTTCCTCCATTAATGTGCGACCTCTGTTTACCCAGGTCTTTGGCAACTCCTCTGAGTGGTGTTTCATAGTTTTTTATTATTCAGATCTTGAACAGATTTTAAACAATGTATCCCTAGCTATTACCATTTCTTTTCTCAGCTCATTTCTTTCCAGTTTTGCTTTAAAATTTTAATTTTGTTGACTGTATTTTTCCACCTTTGAATTAAGCCACCAGGACTCAGGATCAGCAGCTTCGCCCTCCCGTCAGAGTTGATGCAGGATGCTCTTCTCTCCAAGTATCACTTCCGTTCCGGCCAGCACAGAGCGTGAGGGACAGAGGAGAAGCGTTGGGAGACTTCCTGGGCGTGCGACTTCTGTGCAGCCCACCCGTTTGAAAAGACAGACACAGACGCTGCACGGGAGCCCACGGTGTTTCACGCAGACTCTGGCTGGGTCTGGTAGTGCGGTGGAATCTATAACAACTCTTCAGATTGCTGCAATAAATCTGACAGACATTGATGATGTCATCATCTATCACAGGAGCTGTAAAATAAATGTGATCTTAACACCTTTGGACTTATCTACTTATAGATTCAAAGCCTGATAAAAACTCACTTGTATGGATATAGTCACGTGCTTTCTAAGCAGTATTAGCTTCCCAATGTTAAATGCATGTTAAAAGTATGCATTTCTAATATATGTGCGCACCTCAGCAACTAAGTGTATCATTGAGACATATGTAATTTCTGGTAAAATTCAGGTTGCCCACATAGAGCAAAAACAAATATTCCTAAAAACTCAAAAATGCCTTTATATGAAAGGAACTAGTCTTAATATTTTAGAAATGATGCTAGATACAATATCACATACTATTATATCATAGTCACATGTATTACCATGTCAGAGAGACTTTAAGAAAGACAAAACTACCTTAAGAAATCTCACTTTTCCCCCTTCTTTCTCTTGGAAATAACAGCAACTATGAGGGAAAAGTGGAAGGTTCAAGGGGCATTTTATTAGCCTTACACAGAACAAGGCCAACTCTCCAGCCACATATCCACTGCAATGTATCTGCGAGTGCGGGTGCACGCGTCCCGATCTCCGTTTTGTAAGGACGGAGGAGCATCAACTCCAGTGTCGGCCTTCTCTGCGGAAGAAGGTCTTGTGCTGTGTCTCTTATTCTCAGAGCGAAAACTCGGAGTTGCTTCCAAATCTACACGCGGTTGTTACATGGCAGCTCCAAGTAAAACTGTGGCAGAGAACGAAATTATCAAACAGATGAGGCTCCCGGACGTGGAGGGGCTGCCGTTCCGTGACGCTCCTGAGTCCTCACCGAGGCAGCAGTCATCTGTCAACTGACGGTCGGTGAACGGACGCTGCCCGAGAAGCAGCGTTAACTCGTCGCTTCTTCGGAGCGTGTACCGTCCACTTCGGTGATGATTCCTCATTTCAGAACGTGCCAAACGCCTCCTTCGGCAGCAGGGTGACACGCGGCCGCAGGACGCCGTGGCGAGAGCTCTCTGGCCGTCCATGCGGCCTGCCCGCGGACCGCGAGGACACCCACGGGCCGCCGGGGTTTGCTCCTGCTTCGCCTCCCCTGACTCGCAGGATGTCGGCATCGCCGGGCTACACCGCCCGCGCTGCACCGAGTGCGGAGCCTACGAGCCAACCGGGCCCACCAGGCGCGGCCGACACCTGCGGACGCAGTGAGGGCTGGAGTAGGACACACAATGACCCTGGGACCACACTGCAGGACGGTGGCTTCACCCACCCTTCACGTTCCATCCACACAACGGTTCTGTGAGTGGGCCGAGAGGCTAATACTGTCGTACAAAGCAGAAAAGGGACACTCAGAGAGAGAAACATGCCAGACCCCGTCCTGGGGCAGGGCTAGAACTCTGTGCTGGTAAAGCCAAAACCCTAGACCGTCGGCCTAGAGGGGACCCGGCCAAAGGTGACGGGGGCCCTGGCTTCCACTTTTCTCCCTTCTTGTCCCACATCAGGGAACGGCTGTTTCCTATACTGCTCTGGCTTCCCAGCGGCGTGAGGCAGCAGGTAGCACAGGCTACCTCGTGGGTCCCCTGTTCTAAGCAGGGGCCCATTGCCACCGGCGGCAGCTCTCATGGGGCGAGGGCTGGGCCTCTGCCCTGTTCTCCCTGCAGGGATTCTGGACTAGAAAGACTTAGAGCCACACTCACATTGCTCTCTTAAATCCCAGACTTTGGGGACTGTATTAGTTAGAAGACTAAAGACTTCCCTTCTTTTCCTTAGCTTTTCCAAAGTGTAATCCTAAATTAAGGGATTGTGATAATTCATCAGGACCCCAAAGATCTATGCTTTGTTTTCACTGTTCCTATCCATGAATAGCACTAGGCTCCAAATCTGCCTCCTTTGAGTTATCTCATAAAGAAAAAATATACTAAAATGATGTAGGAAACATTTTTAATTATAAAGAAATTTGCATAGGTTGGCTTAAAAATATTAGTCTTTGAGAAGTTCATTTGCATTACTACAGTTTTCTTTCTACCCGACTTTTTTTTTTTTTTTAAGATTTTATTTATTTATTTGACAGAGAGAGATCACAAGTAGGCAGAGAGGCAGGCATAGAGAGAAGGGGAAGCAGGCTTCCAGCTGAGCAGAGAGCCCGGTGCAGGATCTGATCCCTGAGATCATGACCTGAGCCGAAGGCAGAGGCTTTAACCCATTGAGCCACCCAGGCGCCCCTCTACCCGACTTTTTAAGGAAACACATTTTCTGTACTCGAAATGGAGCAATACTTTATCACCTTTTTTTTTTCCGTTTGTGTATTTTATTTCATTTTTGTCCTGAAGAGAAACATATTAATGTTTAAAGGGTATTTTAAGGAAGTAAAAATTATCAGAGTAGTGAACAAAGTGAAAAGTTAAACTTTCTAACTGGCAAAAGGTGATTCAAATAAAGAAATGGTACCTGTAGAGAAACCAAGAAAGGAGCATTCTTTAGTATTCTTTCATTAAAAGAGTTTTTAACCAAAATCAGGCTCAAATTTTGAAGATGCAGTAAGTCTTATGGGGCACTAATGCATCACGCTGTACTAGCAAAGGTAATTCCTATGTTTGAGAGTCCAGTATAACGCTCTAAAAATAAAAAACACTGTCGATTTTTCTAGCTTGTACTGAACTGAAATACATGAATATACCTTTAATAAGGAAAAAATTCAACTCCATTCAAATTCAGAATCAAATCCAACGATCTTTAGCGAACCTGAGAAAACAGTTCTGTTATGTTACATTTTGTTTACTACAGACCCAGGACGCACTCCTCACTGCCTCTGACCCCTGGAAACCACCAGAGGGGCCCTGGCTTCCACTTTTCTCCCTTCTTGTCCACCAGAGGGGATCATACTTATCATACTTGCTTAAATGAATTCACATCTCGCAATTGCTGGCAGCATTTCTGACCAAGAACTTAGAATTAAATAAATCACAGAAACAGTGTGGGGTTTTTCCTGACCGTCATCTAATTTTTTAAGTTTGAGCACTACGGCGCCTCATTGGTTTTCAATACTCTTTGTTGGATGTTGGAGGACTATCAAAAGGCTTGAATTGCAATAAACTGAAATTGTGTTTTAAGACCTATAAAAGGGCATAAATACACTTACATACTAAGCCTAACTGAACTCTAAACATAAAGCACATAACATTTTGATACTGAATTAAATGAACATACAACCAATATTCATGTACTGTAAACAAAAATAAAATATTTAATTTACTGGTCTTGTTAAATTTTATGACAGTTTTTGGTGGGGATGATTCAGACGGTCCAGGTGCCTATAAAAAAAGGAATTTGATGCTTTTTTCCTTCTGGCAACTTTACTTGTGAAAGCGGAGACACTGAAAATCACAGCACTCCTCTCCAAGATATACTCAGGGTGGCTCAGGCCCATGAAAGGTAAGCGGGGTGCGGCGCACGCTGGCACTGACATAGGTCGTAACGTCCCAGCTCTAGTTCTGTTAACTAATGGCCATGGAAATGTGAACAAATCACTTAGCTTTGCTAAAGTCAATTTCATTTTCTATAAAGTAAGAATGAGGTATGGCTTATCTATCTCAGAGGGTTGTTATCAAAGGATACAAGTTGTTTATTATATGTTATCAAACTGATATGTTATTACGCCAAGTGTGGAACAAATGTTAAAACAGCGTCATTTTAAAAAAAGATCTGTAAAAGAAAGTCAGAGGAGCCAGGACAGTTCCTGTCCTTCCCTCCCTAACCCCCACGCAGCTGCAGGTAGAACTGCTCAGTGTCAGCCAGCAGCGCGTCACCGGGAAACGCTACCACCGTGAGACCCTGATTTCTTATCCTCTTCCATGGCCATATGCCTTCCAGCTGCTGGCCACCAAGGAAGACATGGGATTCTCATGAAACACTGGGTCACGTATGGCGCTTCCAAATTTGAACTGGAATCTTCACTCCTTTCTCCAGTAATCGCTATGCTTGCGAAACCCCACTGTTTTACTTTGCTAAGCTTTGGCGATGGCGAACATTTCTTCTATGGTGAAATCCTACTCTCCAGCACTACCTGAGGGAAGATGGACTGATTAAATCATTCAAAAATAACAATATCTACAGAAATGGCGATGGGGAGTATGAATTACCTGCTAGACCTCTGATGGAGGAACTGAGCCAACACACTGAAAATGCTCCATCCCACTTCCGTTATTTTCAATTTTAGCATGAGATTTCAGCACTTCTCACTTCATTTGGGAGATTACAAAGGGAACTGCTGATTCTTCAGCCTCCACTGGTGGGAGCTGCAAATTAAGCTTAGAGTCTGACCACACCTGCCTGACCAGCACCTGCCCTGGGGGGACGAACAGGGAGGGGAGAAGGGAGGTCTGAGAGCACACACTTAGTGATGGGCCACCAAGTTACCACCCAGAGCACAACACTGGCCACAGGGGCTGACAAACCAAAGGGGTGTGATGGGAAGCGCATTGGGAAATCAGAGGGGGCTATCAGCACAACAGCAAAGCCTTTCTTGTGACACTTTTCCCTCCGTGATCTATGTGGCATAACTGGCTGGTTTGTCTTTTTGGTGAAAAAATCATGTTCTTGGTTCATAAAAAGCTATTACAGTGGCAGCATTATTAGGAAAACTAAGTGATGATAAAAGGTTAAAAAAAAAAAAAAATCCCAAAGAACTTTACACCTGGGAAGTAAGCCTTTCAGGAATAACAATGAGCAGAGTTGATGAGTTTCTTTGGAAGAAAAAAAAGTTCTAATTCATCAATTTTTTAAAAAGGTAACTGAAAAGAAATGACAAGACCTATCAGTGATAAAAGTTTCTTTTTTATTTTACATAATTTGGAACCACCAGAGACAGATTTAATTTGCCATTTTAGAACAAAATTTCAATGTCTGCTTGTTAGATGCTACAATATTTCTATCTACCTACCCGCTGCGTGACGAAGCGAGGAAACAGGCGGGTGCTCGTACCGACAGTGACGACAGTCTCTTCACTTAGCAGGCAGCACACTGATTACTGGCCGCTGGAGTATCAGTGTGAACGGCATCTCAGATGAACAGCAAGGGGACTCGGGTGACAAAGTCTGAGCTTTTCACGTCTAACGAGCGTGGTGAACCAAATGCAAATTGTCCAAATCAACGCTGTCGACTGAAAATGCTCATTACAAATTAACTTGATAACTATTCCATAATCACCTCCAATCATTACTGGATTTTCTTAGTTATTTAGAAGGAGATAGGTTAATTTCATATACAGCAAAGCCTCAACAGTGGTGCTTTGGGAACGGGACTGTAGAGTGTTTCATTTTTTATAAGCTAAGGTATTTTAATAATGGGTTTTAAGGTTAGATTGCCTTTAATAGGCTGCTTTGTAGAGAAGTTTAACACTTTTCACAGAGACAGGCAATTTCCAAACCTTTAAAGATATAAAATATGGAAAAGTAATGAAGGAGGAAAAAAAAAAAACAGTCACAGAATGTTAATAAATCCCCTACATTTGTAGGTGCAAGTTTTCGGCGTTCCTCTCGGAGACGGCAAACCATCGCCTGGCCCCACCTTCCCCAAGGGGCACCAAGCAGAGCCAACAGCAGCAGAGCTGGGGCTCTCTGTCTTCTGCTGGATCTGGGGTTCATGTGACATGGAATTTTCTTAGCAAATAAATGTCTCAAAATATTTCTCAGCAACGTCCTCTCATCTAAAAGAACTGTAATGTCACTGATGCTTGCAAATCAATCTTTTCAGGTTGGAAACTATCCTCCTTAAATTGAAGAGAGAAAATACTGACAATCAGAAATTCTGCTATCAACATTGTGGGCAGTGACTCTAAAAGGAAAAAAAAAAAAGGATGTGGCAAAAGCATTACAGATATAAGAACAATTTATTTTCCACTTTGAAATTAGGTATTACCCAACCACTTACAAAGAATTTAGAGGAAATTTTCATATAATTTTAGTGGGGAAGATACTCTTTCTTTCCAGGAGTGGAAAAGACTCTTTCAGCAGTGGAAGAGGTTGTGCAGAAGAACACAGCCCTTCCTTCAAACTTGTCACTTAAATGACAGATAATATCCACTATATATTTTTCTTTGGGATTCCATATGGTATCGACTGGCATATATTCTAGGATTGCCGAAATTAATACCTGAGCTGGAGCAAAAATGACTGGAAGAACAGGAAGAACCGCTCGGTTAATATTTAAGCTGGACTAGCGCTTTCTATAGGGTCTCAGAAAACAAGTCCAGAGTTTTCGGGAAACTTGGCTCACGCAATCGTAGATCCTGAAGTACTGCCTCGAACAGACAGTTTCATAAATAAAACTGTCATTGTTTCACTTGACATTTCTCTTTCCACCACTAAGGCTGATCATTTCTCTGTGACGTAGTTTGGTGCTTTGGAAAGCTCGTCCCGCTCGCCCCCCGAAGTGCCGGGTTCTCACTCCGCTCGCATTCCTGTGAGTTCTTCCCACACTGCAATGTGAATTCTGTCCTGGATCTCATGTCCATTTCGGTAATCGTACCTTCTAATGCCTGTATCGTGCTGAACAGATGACTCTGTAGAGCTCAGGATCCAGAGCCACCGCAGGGACCCTCGGCGCTGTCCGAGACACGGGCGGGAGTCCAGCCTCCCCTCCGCTCCGTCTCAGCTCCACAGCCTGCGCCCCCGGAGGTCTCCCGCCGAGTGGCCCGCAGGGAGGCTCCCGGCCGTGCGCCCTCGGAAGACTTCTCCCCACTTTCCCTTCAGCTTCGATCCGTGTTGCCTCTACCTTGTCCTGCCCGTCACACGGCCGTTTATGCCTGTCCCTTACCCAGCCCCGCACCTCACCTCTCCCTGCACCTCTCTGTCCTTCCGCCACTCCGGCCACCACCGCCGTGTCCACAGTGCCTAGCGGCTGGTCTTGTCTCGACGGGAGCACCCACCTTCAAGTCTGGGTTCTCAGGTGATGACACGAGGCTCCACCTGGAGATCCCGTCAGGTCCACGACCCCCCCGCGCCCTCCACTAAAACTGCATCCCCCTCCCACCTCCGCTTGGAGACTCCTGGTGTCTCTCTGTGAAACAGCCTCAGTATCCAGTCTGGCACTACGATGTCATCTGGAAGTAATCCTCAGCCCTTCTTCCTCCAGTGCTACACTCACTCTGCTGCCTCTTGCTAGTCTGCGTCTGGAAGGTTCCCTACCCTACACCCTGGTTTTGATTCCCATCACTTCTCCGCTACCGCAAGCTTGCCTCCACCTCTGTCTCTCAGAATCTTTCTTAATCACGGCCAGTATTATCTTTCCAAAACACGTACCTGAATACGCTCTTCCTCTACTCTTCAAGACATTCTGTGACTTCTTGCTGCCCCTAAGATGAAGTCCGAACACTAACACGGCAACCCAGGTCTCCCCGAATCCCCGCTACTCCCTAGTTCTACTTCTGGGCCGCTGCTCGCCGTCCCCCCGGGAGGCCGGGCACTTCCCTCACACCCAGTTTCTGCTCGTGCTACTCCAGGCAACGTGCTTCTTGCACCTTCTGTTTGAACTGACTGCTCGTTCACTTTGGGGCTACGCCCTCTGTGAAGGGTTTCGTGGCCCACCTCCCCTCTCAGGACTCGATGTTATGCAACCTGATTTGGTAATCATGAAGGATACGATGTAAGACAAAAGATGAGCAGGCGCAGTCAGGGAGGACCAGAGAAATCTTGAACACCTATCGAAAGCCAGACTAACGCCAGCATTTATATAATACCCTAATGCTGCAAATTTATGTGAGAAGTACAAAAAAATCCCAACAGGAAAATGAGGAAAGAACAGAGAGAAAAATTCACCACAAAATCAAAAACAAACGTCCAATAAATATTTTAAAAGATTCCCAAATTCAGGAGTCGTCAGAAAGCGCCAGTGTCAACACCAGTCTCTGAGCCTGGCAGGAGCGGAAAAGAGCAATGGCATGTCCCCTCCTGTGCTGGAGCGCGCCAGGCGAGCCCGTCACCAGAGCCCACTCCCCGCTGCCTCCGTCACCTCTGGTGCCCGCTGGGTCCTGGATATACCTGGGTTATCTACTCAAGCTCTCCACTTTCTACTCAATTACGTATTTAACAGAGAAATCCCTTCCTTCTCCTATACTTTATTCCCACCTCTTTAGGCATACATTCAGAAAGGAGTTTAAATGAAACATCTTGTCCTGGAAAATATGCCTGAGATGCTCTACTGAAAGCAGCATGAAATGCCGGAAAGGAAACACAAGGAACATAAGCTGCTTACACCATCGCTTCCTTGTGCAGATGTTCCAAGTGTGTGAGGAAGGGGCGTGGGAGCAGGGGCATGGGAGGGAGGGGCGTGGGACGGCAGCTTGGAGCGTGCAGGCAGGGTGGCCTCTGCTGTTCCCTGGCTGGCTTTCTGCTTCCCACGCCGCCATCGGTTACTGACACTAGCCAGAGGAGACTTCTCACGGATCCACAAGGACTCGAGTCACTTCGCTTTAACTCTCTGATGTCTTCTGTTGGCTTCGAAGCACACAAACCGTCATAAATAGCTACCGCAAGCAGTGCCCAGACCATCGGCAAAGCCACCCAATGTATCAGAGAGCAAACAAGTCAAATTAAAAACACATAAACACAGAGCTTTAAACAAAAACGCCAATTTCCTCAATGGTTACAATTCGGTGCCATAGGATCCTGCAAGCCTTTTCTGTTTTCTGCCTGCCCTGCCCATGCTGCTCCTCGGAGGGACAGTCGCCTCTACGTTAGCATTTAAGCCTTTCTGGAACAGTTCAAAGGGCTTGAACTTGTCAGCAGAGATGTTTTCCTCCTAGACCAGGGGAAAATTCTCAATTTAGTTAATCCCCCAATTTTAAATAATCTGATGCTCCGTATCAGAACCCTCTGGCACACGCGCATGTGACAGAATGCAGGTGCGGATGTCCGTCGTGATAGGCCCACTTAGGCTCGGGCTGCAAGCGCAGTGCTCTGAAGGGGCCCCGCGCACCTCGGCGAGAGATTAGCTGAGAGCTATCGGCGGAACATGGCAGACAGAATGTCAGATTTCATACTCGGTGGACGTCTACGGCAACTGACGCCTTGTAGTCAAAGGCTGTTAAATTACCTGTGAAGGGTTACTGGCAGCCCCGAATGTTTTTCTCGTTGTTTATTTAGTTCCAAAAGCGCTTGGTCTTTGTGCTGATTGCCCTAACTGACAGCCCAGGAAACCGGGACTTTGTAAACAGGGCACCGCTCTGCTGAATTACAGGTTGCTGGGCTGTAACCAACCTGGAGGGCTGGCCGTGTACAAAGAAATCCTTGCCATGCAGAACAAAGGAGCTTCACAGAAGCAAACGTTATCTCTACCAGTAGGAAAGATGAAGTAAGCAGAGGGGCGCAAGGAGACTGACAAACTCATCCCTTCGAACAAGAAGAAATTCATGTGACATAAAGAAGACAAGAGGCTACTGATGAGGAAACAGTTAACGACCACGGGATTCCCGGTCTCAAACTGCGGTTACTCCCGACGGCAGAGCAGGACGGCCACAGACACATGGGGTCAGTCAGTCTGGGACAAGAATATGAGACTCTGCCTCCATCAGGCCTGCCCGACACAGGCACGGACCGAAATGACCAAAATCAGAGTATATGTGTATGCGGGAAAGAGTTTAAATTTAGCTGTTACTGAAAGCACATAATCAAAAAGAGAAAGCTCCTAACTTAGCTGGCTAGGAAGGCCGCTCTCTGCATCTTGGCGTGAGGGGAACCACCCGTCAGCACCGTGGAGCGCAGCTGTGTGTGTGGACACTGGCTCTAAAAACATACAGTAGAAAAGAAAACGTCTCCAAGAACTAGAAGATGCATTGGTATCAGGCACCAATTCTTTTCTGAGCATTACTTATTAAACAGATACCATATGTTACCACATTATCATGCCCCAAAGACCTCCTTTTGCAGGTTGAAATTAGAAAAATCAAGGCTTCATTAGTGTAACTTGTTGATGTTGATCATTTTAGGCTCCTTTTTAGAACACTGAAATTGAATATGCAGAGAAACAGTGGTATCTATAAGGTATTTTTCCTTTGGACTTCTCATGGAAAGTGCGAATTATAATTTAACAAAATCATAAAAGTAAACAAAATGTACCATCTGTGAGTGTTTCCCTTTTTCCTGCGTTTTTTTTTTTTTTTAATTCCGAAAGCTCAAAGTAGAGCTTCTATTAAACAAGGCATGTGTGCTTTTATGAATGACCTTCAATCATTGGTAAACATAATTAAAACTGACAGATTCTTTTCAAAACTACTTGGCCATAAGATGTATCTTCCACAAGAGAACACGTGCTTAGATAACTCTGTATCAAGCAGTTCACATCTACACACTATAGAATATTTAAATGCATAACCACAACGTACGGGTCACTATACCATTCTCTTGGAGCAAAGAGCTACTGCGCAAGCCAATACTGTGATATAACCAGACTTACACGGATAATGTATCGCCATAATTCTGCTTCAATTAAAAGCATATTTCAGCAGAAGCCCAGGACGTCGACGCTCTGCATTTTAATAATGCCAGACTCCAGCTCTGCTTATGCTAAATGTACATTACTCAAATGGATTCAGAGTTATGCTTCATATAAGTAAAGACTGAGCATATTAAGACAAAATCCTGCATAACCTAAGTGTGCATTAATGGCACAGTCCCAGAATCTGCTAACGGTTCTACACATGGGGCATAAAAATCAGTAAATCGATATCATCCACGATTTTACTAATATTTTCATTTCAAACTGTTTCTCATTCTTGTCCTCCCAAAGACAGAGGAAAGCAGAAGCCAAGCAGAAGAAAGACTTAAGGAAAGCACCACATTTCACAGGATGCACTGTAACACGGCATACACGCTGGGGTTTCTAAGGCCATAGTGACAGTACCAGAAACTTCTATGACATCAGCAACCATGGCAATCCTACATTAGTATCACCTCATGCCACAACCCCCTAACTTCCATGTAGAGTATTTTAAAAGTTTTAGAACAAAAGAAGAAAAATCTACATCATTCAGGGTAGTTTCCACTACGTAAGTCATAATGCATGTTACTGAAAGGCATGAACACAGCCTCTGTAAAGTCCCACCCATCCACACAAGATGGCCTCCTGTTAACATAATGAGGGAATGCTGCCTAAGGTAATTTGATACTTAGGAAAAAAATGAGAGGTCATTAGAACCATCTTTACATGAACAGCAAATTAAACTACGACAATGCCACCATCTTGGAGATCTCTCCTGTTTTAACTCTTTATTATTAAGATTTATACAGGTATGAAGATTTTTCAAAGAAGAAGGATGACGACCTGATGCCCACCACAAGATGGGACTGAAGAGCGATGGACCGAGATGTGAAGGGGCCATGACTCCCACCTGTGAAGTGAGCTGTTCATACAAGAGGACCAGCATCTCCTCCCCAGGACACACAGGACGCGATGGCGTGTAATCCCCACCATATATTTGTGCATTTTTTAGAGTGTAAATATCTTTTCATAATAGCTATTAGAATACAGGTCTGAATACTTACATACACTATGATAAATCAATTCAACGGACACTGAACACAGAGCCGGTGCGGGCGTGACTAGCTAACATGTGGTCACACTGGAGGAGAGTGGGCCCTCCATCCACTACGGCCGGTGTCTTCGCAAAAAGGGGGAACCTAGACAGGCAAGTGCACAGGAAGACGGTCCAAGAAGACCGGAGTTCTGTGGCCACAAACAAGGGGCCACCAGAAACTAGCAGAGAGACAGGGACCTGAGGCTCCCCCACCACTCAGAGGAGCACGGCCCCGCCAGCACCTTGACCACGGACTCCTGGCCTGTGGGACTGCGACATGGACTCCTGTTGTTTGAGCCCCTCCGTCCCCGGCACTTTGTTACGGTGGCTCCAGCAAACACATATACAGTACCTTTTAACTTTTACAATACTAGCAACATCTAGGAAATATTATAAAACTGAAGATGGGCAAAAGGTATTTAGTTACCAATGTTTGTCTCAGTCACCTCCAACAGACTTCATGGAACGGTGTGCTGGGCCGGCACCATGAGTCCATACTGACAGACACCCTTCAGTAAGCGTTAGAGAACTTGCTGCTGGGGAGGCAAAGGCTGCCACTTGCTGTGCTTATGTCAGAGTCTCCTCTTTGTTCTCTAAATCATGTTTGATGGCTGTAGCAAAACTTATAACGTCATCTAATGTGATTCCTGATGTACATAGTTATTAGACACGGTGATACTACAAATGAAGGACGGCCAAGGATAGCAAAGGGAGGTGAAGTCTCCATACTTCACTCAAAATGGTAAAACGGTGACACCAGTTAACTGTGGTGAGTTATGTTTATGTACTGCAATAGCTAGAGTCATCACTAAAAATGTTATATGAAAGTGAAATACTCAAAAATCAAAACTGACTTCTAAAAAAATGTTCAAGTAAACCATAGGAATGCAGGGGGGAAAAAACCCCAAAAGACCAAAAACCCTGAGAAACAAAAAGTAGGGAGAGAAAACATCAACAACAACAAAAAAAATGGCTGATATAAGCCCTAACACATCAATAATTGCGTAGGTATAAGTGGTTTAGTACACCAGCTAAAAAGAGATGGTCAGAGAGGATACAAAAACATTTACCCCAATTACATGTTGCATACAAGAAGGACATATGTTTCATTTCAAATATACTGACAGATGTAGGCTAAAAGTAAAGGGATAAAACACACTCTACACAAACATTATTTAAAACAAAAAAAAAAGCAGAACCAGCCATATTATCTAATAAAGTAGATTTCAAAGCAAATTAAATCACTAGGGATAAACGGGACACTTCACAGAAACAATGGGTCAACCCACCAAGAAAACACAGCAATTTTGAATGTGTATATGCCAAGCAACAGAACTAGAACATGGGAAACAAAGGGAGGTCAGGGTCAAGGCTCAGGGGTTGGAACAGGCCGGATCTGGGAAGCTCAGAGCAGACTAGATATGACCAGGTAAAGGCAGTGCTGAGAGCAATGTAGGCCTGGAAGATGAAGTGTAGTCTCTGGCTGTGACCATGATGGTCTCCAGCTTCAACCCTTGGGCAATGCCAGCCTTAAAGGAGATAGGAACCTAGGACGAGGATGGGCAGAATTACTGGTAAGGGGTGGGGAGAGAAGGCGGTAGCGAACAAATAGCTTCTGTTCCCTAGGACAGAGTGGTCATTTGCACTCTTGTGTTTGGAGGAAGGTGGTAATGGGGCCGTGAATACGCTGGCCCTCATGGTAGGTATTAGCGAGTAACAGCACACAGCGAGAGAGTGTGTGGGCAAGGGCAAAGAGGGCTGGTGTCCCACTGATGACGATATGTAAAGGGTAGAAAAAGGAAGAGAAGTTGGTGAAAGAGTGAAGGAGACCAAGAACTAAAAGAGGGCATCTAAAACACATGGTGTCTCACCAAAATAAGTCAACATTCAATCAAATCCTTAATAAAAATGTCCGATTGCAAGAATAAGTAGCACATGCTTTGTCCTCTAGGTCCCTACTTGAAAAAAGGCCCCGTCACAACCAGCAGCTTGGTCCAGGAAGCCTGTTAGGACTTGTGGGTCCAAGACCCTCTTCCCTTCCCGAGACCCCAGGGTGGACAGAAGCAGATGTGGGGGACCTCAGCACAGACACCCGCCACACAGCCAGGGAACACCATCCTGACCCCTCTGACGGTCCTTGCAGAGTTAAGTGGGATCTAAGGGCAGCATCGGAAAAACCAAGCAAACTGAACTAGCACTGCAAAAGCGTAAGAGCTACGCCAGCACTGGTCTCCCAGCTACAAACCACGCTAAGGTCCGTACTCAACCCGAACAGGGCAACTACCTACTAAACTAAAAATTCTAAACATATCTAGAGTCTCCTAACATAACAGACAACATGTCCTGGATTCAATTTTTAAAAAATCACTTGTCATACCAAGAACTAGGAAAATCACAATGTGAATGAGAAAAGATAATTATCTTACGCCAACAGGAAGATGAATCAGATGTTGGAATAATCTGACGAGAAATTTAGAGCAGGTATCCTAAAAATGCTTTTACCATAAATTACAAATTCCCCTGAAACAAACAGAAAACTAGTAAACCCCAGCCAGCAAAAAAATAAAAGTTACAAAAAGAAGCAAAGGGGATTCACAGAACCGAATTATACAATAAAAAATTTTGAAACTCATCAAGTGGTGATTACAGAGGACAGACCCTGTGAATTTGAGGAAAGACCACTAGATTTCCCCAACTGAACGAGAGAGGAAATAAACGGGGAGGGGAGTGAGCCTATGGGGCCAGTGGGACAATAATAAAGAACCCGAACACTAGTGCAAGATGAGAGGCAAAACTGAAAACATATTTTAAATAAATACTGCCTGAACACTCCCCCAGATTTGATGAGAGAGACCCAGAGATCAAGAAGGAGGTAACCTCGAAGAAATCCATGTGAAGACACATCACAGAACTTTTGGAAATTAGAGACCAAAAAGGAATCTTGAAATCAGCCAGAGAGAAATGATGCGTTACCTATACCGGAACACTGATTCAAAAGAACTCCCATAGCTTTAGAGAGAATCTCCTCATTATGGCTACCGACAACAACAACTTACACTATAGCGTTTAGAATTTTTAATGCCCTTTACTAGAATTTCCAAAATGGAAGGCATTTTAAAAAGAGAATTCTACTTCATTAGAGATTAAAACAACATCCCTTACTTTACAAAATTGGGGTTATTACCTGCATAGTATATCTGGACCCAAAACGAAGACTACAGGAATCACAGGAATCTAAAACTACAGGAATCACAGTGATACGCTGCTAAGACTGAGACTTGGAGCACAAAGCCACTGTGATTCCTTAGGACGACCTGGGATCTTACCAGACAGCTTCCTCAAGTGATTCTGACATCAGCACTGTTTAACTTGGACAGATACTAGATACACATATTCTATGGATCAAAAAGCAAGAAAATATTAACCTTCAGCTTTGTTTGTAGAAGGTAAACTAAATTAAGTATATGTAATGAAAGCCAACAAACAAAACATTTAAAACCAGGGAACTAAATGATAGAGAAAAGAGAACTGAAAAAAAAAAGTTGTTGAATCAAACATCCCAGATGCATTTCTAAAATTTTCTTATGTGACAAAGCAAGATGGATTACTATAGATTCTATTATATTTAAGGATTTTTATTTATTTATTTGACAGAGAGAGATCGCAAGTAGGCAGAGAGGCAGGCAGAGAGAGAGGAGGAAGCAGGCTCCCTGCTGAGCAGAGAGCCGGATGCGGGGCTCAGTCCCAGGACCCTGAGATCATGACCTGAGCCGAAGGCAGAGGCTTAACCCACTGAGCCACCCAGGCGCCCCCTATTATATTTAGAAGAAATTCCAAGGTTGCAAAGGAAAAAAGTGCTTTTGAACCAATCATCAGATTTTTCTTCATTCACTTTCACGGTGTGAAATGGTTTTATTGCAAACCATTTCATAGCCTTTCTGGATGCTGGTAAAACTGGTGTTCCAACAAAAGATGCAGGGAAGGGGGCCCGTGGGGTCTCCCCTGGGCACAGTACCATCGAACCCTCTAAAGCCATCCTTCCCAAGACCTGCGGCTTCATTCCCTCCACTACTGTACCCCATTCCCTTGCAGACCAAGACCAGTGGACACCACGATGGGCTACACAGTCACTCTCTTCCTATTCTTTTTCTGTTCTTATTCTTATGTCCAAGTGGGTTTCACATGGCAGGTGCACTCAGAAAAGGTTTCAGGCACTGACAAGTTTGACCTTGGCTGCAAAAGCCGTTCTTGTTCTCCAAGAGCCACAAATATTTCTGTTCACTCAAGGTCAAGAGGTGGCTCTGAGATCCCGGCCTTGGCCCTGGACTGCTTCTCTTCCCGAGAAACAATCCAAATGCAACTAGGTATTAGGTCTGGCCTGCAGCGGGCAGTCAGGTGTGGCCTCCCAGAGATGGCAGCAGAGGGTACAGCATGCGTCAAGGCCGGGACCCAAGAACGGAGGCACTTAGGAGTGGACCTGGCATATCTGGTACACACAGGTCTGAGGGCTGAGGTTCATGAGGCAAAGAAGATGGGAATGGGAGGGATCGGTTCCCGAGGGCCCGACACGCCTCCATTCCTGCAGGAGGCATCTGGAGTGTCTAGTGTGTGCCAAGTTGAACACCTGCCTTCGGACGGATCTTCACTGGAGGAAAAGATAAGCAAGATACCTGCTCCCAAGGATGTTACCTCCTGGTAGATGTTCAATTAGAAAGAATATGCCTAAAGATGTTGTATTAGACATTATTTTGGACTCTTGTAAAGACACTTATAGGCTGAGTTATTTAGGGACTAAAGATGACAAAAAAAGAAAAAAAGAAAAACAGAACAAAACAAAAACAAATTAAAAAAAAAACAGCAGGGAGGGATTTTCCATGTATCAGGGAATTTTCTTTTCTTTTCTTTTTTCTTTTGAAGTCATCTCTATGCCCAACATAGGGCTTGCACTCAAGACCCCAAAATCAAGAGTCACCTGCTCTACCAACTGAGCCAGCCAGATGCCTGGATTGGGAATTTTTAAAAGGAAGTTTGTGTTGTTTCTTACCAATGAGAGGAAATACTTCTCATGTAGAGAACACAGAGTTTCAGGAATGAGAAAGATACATCACTGATACCACGTCAAAAGCAAGAAAAAAGATGCAGAGCAAGGACCACTGCAGGAATCTTCTTAATTAAATGAACAATAAGAAACAAAACCAAAACCCAAACTTAGCACTAAAGGAAATGGCTTCCCGAGCTCTGATGAAAGTGGTTTTGGTCGAATCTTGAATCAAGTGAACCTGGTTTTCCGACCCGTAGCCTTGCAGGAGCGCACAGCACACTGCTGCTGTTCCCCGAACTTCACGGAAACCAAATCCACAGATCAAGCCTGGGTCTGCTCAGAGGCACAACACGGTTGGGAAAAGAACATGGGTAAGTGGGTAGGTGATCCATTCTGGTTTCCAAGATGGGTAAGCACATTTTTTCACAACCCAACCAAAACGCAGAGAAGCCTCACTCTCCTGGAACTTTCCAAGCTCCAGATAAGCTCCTGTAGGGGCACGAACCACTCTCTCCCCAGCGCACGGCAGTGGAGGGCACGGACAGCAGCTGGACTGCGGGTGCCTGCATGCCCTGCCACCATCCAGCCCCGGGGTCCTGGACAAGGGCCCTAAAATCAACCGCACAGCTTCCTCCTCCGTAAGATGGAGACAGCGGGGGTACTTATAACAGAATGGCTGTGAGAAATAAAGAAGTTCAGTGAGCACACGGCTAGAAGGTCGGGGACGTGTGGGACGCTGAAACGACACCTTGCCTGCAGACCACGGTCCCAACGTGGAGAAGAGGAGAGGACGGGAAGTAGCCCCCATTAAGTTCTTCGGACGCCTTAGACATTCTACCCAGCATGTCACACCTACTACCTCATTTAATTTCCTAGTAACGCTGTAATAAAGAAGCATGATTATCTGATGGAAGACAGTACTTCTTCTGGGATGTCAAACTTCAGAGAAAACCCCAATCACTTGATTCTTCAAAACCAGAAAATAATACGGCCGTTAGAGTATGGCATTTAAGTACCTGTGACACGAGGAACTGGCTAAGTACAGCGTACGATGATCTCACCTTGGGTCCTGAGCTTTGCATAAAGAAGCCAGGCTGCGGGACACCAACTCCCACCAGAATGTCCATTGTGTCAACGCAGCCCTAACAGGGTGCAATGGCAATGTGAAGTCATCACGCAGTCCAGAATGTCACCACATCTGATTCTGAACTTTTCTTGCTCACGGAGAAACTTGCAACCTGAAATTTTCACCTGTACCTACGTAGCCAACGGCAGACAGTTCATCAGCAGATGCACGTTTTAAACCCAGAAATTACAAACACTGTTGAAATCAGACTAATTAAAGCACAGCTTGGCTGGGGACATCTCGCCTGCAAGGGGAACAAAGGGGTTCCCAAGTGTACTTCATTTACAGAGGCCAAAATTGGCCAGTTTTCACCCAGGGGGCAGAGAAAATGTTTCAAAGTCTCACAAAAACACCACCTTGAGACAACAAAAATGTGCTAAAATGAATCTCTTCAAAGGCACAATGGATGTCCACAGGTTAGAAAGGGGTGTTCACAAGGACACACATGGTGTTGGGGCAAGGAGGACTCACAGGAGGGTCAGGAGCCACCAGTCCAAACCCAAGACACCGCGTCACAGGGGCAGGTGAGCGGCTGCGACGCACTGGCTCCTGATTTACGGGAATGACGATGAGCCTGACGACGAGTACAACGATGGCATAATCTAAATTTAAAACAGACATGAATGTTTCAACTCTTTATTCTCTACAACAAAGGGATATTTAAGCAAAAAAGGTAATGGGCTTTAAGTACAAACATATAATTTGGCTCACTTTGGTCTTGAATTCTGACTGGCAGTTGGTCAACTAAAACCCCTATCCAGCATCTACATCTGTGTAAAGTTTTGCAATCTCGAACAGTTCCTTTGAAATTAAAAATTTACTTGGGAGACGAGGTCCGAAATATAAAATACTACCCTTTATTATTAAACATAGCACGCTGACAATCCGCTTGAGGTTTATTTAGAAAAAGAGAAAAATTCTACTAAACAAAGTATGTTATATATAAATATTCCCAATATTTATATATAATATATATAATATATAATATATCCCCAATATTTATATATAACAAAGTATGTTATATATAAACATTCCCAATATTCCCAGGAAATTTTCAGTCACCAAAAGGTCTGACGGAGGACAAGGCAGAGGTAGCACACTGGGAGACAGGTGTCCTCCACGCGTCTAACCTTCCCGTGGAAATGTCTGCATCCCCACTCAAGCCCTATCTGGCTGTGCCACCCGTCAGCCCCACGAGTACCGAGAGAGGTCTTCTGCGCAAACGGGGTGACTTCCTCCCTAAGTTAAACGTTACTCTTCTCCGTCAAGACCACGAATAACACCGCACCTCTGCTAGAATCTTAAGCTTCACGAGGTCCTGCAGTCACATCCCAAAACTGGAGGAGAAGCCTCGCGAGCTGTGATTTTACTCATTCACTCACTTCCTGCCAACGATTATGCGGTCCTCTTACAAGGCAGCGGGGATAGTGGGCAAAGCAGACGTGTCGATCTGGCTCGTGTCCAGAAGGCTTTGGCTTCCTTGTCCGTCCGCCTGGAAAGTTTTGGCGCCAGGTCTTTGCGGGGTTGGTTCTTCATCACGCATAATACAGCTCACGTTTCCTCCTCAGAGAGGCCCACTGTGAGTACTGAACTCCAGGTAAGCTCTCTGGAACTTTCTATCCTTAAACCCTGCATTCTTGCCTGCAGAACACTTACCATCATCTTAAACTAGCTTCTTTGTGTATTTGCTCATCTGACATCTTTAATGCACACGTACTCACACACTCGGGAAGTGACGGGGACAAGAACGGCGCTCCCCTTTGCTGCCTCCTGACTGTGCTGTAAGCCAGCACTTACACACGTGTTGCACACACGGGAAGAAAATGAAACACATACTTGATATTAAACACACGCATCGATACACTCATTGGGGCCCACAGGTGAGGCATGGGCTGTGGTTCTCCAGACAAGGGGGAAGCTGACAAACACTAACTGAGGGGTTCACAGAAGGCTTCACAGTGCACAGCGCTTGAGCTCGTACTGACAAATGTGTCCCTTCCACCGAGGGACAAGAAAGCAGAGGTGAGAAAGGCATTCTAAATTCCTTATATAAAAACAATGACAAACATTTTCCCCTCAAAGGACTCTTATCATAATAAGAGTTGCCATTTGTTAAGTGCCCAGTGTATGCCAGGAGTGGAGCTTTCCATATATCACCTCAATAAATCTGGGAGATTAGTACTATCACACATTCTATGGGAAAGAAAACGGATGTTCAGAGAGTTTAAAATACCCGCCCAATCTAGAAAAGCTCCTTCCATTATGGCACTACCTTCCTCCCGTAACAGACTCATCTTCAAATTATTCTGTGAAGAAAATGGGAGCTGTCAGTGCCGACATGCAGGGAATTCACGAATCAGATACTTACTACATAAGTGCCTTTACGTTTACACAAACTGACATTTTCAAGTTCCTAATCTCTATTAAGAATAACAGATTATAACCCTCTCCTGTTTATTCCTCAAAACTGTTTCAAAACTCAATCCCTCATCTAGAATGTTCCATTAAGAAAATACAGAGAGAAGACAGTGAATCACTCAAAAAAAAAAAAATCAGAAGTTAATTTAATTAATGCAACACAGCCCAGAGAAGCTGGCCACATGCATGTCCTAGATGTAAGAGTATCTGCCCGAGGCTCCTGGTCGACCAAGGGCCATGCGAGACAGTCTGACTGCACTGGTGTGGACTAGCTGTGGGCCTGACAGGAGCACTGGCATGGCTAGGTGAAGGGCAATCAGAGAAGGAGAAGCCCACTCAGTACTCAGAAAAGGAAACACGGGCATGGGAGTACTGTGCTCAGTACCACCCACAGAAAGAGGTGCCCTGGAGATGGCCTTCAGGGGCCATGGGGCCATCGGGCTGGCCAGGCTACAGCCTCAGGCTAGCACAGCAGGAACTGTGCCTAAATTCAACTCAGTGACCCTGTTCTGGCTTTAAACTCAGTGAAGCAACATTCTGACCATGATTTGGCTTCACAAGCAGATTTGTTGAGTGCTGACAGAAGTAGTCCTGTCTACTTGACAGTAATATTTCTCACTTTAAAAGAAAAACATTTTAATTTACAAAATTATCTTGCAAATTTTAGTTATGGTGGCTCTGTCAGATTATCTCTGGTTCTCGATAAGATCATGTTTCAAGAACTGCAAACTGAGGGCCACCTCCGGGAAGCCAGGTGAGAGCCCGCCCCTCAGGTCCCGTGTGAGACCTCCACACCAGAACATCACTTCCATGCTCCAAGCCTTCCTTCTCCCCAAACACATTCCTCACGGCCTTCCAATCACTGCTCGAAGCTCGCTCCTCCTTTAAGCCACCCCACATACGTGCTGCACAGGGCACACTACGCTCCCCGACAGCGACACAGATGGGGGTGCCAAAGGGAATATGAACCAGGGCGGTGAGAGACACAGCCGTGTCCACTGTCACAGCCTTCATCTTTGCATCAGCTGGAGCGGAGGCTACGTGTCTACATCATCCACGTGCTAGGGGACATATACCACCTCCCTATGATACGGCAGGTCTGTCCTCCATCTGTCTACACCAGCCAGAGCTGCAAGTGTTACATTCGGACAGTGACAATGTGATCCGAGCGTGCACAGCGGGCGTGTACATCAGACTGGGCCAACAGTCAAGAGGCTGATGAAATCTGCTAGAGACAACAGCAGGCTGACACCATGAGGACATGGGGACAGCGTCACATGAGAGAGGATACTATAAATTTATTCAGTTTAATAAAGAAACAACTAGAGTTGTATTAATAGGATACTGGGGATTACTTTTTTGCCCTTTAGTTTACAGTCTAGGAAAGAAGCAATTTTTCGAGATGGATTGAAAATGGTGTTAGACTTCTAATAGGGAGCTTCCAAGAGAAAAGAACCAGGAAACTGGGAAGTTACAGGGAAAAATATTCTGTCTCAGCCTACAGAGGAACGTTCTGGAACTGGACCAGTGGGCTGCAAAGAGAGGTCAGGCAGGCCCTGTCACTGTTGGGGTTGGTGGGGGGAGCTGCGTGTCCGCAGGTCGAGCCGGTACAAGAAGAGAGCTTTGCTGGCCCTGCAAGGCCTGTCCCAACCACAGGCTTCTATATGCCACCCGGCTTGGGGTCTGCCGGCTTCCCGAAGCCCTGTGATGAGTGAGCAGACCTCCAGCACGGCTGCTCCAGTTCTCACGTGGCGGGACTCCGGGTAACTTCTACCACCACTTCGGAGAACAGAGCATTTGGAACACTATTTCTTTGAGAATTTTACCGGTGGATCTTAACTCCACCCCTCCTTGCCCATTACGCTGCCATGCAGCTCCTAGAAAGAACGGTCTTGCTTCACAGTGAAGACACGCGGGAGCACCAATCATTTCAAACCTGACTCCCCAGTGGACCTCCCTTCAGGTGTTGGCCGTCTCGTTCTCTCATCTCGAGGGTCCAGACTTTTTTTCCCCAGTCTGTTCTCTGCCAGATGGACTGAACTCCCCTTCAGTCCCCAGGTCCTTCCTGTACCAGCCCCCAAGTACCACGTGTGCCCCACGCCTCCAGGACTAAACCACACCCTCCAAGCCCACTGGAGGTCCCACGGATCGCTCCCTAGATGCGTGCCTGGCAACACGCCCGAGCTTCTCCTGTCTCCTGGTGCTTCTGGTCCCTGCACTGCCCTTCACCCTGCCTGCCTGTGAGTGACCTGCAACTGTTCCTCAGCATTACCCTCAGGATCCATAAGCCATTAACAGTTACCTCTCCCTTCACCCGCATCACGAGGCCACACTCAGGTCCCCACCGATGGACCGACCCGTTCCGCCACCACTGCCGCATCTGCCTGGCTTCAGGACCCTCTCCAGGATGGGACAGAGTCACACTGCTCGGAGCTCCGGTCGGAGTGGATGCGTTCTTGTGATAACTGCCCTTCGTGTCCCACCAGTGAGCCATCTGCTCTCTTTGTAGCAGTGCATATTACGGACTGTAATGGCACCCTGGAAGGCCAATGATGATGATGATGAAGTTCACGGTAGCTAAAATGGGCTAAAGGCAGGGCCTTAAGGGCAGAAATCATTTAAGAATAGCCCTTCCCCTGTGTATTAGGGGTGACGTGATGTTGTGATTTATAGTAAATACATCTGGTGTTTGTCCCCATTCCTGGGGAACAGCCCCTAAAGTCCCGTAATTTCCTAAGTGATAAGAGCTCTAAAACCATCCTTTGTTCCAGTGAGGTGCCTCTGGGTGGGCTTCTGGCTAGTTCCTGAATGGGGTGGGTCCCCAGAAAGAACAAGCCATCATCAGAGGCTTGGAATTTTTAGCCCCGCCCTCTACTTCTCCAGAGAGTGGGCTAGAAATAGAGCTAATAACTGATCATGCCTACTTGAGGAAGCATCCATCAGATCCCAAAAATGTGGGATTCTGAGAGCTTCCAGGTCAGTGAACACATCCAAACACTGGGAGGGTGATAACGATACAGAACTACCCCCCTTCGTGGAGACAGAAGCTCGTGTTAGGGCCCCTTCCAGATTTTGCCCTGTGAACCTCTTCATCGTTCATCCAGATCCCTTGTCACATTCTTCAGCAAACTGGTAAACATGTGTCCTTGAGTTCTGTGAGTTCCTCCAGCAAAGTAATCGAATCCCAGGAGGACATGTGGAAATATCTGATTTATAGCCAGCCAGTCAGAAGCATGACAAGTTGGACTTGGGACTGGCATCCGAAGTGGGCAGAATCTTGTGGGACTGAGCCCTTAACCAGTGGCTTGCGGCACTGTCTCCAGGAAGATGGGGCCAGAATTGAGTTCAACTGTGGGATGCCCAGGTAGTGTCGCAGAGAACCGCCTGGTGTGGGAACTCCCACCCTCTGGTGTAACAGTGCTGTACGTGGGGTTGTCGTGTGAGAGGAATGGAGACAGAGAAGAAGATGCTTTTTATAACTCAGATAACACACCTAACAAATGAATTTTTCAGCCAAATAATGTCTATTGCTATATGCTACATGCTAATGCAAATGATGTCTATTGCTAAGTACAGTTGCTACCTACACTCTTATCCTGAATTTTTAAATATATGGATATATGTGTCTCTATATTTATAAAAACGCACTGGTTTCTCATCTAGCAAAACTTTAGCCTTTGGTAGCAATGCAAGCTTCAAATGATAAAATTAGGCTACCCAAGATAAAAAAAATTCAGGCTAGTTGTATTCATTAAAATATTAATAATTCTTGTGTGGTCACAGTGTCAGTCCTTCTTAAGGTACTGATTTCCTACTAAAGGACAAAGAAAACCTTCATATTATTTATATTATTTTTTCTTTGTCCAATATTTTTATTTTATACTCTTAGGCTGAAGAAAACAAGCTTAATAAAGTAACTGTACTGACATAATCATATAGCTGTTTATGATACAGGTTAGGCATATACAATAACAACCACACATAAAGAGATGAGAGTAATGCAAGTATCAGTGTCTCTTTTAAAAAATAATCATTGTAGAATAAATCTGGTCTGTTTCTCCTAAATACCTGTTTCTGGATGAGATGGTTTTGATTAAAAAATGTTTTTCTAGCTCATACTACATGCTGAGATTGGGCCCTTTTCTTTTTTTTTTTTAAGAGAGCATTGTTTTAAAATCTTGAACAACTTAATGTCAGAAAAGTGAAGAGAAATTTAATTAACTGAGGTATTTACCTTCATTATAACTAAAGTAAAATATGTTAAAATACATATTTATGTGTGCCTGCACGTGTACACACACAGACACATACACACATTCCCTTCTTTCTCTTCCTTTGAGCCCATTCTTTGTTTTTTTCCTTACAGTTAATGTCTCGGTTTTTCCCTGGGTGTGGGGGGTGGTGGTGGAGAGTAACAACAGTGCCCTTAAGTGCACCTGATTTCTCTCGCTGTCATGAGATCTATCAAAAATAAATTTCCAGTCTATACAATGACATAAAAATAAGGTATTGTATCTGGGTTGTGAAAGATACTAGAATACTCTGCTGTCACATTCTTGTAGGATTAAAACAAATTTTCTGTATTTCTTTACACAACCATATAGAAATCTTTTCAAGTAAGTATAATTCAAGAACACTAAGAAGCGTTTAAAAGCACCTCTCTAAACAGAGCATACTGTTAGCAACTGTTGGGCTTAATGACACGAAGATGGGAACAGTTCTCTCAAAAAAGTTGTGTGTAGTCAGGAAGACAATCCTAGCCACAGCAGAAAGCACGACAAGGAAAATAAGCACTGCAGAAGTTAAAGCAGCCTGAGGATGTCTCCTTGGAGGTGAAGAAGCACATGGCGAGTGCACAAGTAGGAAACACAGACGCCAGAGTCTACCAGCAGGGCCGGACTGCCTTGCCCCAGGAATCCAGGGTCTTTGGCCAGAAGGCAGCAAGTCAAGCAAGGGCACGAGGCTCAGAGACAGACGCAGAGAGAGGCTGGCTTCCACCCTGCATCTGACCGCCTCCTCCACCCCTGCCCCGTTGTCATCACCTCTGGCCACCACCATGCTATCCCTGAGCACTCCTTTCTCTATAAATAAGCCAGGGTGACTTTTTTCAAAAGATAAACCAACATAGCCTCCTCCTCTCTCACTCACCCATCCCGTGGCTCCGCGGCTTCTGTCAGAGCCAGAAGAAACTCGGCGCTGGGGCTGTGGCCAGGAAGGCGAGGGATAACCCAGGACAGGCACAGACACAGGGCCCGGCACACACCGAGGGGGAGAGGTGCGTGCGTCAGCTGCCCAGAGGTCATAGACGGTCTCGTAAATGTGAGCAGACTCACTAAGTTATCCGTCCTTTTATTCTTTTTTTTTTTTTTTTAAAGATTTTATTTATTTATTTGACAGACAGAGATCACAAGTAGGCAGAGAGGCAGGCAGAGAGAGAGAAGGAGGCAGGCTCCCTGCTGAGCAGAAAGCCCGATGCGGGACTCGATCCCAGGATCCTGGGATCATGACCTGAGCCGAAGGCAGCGGCTTTAACCCACTGAGCCACCCAGGCGCCCCCCGTCCTTTTATTCTTAATGAGCTAGTCCTTGCTCTAAAGCGCTCCAATGGTGTCTTCTTCTTGGATTTGCAGGCTGCTGGTCACCTGGGTGTCCATTTCCCATGGGCGGCAAGGGGTAGGGGCACTGCACTGGGGTGGGGAACCTGGGAGAACCCTCCATGATGCTGCTGCGGCTACTCCAGCAACCCCGCATGCTGCTGTGGGGGCATGGATCTATCTAGCATGGATGTCTAAAGTTCCGGTCATGTTTTCATACGTGCTACTAAGTATGATGAGAACTTGCTAGGATTGCTGGTTCACCACCTATGACGGCCCTAGTCTCCAGCTATCTTTGGTATTTTCATTAACAATTTTTTAAAAATGATACTCAAAGTGATTATTTTTCTTTAAAAAGTCTGCTTTGTTCTGAAAGTTAATACCTATGAAGAACACTTACTATGAAAATGAATCAAAGCTAACAATGAGATTAAAACCTACATATAAAGATAGTTAATACTGAAAAGGAGATAAATCTACAAATATGAAGTTAATAAAAAGAGAAAACTGTATGTTCAAATAACATGCCATGTTTCAAGGTTTCAAGATCACACTATGAGGTGATCAAGAAGAAATATGGAAACACTGACAGTAAGGCACCAATCCCTGAGAAGAGAAAGCAGTATGAGGCACAGTGCCAAGGGTAAGTGTACTGAGAACCCAGGTGGCATGAGACACCGTACTCAGGGTTCTGGAGTTCACCCATTTTCTACTAGATCCCCACACAAAACTGTCCAGGCAATTCAACAGGGTGACCATGTGACTAAAACCTAATGAGAAAAGAAAGCAAGAACAGAGTGGGAATGAGGCAAAGGACCTTGGCCCCGGACCAAGGGAACGCCCTTATTCCTCCTTACCTGCACTCGTTGGGCCCTGTGGGGACTTCTACTGTTTACAAGGGACTGAAGAAGCAGGGAACATCTTCTGCCGGAGTCTGTTTAAAATGTCTGCTTCACACAGAACAACACAAAGGTGGGCAAGCGTGAAAGTCTGGAGACATCTGGGAGCACGGCTGTTACGGTCTGAATCCCCAGGTTGTTTGGACTCTCATATGCTGCCCTGCCATGCACGGAGGGAATTTAGACAATTACTCCCCGTTAAAATACTTAATAGGTGCTGATTCCATTGAAGAAGGTGCACGTGAAGATATTAAAATCTGAATCGTGGTAGCAAATTTTCAGTATTGACGATCAACTCAGTCCCAGTAAAGGCAGTAGCAAAAGGTCAAAACAAAATCATTAAAGAAGTTTCTGAAGCTTCTAGAAGCCTCATTAAAAACCACATCCTGTTAAAAGTATGAAAACCCTGGAGAGTCAAGTGAGAGAGATGAAGTATGTGCGTTCAGAGTATCCCCATGAGCAAGAAGATTCTTGCAAGAAGACCTTGCAAGAAGGTCTCCACCTCCCCAGGTTCAGAGAGAACTTAATTCCAAAGCTACTTACCACAGAGCAAAAGAAAGGCAGTAGGTGTCTTAAAGAAGGTCTCGCGAACCAATGTCAACATTATCAGAACAGCTTTCACAAGCCCACGGCCACCAGACCCTGCAGTCCTCTGTAATGTCACAGCAACTGTAGGAAGGGGCTAAGAGAACGCTCTCTGTCGCTGGTCGGGAAGAACCCAGCCTGAAACAGCTCTGCCCTTCTCCCGGAGCTGCACCTCCCGCACCCCCACCTCCCGCACAGGCTCTCACACCTTGACAAGTGAGCCCCGCAGAAGCCCACACTCTCCTTAGCAGTGGAAACAATGAGAACATGCGCAGGCCATGTGGAGGGGCCTGCTGGGGGCCTGAGGCCACACTGCTCTGGCTCATCTTGTTAACTGACCACTTGCTTAGCAAGGTAACACACTACACGCAAACGCTGGTAGGGCGAGATCCGGGAAGGGACCCATGTTTCCCGGCGGCCATATCCGGCCGCCCCCACCCTGGCAGGGGTGGGTCTGGAAGGCCGGAGCTGTGGTCGCAGACGGTAATCCCTCAGCCTTCCTGCGCCCCCACAGGACTGGGAAGAGAAACACGGGGCGCCCTCCCGTGTGCGGCCCGCTGCTCTGCGCTGGCCTGCGTCCCCTGGAGCCTGCTCCTGAGCCATCAGTGCCCCGACCACCCCCGCTGCCCACTTCCTGTTGGCTCAGCTCTGTTCTACTGCTACTGGGAAGCCACTTGGAGCCATCGGCCTATCCATAACTAATGGAAAGTCACAGAAAAAAATCAACCCGTTTCTTGATTTTTGCTATTATGTGACAGTTTGATTTTCGTTCTCCGCACTGTCTCTGTCTCTAGAGGGGACCGGTCAGCTCGAACAGATTGAGTATTCCTGCCTCCACTGGGGTTGTGCTCTTGGTGTCCATGACCCTGTGCTAAGCTCAGATTTCAGAGAATGTTCAGGATGCTATGGGCTTTCAGCCGACTCTGTGATCTCATCAGTGGCAGGGAACAAGTGTCCTGTTCATCCAGAGCCCCTCATAGTCCTCTGTGGGAAAGAACATTTGAGGAATGGAGTTTGTTCCTAACTTGTCTATACCTAGAACTCCGAGCCTTCCTAAGCTGTAAACCCTCCTGATAGTCTCCCGACTCCCCCAAAATTATATGCACGCCTTTCCTTATAACTGCAACGAATGAAAGTTATGGAAGAGATTACCAGGAGATTTGGACTGTAATGGAGTATTATTTGTAATTACACATAATTACAGTGTATCACCCTGGGAAGACCCAGTGAGCTCATCTATTAAAATTTCGTCCTTTATTTTACATTCAGGGAAGTAAAGCAGAGAGGGCCTCATGCAAACAGTGACCGTGAGCAACAGGACGAGGTTCTAGGACCCCTAAGCTCCTAGGGCAGTGGGCTTGTCATTTGTCAATTTCCCCTTGCTTCTTACGGGTTTCCATGGTTCATTATATGTGTTTTTTTTTTTTTTTAAAGACATCTATTTATTTATTTGACACAGAGAGAGAGAGAGAGAGAGAGAGATCACAAGTAGTCAGAGAGGCAGAGAGAGAGGAGGAAGCAGGCTCCCTGCTGAGCAGAGAGCCTGATGCGGGACTTGATCCCAGGACCCTGAGACCATGACCTGAGCTGAAGGCAGACGCTTTAACCCACTGAGCCACCCAGGTGCCCCCATTATATGTGTTTGATTTCAAATGTGTGTTTGCCTGAAACATACCGACTAAAAACATAAAATGGCTTATGTACTACTTCAAATATCTTTACTCTACTCACCAGCAGCCAGATAATTCCACTTCTCGATCCCTTCTACTTCTGGTTCCATAACTTCTATAAATCAGCACAATGGCTTACTGTAGATTGACCTGATTCAAGTTTGCTTTCCAACCTTTGGACGGCCCTTTCTTTTCCTATGCCAGCATGCTAATTTGTTGAAATAAAATCTTTATGTAAAACATCTTAAGAGTTAAAAGTTACAGTTATCTTATATGGTTATCTTCATTTTTTACTTTCTTTTTCAGACTACATTAACTCTGATTTGAAATCTTATTTTGAGGACAGATCTTCTAAGTGTTGTTTTCTCTCATTTCTAGTTAAAGTTAGCTGAATTTTTACATGGCCTTCTTCTACACGTCTCAAGCGCTCACATTTCAAGGTATTGCTGCTTATTTTACTCCCCTGCCCAACATATTCTCTTTAACACATCGTCTTCCCTCCCTCTCCGAAAAGGTAAACTTGACCTGTCCGTAGGATAATCGATGGAATGTGATGAGAGTTTTTTTTTAAAATATAACTTTCAATACTACAAAAAAATATTTCAGAATGACATATTAAGTAAGAAATTTACGTGGTATTGTTGGGAATTCCAGATACATTATATGGGAACTCAGAACCAGACCAATAGTTTTGACAGAACTGAAACTTTAAAGGGGTGTCTACTGATACAAAGCTTTGTATAAGAAAGGGAGAACAGAGAAAAAGTCAGATAAAACCCAGCAATCTGGAACATGTGGCTTTACAAATACACTGGGCAGCCTGAGTGACAAGGCCAAGTGGAGTGAATGTCAGCAGACACCTTATAGTAACAAGCACAGATTATAATAAATTAACAGCAAAATAAGATATTCCCATGGCAGGTATAATGAAAAAAGTGGCCCGTGAGCAAAAGCTCCCATGAAAGAAAATTAGTGGACAAAGGGTTACAAAAGGAATTCCCTCTTCTAAATAGTTAAAGCAATACAAGGAAAAAGGAGGACGGGTCACAAAAGAATACCATCCTCCTCGAGGCAGCACAGATTACCTTCTTTAAAAAAAGGAGCTCGGTAACCCGTGCTTCTGACAGGCTCCTGGTCCACTGCCGACCAAGGGTCCCGGGGTCTATTGTTAGCTTTGCATGATTGTTTCACCTTGGAAGTCATTCTCTCTCTCCCTCAATAAAAAAGAGGCGGTTGAAAGGTCATCAGAAGAACCCGAGAAAAGAAAGAACTGGAAGGACGTGGAAACAAAGGGCTTGGGGGAAGAGCCAGGGCTCCTGGAGAGGCTGGAGCAGAGCCGCTTAGGCTTCGCTCCCACTGAAGGAGCTCGGTCCTGCCCACTCGTCTGTCTGTCCAGAGCTGCTGTGAGCCGAGCTGGGTGCTGAGGCCACGCTGGCTGCGGGAAGCACCCCCGCTCCGAGAGGGGGTGAGCAGGGGCGCGGGGAAGGACTCGCACCCTCCCCACCACAGCCCCCGGGGTGGGCGGCTGCTGCTGCAGCCCATGCCCAGACGTTCATGTCCTAAAGATTTCTCAGGTTTACTTCCTCATACAAATGGTGCCGCTTCACGTCACACCCCACTGAAGTACTTCACGTACTTTGCCGAGTCCGGCAGCGCAGCAAATGAGACTCTGAAACTCCCAAACGGGCTGCGATCAACAAGCAGCGCCGGCGAGGCCCGCACAGGGAACACCACGGACCAGGGCCTCCTTGACCGACAATCCTTTTAATTCTCCCAGGTCACGTGCAAGCCGTGGCGAGTTCGGCTACCATCAGGGAATACAATTCACTAGGAAAGAAGGAAACTATAGAGAAAAGCCTTGTCTACAGGACCCACACACTTGCTTTCCCCCTTTTTCAAGATGACACAAGTAAAGAAGGAAAGCCCAAGGTGATTCCTGGAACGGCTTCGGCGGGGCCCAGCTTGGGACAAAGGGTGGGACAGGCAGCGGCACCAGCCTCCTCCGCTGAGCACACTGACCAGGGAAACCAGTTAGACCACTAAGCCTCACTTGGGGCACTAAGACAAACAAACATTTTTTCAATGAAAAAGCTACTTGAGAACTCTAATAGAATTAAGCCAAAGAGGATCAGCTCATATGATTAAACTCACCTAAAGAGAATTAAATTTAAATGTACTTAAAAAGTCTCACTCTCAAAGACAGCAACATAGATTAGTTGCTCAAAGTTGAAGCTTAAAAACGGCCACATTATTTCAGTCATGATTTCCAAGATATCTGGTGACCTTTATTTTTTTGAAATCTGATTTTTTTCTACCATATTTAGGCTTAAATCATTTGTTTTTATTTTGAGTGCATCTCTAATGTAAACCAAAACACTAAAGTCATTTTCAGTTTCAATCCAAAAAGGCAAAAAAAGCGATAAGCATATAAATTGTTATAAAATATGCATTAATGTTTTCAATATAATTGTCAGAATATATGTTTTATTTAGAACTAAAATACAAAGTAAATAAGGAAATGAAACAATTCAAAATGGGGTTAAGATATTTTCCCTCTGATGTTTCACATTTTCCGACAATTCACAAAATAAAGTACATCTTTTAAAAGGGCAAATTTGAAACTAAAAGTCAAGTAAAACATGCTTGACGAGAAAAGCGCAATTCAAAGGGTTGTTTATTTTTCCTGGGGCAGGGCAGAAAATAAATTCCCTAGTTATGAGAACCACGAGGGTCTCCTAGCCCTCGCGGTAACAGCTTTGTGAAATCTGAAACCTCCGTCTTTATTCACACTGTTATTCACAAAACTTAAAGTGATTCTCTAGTTTGGAATACATGGTTTGAAATGGTTTTTTCCGTTTTCCATTTTAGTGTCATATCCGATGTGTCCTTGCACATGTGTCTCCTTGTTCTTGCTGAACACGTGCTTTTGCAGGCTGCGCGCCTGGACAGTGCTGCTTAAATACAAGTTCGTGGCTAAGATCCTAAAACCATCCTCACCTATCAGCCCACCCTCCAGGCGACGACTGAGGTGAGGCTGCTGCGGACACGGATGCATGGCCTCCGGCAGCCCCGTCTAACTTCGGAAAGGAAGGGCAGTGTTAGGGCGCCTGTCACTCAGCTCCCACCCGCAGGCTGAAGGTGCAAGGCCAGGAGAGCCGGAGAGGCAGCCCGAAGGCTGAGAGGCGGCAGAAACCCGGCTGTGCTGAAAGGGAAAGCGGGAGTGTGATGGAGAGCAGTGTTCCTAAGGAAAGACTGTTTTAATCACTGTGTTCTTAGTAAGAGCCCTTGCCTGGTTCAAATGGGGAAGAACAGAGAAAGAAGCATATTAGATTAATGACAAAATCATAAAAAAATTGACATATTAAAACTATGTAAAGAATTAGACTCATTTGACATTGGTATTCATGAAGAAAATTTTAACAATATTATAAATAAGATTAATAAAAGAAGGGGAAAATGAAGTCTTTATGGGAAATACTGCATGTTGTCATCAGCTTTGAGAACATGAGTCAGGAATTCTCTCTTAAGTCTTTAATTTTTTCAATGTTAGAATTGATGCTGCCACATATTTCAATGATATTTAAGCTATGACAGCAGTTTTCTAGGCAAGGGACACTTCCCCTTCAAGAAGCAAAACTCTTTTCTTTTCCCTAAATAAGCATAATAACACAGGCAAGCTGTTTGTGAGGGAAGGAAAAAACAGAACCCGAAAAAACTGCTGGAAGATCTAAGAACATCTGCAGGAGACACCAGAATCTATTCAGTGGGTTATAACAGATTTTTTTTTTTTTTTTTAGCATTAGAATTTCCATTAAATCTTTTGCAGAAATAAATTCCAGCTCCCACTTTCAAAAACATCTCGAAAATATGGATGGAGGGTTTTAGTTCTGATTGGCGTTTCAAGTCTAGGGAGTCCTGGAGGTGGGGGAGCAACTCGGGGTGCACTGTCTCTGGGCTACAGAAGTAATTCAGGAAGTGTCTGACTGCTCCCGCTACAGACTACGGAGAGATGCTTATAAACCATCACCAAAGTAACGCGAATCCGAAGTCTATTCAAGTAAGCAGATGAACAGAAAGAGTTCAGTGTTCCTGCTGTTGTAGGTAAACCAAGGACTTGCATTTCTGTCAGGGAAATACAGATGGAGACAATAAAAACAAAACACAACACAACACAACACAACAAAACACAAGAAACCCAGGGCGCACTCCTCATTTTTACTCACAAACTGCGAGCGAGGAAGGAATTCATGATCCCCAGAGCGGAGACGGTTCTTGGCCACGTTCGAACACTGGTGTGGCACTCAAACTGTTTCTTTCAAACTGCTTTAAAACTAAACATAGGCTTTCCCCCCTTCTCTGCTAATTACACACTTTTCCGTTAAAGAAGCGAGCCCTTTATTGCTCGTAATTTCAGCTATCACTTGCTTGGGAATCTTCTCGGATCAATAGCACATAGTTAAGTGGAAGAAAAGGCTAAATGTGATTGCTATTTGCAAAGCAAGGATTAATTTTTAGTTTTTAAGTGCTCTTGTGTTTCGTGTTAAAATAAATTAAATTCCAGTCACAGGTTCAGGGTAGCTACACATTCAGAGCTTTTTGTTAAATATCTGTCATTTTTTACATGCTGAATCCTGGCATAGGTTAAAATAAAATCCAGTGTGCGTTCTGCAATTTTCCAGGTGCTGCTGGTGGCCATACATCTTGGATGGCAAAACTACATGGGTTGTAGCACCATAAAAATCAATAAATATTAACCTTTTCTGGCACCCTGTGCACGGTGCTCTATCAGTCGTGGTCAGGTGACAGAACACTCAGTGATGAACTGTATTTCTCCGCTAAGGGACCCATAACAAATTTAGAAATCAATGTAGATTAACATACTTTTTAAATAAAAAAATCATCAACGGGTTTTTATTTCCTATAGAAAGAACACAAAAGCCAGTAAGCCCACATTCCGAGCAGGTGCCCTGGGGGGGGCATAACCACCAAGCAGGACGCTAAGCCGAAGAACAGAGTATTTCACACCTCTCTCCGGCTCCCCTTCATGATATGGATTAGACGTAACCTGCTTTCAGACTTGAGGTGTCACGCTAAGAAGTGGGAAAATGTTTATCCCATTACGACATCCCGTCTTATTTCTGTTGGCCATCCACGTTCTTCCAGATGAGCTACAGACAATACCTGGTACCGTCTAGCAAAGGTTTGCAATAAAGGGCACAACTGCTCAGTAAAACCAGAATGTCGCTTTATGCCATGGGACTGTCCTCGGGGTCACTTCAGTACTGGCCTTCTCACTCTGATTCCATGCCACCTGCACGGCCCTCCTTCATACAACACGGGTGCTGGCCTTAACGTGCGGTGCCCAACAAGCGAACAGACTGCCAGCTGGGAGCCACCAACGCCCACACCAAGGACTGTGTCCTAGGTACTCCATGGTACACTCTGGTCCTCCCAAGATTTGACGTTTAGCTTTGTAACTGTAGCTCAATCTCGCTGGACAGTCCAATGTATTGATAACACAGGAGGTGAATGTAGAACGAAGCTGTCGAATTCAGTCATTTAAACAGCAAAGTTTATTTTTATTATTTTATTATTTTTATTATTTGCAATCTCACTCATCAGTATATCCAGGCCGAGGCCTTGATGGAGAACAAACATAAAGGTTTTCATGGCCCAGTTCCCTTAAAAAATACTGTGGAATTTCATTAGGGCAGCCCCTCAGACAAACAGCTCAGTCATCAGATGGAAAATGAATGCTCCATACAGAAGGCAACAGCTGTGGGTAAGAGAACTTCGATGTGCTAAAAGCTCTATTAACATAAAATCTAAAAGTTAGCCGTGGAGGAAAATGATTTTACTCTTACCACTCTTTCAGTGACATCTATATTTTTAATCTCTAGATAAATCAGCTAAAGAAAAATCAGAATTCTTATGAAAATAACAACATACTAGTTATAAATCTTAGGTTGTAAATTTTAAAATGGCTTTTTTGGTGGAAATAATTCTAATGAATTCATTTTTTCGTAATAAATAGTAACTGTTAAAGCCTGATGATTTTCAAAGTGACTGCTTTGGGGGTAGAATGAGGAAAATCTTTAAAACAAATTAATAATAGATCTTACCATAGGATCTGCTAGGCATTCGTTCCTCCAAGACAGTTTGGTTCTTAGATGATGTCAGAAGGCAGCAGAAAAACATTCAAATAACCCAGATTCATCAGGAAGTCTCTAGTATTTGGCCATCACACCTAGCCCTGATGGCAAGAGCTCCTCCCACGATGCAGGGCGGGCACGGCAGGTCCACAGGGCACTTGGCTCACAGCCGGGGCAAACGCGTGGCCCAGAATCACTGTGGGGCTGGCAGTGGCCCCCAAGAACATGCTTCAGGCCCGGACACCAAGTGCCTTATGAAAAACCTGTTTCAAAATGGCCAACTTCTTCTTCTTTCTTTTTTAAGCTTAAGGTTAGAAAGGCTAAAAAGATTTTCACAAACCAGTCAAGGAAAGTCTTATCTATTTTAAGTCAAGTCTGATTAGCATCACGACAACAGCGCTTGCCGTCTGGATCCCTGATCCCACAACTCAGCCAGGGACAGGGACACTTCTCAGCCTTTTCCCCCATATTCGTCACCGAAACTTCAGCGAAGATGAAAAACAAACAGAAAAATATAACATCCTGAGAGATCACCCAAGATTAACACAAGCTCCTAGAGACAACTGTGATGTTCTTAATTTTTCTATGTAACAAGCATCCATGAGGCTACAGTACGTTTTCCAGACTCAAAAAAAAAAAAAAAAGAAAAAGAAAAGACCACTTTCCCTTTTGCGGGAAAGATGTGTGCAAAAGGGGTTGAGGCAGACATAAAAATCACAATCTCCTTTTTCTCTGTAGTTTCTATCCATAATAGCTTATAGCCTTAGTGTGCACCAGCCCCACGGAGTATCCATATCTGGAAATGGAGATAATTATTTCTAGGCTGACAGATTTTATTCTAACACCATCCTGCCATCTTGCAGCAGTCATTGAGAATATGAAGAAATTCGTATACGAGAAGGGAAATAATTCCAGCCCGAGAATAGCTTTGTTGACTTTCTACATGAAGGAACAAAATAATCATCAGTAAACAACACCATCACCATCACTGGGGAAATTCTTCCTTTCTTCGTAGAGTTCAGCTTTAAGGCCCTGCATTCTCTCATCCAACAGCATCTTTGATACGTGGCTCTACGCCGGTAACATCAAGCACAGATTCGTGTAATGGGACACAAATAAGGGAAACCCCCAGGAAGTTCATCTATCCTTAAAGAAGGGACGGTTTACCTGCATAACCTATTTAATGCCACTCTGGGCAACTCTGGTCTATTCTGATTTATTACAACCCTTCTTGTCCTTGACGTATTCAAGTGTTCGCCTACCATCCCCTCACAGTGCACCGTGTGTGTCTGAGTGGATCCGTGTATTTGCTTCTGGTTTTCCTTCTGTGCCTGGAACACCATTCTAACCTTCCAATCAATGGGTCATTATTGAGAAAACCTACCAAAAACTCCCGAGTCATGGTTACAGGTCCCCACGGAGCACATGTGCTCCACCAACGAGCCCCAAGACTCAAATGGTGAGCGGACATGCGTGAGTGACAGCTCTGGGCCACCGCAGGGCATTGGGGAGTGTGGCCTCGGGCTCCAGAACACACCAGCTACAGACACACGAGAGGTCTTCAAACACGTGGTCAGGAAAATTCGGGATTTAGATAAGCAATCATTTAGGGATTAGCAGACGTCTTCTGCAATTATGAGGTGCATCACAAAATCAGGGCGAAAGTTCGATGAAAAGTCATGGGAAGAAACTGTGTCGTCTCTGGCAGTTTCCAGAGCAGCGGCGGCTCGGAAGGCACTGGAAGCCGGCGGCCCGGCTCTGGTGCCCATCTCCGCCGCAGGAGCTCAGCGGGCGTCCTTCCGTGCCTTCCGGATCCGTCACCCTCAGCTAAGGAATGGGACTTCTGTGTAAATGTTTTGAAAGAAATGTACACTTTACACACATGGCTCAAGGAACTCAATTAAGAAATAAACAACAAAGGAAAATGTCTATTCCCGAAGTGTGTGCTCCCCCCTCGTCACCTTTCCCCCAGTAAGATCAGGCGGTGTCACTTGGTCTGCGGTCAGTGGGCTGGAGGTGACCTGAAGGATCCAGAGGCCGAGGGCACAAGCCACCAAGCGAGCCGTGCACAGCAGACACTTGGTAAGAAGCGACTTCATTTTTCTCACAACGGTCTCCCAAGCAGGACTCAGCGTGCCAGGGTTTTGACGGGACAGATGGTGGGAAAGTTAAACTGCATACGGGGCATGGCGCTCGTGAATGATACCGAGCCTGCCACGTCACTGCGCTGTCACCTTCCTGGCTTTCTGTTTCCCTTGGTTCAAAACTCTCTCCACCTCTTCAAATTCTGGCTTCTCCCAATGTCCTGGGTCGCCCCTGGAGCCTCGTTCCTCAGCCCAGCTTGCCGGGACCCTGCTGGCCTGGGCTGCCCACGGCCTTCAGGGAAGGTCTGTTCCCTAAGTAGGTCTGTCAAACACCACCACCCCCAAACCCTGACTCCCCTGACATACTGTGTCATAAGAGTTCTCCCTTCGGCAGATGTCCCCTCTGTGGCGGCAAGTCCTATCTGTGACGGACAGTGACCGGGTGCCTTTCTCCCCGCCGAGCCCCGTGCGGACGGGGCACACGTGGTCTGTCCACAGCGCCCTGCCTGCACGTTCCCCTGCATGTTCCGAATCCCGGCGGAGCTTTTGTGGGTGACTTCAAGGAGGTACTGTTCAAGGACCACCGCGAAGAGACTGGCTGTAATCTAAGAAGCTAATTCTCTGACCGCCATGATCAGAGAGCTTTCTAACTTGTTCCGCACACAACAAGCAACGCCTCAAGGTGACAGAGGTGGTAAGTTTCACAAGCGCTCCGCGGGGAGGGCCGGAGCTGACTTGAGCGCAGCCCGATCCCGGTATCAGGGAACTGCTTTTGTGTTTGTTTTTTCACCATCCCATGCTGGCGATCTTGACAGAACTGGAGAAGAGGGTTCTATTTCCTTAATTCCGATTACTGAGGTCTTTAAAATAGTGTTAACGGCATTCACTGCCTTCCCTTCTCATGTTAAAAAGCAACATGTTGTAAGAAATACTGAAAAGCTTGCACTGTTAGGCCCACCATTTTTTTCTAAACAAGTACATATGTTACAAAATGAAACAGGGGACACTTTCAGCATACCATTTTAGTATCTTCTTAGATGCTTTTAAATTACAGAAATAATATATGTTTGTGATGGAAACAAACCATTGCAATGCAGAGCTATGTAAAAAAAATGCTCAGGGTCCATTCACCATCTCAACGGACCCACGGAGATGGCCGGTATCAAGAGTTCTCTTTTGTCATTCTACGTGTTTCTTCAAGCTCAGACAAACACACATGTGGGGTGGGGGCCTTCTCCTTCTTGAAGAAAGAGTCGCGGCAGGCCCCTTCCTGTGCAATTGCTTTTGGCGTGTAATCACGCATCGCAGGTGCGGACATACATGCAGCTCATCTGTAACTGCTGTGTGTCTGTCCGCCATACAGACAGTCTCGTCCTGATGGGCACCAACAGCTCCCAGCCATGACGACAACTTACAACAAAGCATCCTCATATACCAGTACATTTATTCCCTAAGAATGATGCTTTTGTAGAATTTCTGAGATCAACAGTGTGTGCGCTTTAAAATCCAACAACAGGGACGCCTGGGTGGCTCAGTTGGTTAAGCGGCTGCCTTCGGCTCAGGTCATGATCCCAGCGTCCTGGGATCGAGTCCCATATTGGGCTTTTTGCTCGGCAGGGAGCCTGCTTCTCCCTCTGTCTCTGCCTGCCTCTCTGCCTATTTGTGATCTCTCCCTCTCTCTCTCTCTCTCTCTCTCTCTCTCTCTCTGACAAATAAATGAATAAAATCTTTAAAAAAAAAATTAAAATCCAACAACAGAGTTTTATTTAGCAAGTCACTCTCCCATCAGTAATGTATAAGATTTCTAACTTCATGGGTCATTTTCAACCTTTTAGGTTTCTGCCAACGGTTTAAAACTGGCATCTTATTGTTGTAAAGTACTGACAATCAGTGAGGTTAAATACCTTTGTCCATACTTACAGGTAATCTGCATTTTAAAATGTTTATTCAGATTTGTCTTGTGTGTGTGTGTGTGTGTGTGTGTGTGTGTGTGTGTGTGATAGGGAGAGTGTGGGGAGAGGGGCAGAGGCAGCTGGAGAGACCATCTTAAGCCAGTTCCACGCTCGGCTGGAGCCCTACACGGGGCTCCATCCTAGGACCCTGAGATCATGACCTGAGCCAAAATCATGAGTCAGACGCTTAACCGACTGAGCCATTCAGGTGCCCCTAGATTTGTCTTTTTCTTTTTTTTTTCCAAAAAAAAAAAAAAAAAAAAAAAAATCCATTTGAGATAGGTTTCAGTAAATTAGGAATAGTGACCTTTTGTGGGAATACTAATTATATTAATCCTGGCTCTGTCTTACATGTTGCAAATATTTTCTCATAATTGATTGTGAAGCTTTGTTTACTCTTTTTCCCTTTTTGGTTCTGTCTTTTAGGTCTTCTGTAACTGTGAGGTCATACAAATATTATGAGGTTTGTCTCCATCATCGCTTGACTATGTAAGAATTTAAAATAAAAATTCAATTCATATGAATATTTTTAGAAACAAAGATATAATACCTTTCTTCTTAATTATTTGAATCTCCTTCTTTAGGTCTTTCTCCTTCACACTTCAATTACTAAGTGTCTGGGGTTGACAAATAAAAGATTTGAAAACACAATTAGTTGTTTATAATAGTTCTTCATTGGTCTTCTGGTCAGATTATTATCGAGCTAACGAACACCTAATGAACACTGTATGCAAAAACTCTACTTGTTACTTTAGACTTTGTTTCCAATGAGGAAGCACCAGTGTGATGCTATCGGTAGAGGAAGGCCCCATCAGGAAGGCCGGTTTTCTTGCATTTCAATCCTCATTTGCTTCAGGAGATTCACTCTTAAGAGTCCAGAGTTAGAGAACGACAAATAACATGAGAGAAGCATGGAGTGTGAGAAGTCTAGTGGGTGTTTTAGGTATGTATGTTTAGATAAATGTCGATGTATTACAAATAGAATTTATGTCCTAAAATAATAGAGGACACATGATCAAAAATGCAAGTTTAGAATTTAAGAAACGTTATTAGCCCCCTCTCCTGGGTCAAAGGTATCCATCCCTACACCAGCTTATACTCACAACCTCGATCACATCCTACTCTGCAATGTCAATTCTGTCTCTGGGGTCTAACTGATTCTTTTCCCTCCCTGTGCTTTTATAACCCAGCCAAGGACAAGGGAGCTAGCTGACTGTCTTCAGTGGGGTGACTACCACCTATCCCTACTCTGCTTGGTACAAACACAGGCAAGTTCCTTTGTGGACTGATCATTTTCTAGAGGTCATTCAGACCATAATTTCAGGCCCTCGCCACTATCCTGATGGTCCTTCTTAGGAAATTAGACCCAGTGGGAACGTTTTCTCCCTCTGCTTAGTCTATGGGTCAGCATTTTCCTTCCCTTGTAGTTCTTAATTCCCTTAAGTGGCAATTATTTAAGACATAGTTAGAGAAGGTGCAATCTACATTCATCCAACAAAACCTAAATATTAAAAAGGACAGAAAAATTCAGCATGGTTACTAAGGATAAATGGGACAGCATTTAGCATTTGAAAGGTACCAACGAAGTGGTACATGAGTAAATGTATAAAATTAAAAAAAAAAAGATTGGAGGTAAAAAAAAAAAGATTAAGAAGAACTAAAAGACACACTATGTGTCAAAGAGACAGAGCATCTTAATTATAAAAGGTTAATATCACAGTCAGAGTCAAGAAATAGGTGGAAAAGCCACTCCAATAAATACTACCTAGAAATCCACCCAAGGCAGCTGATAAAGACAGATTTTAGATTTTTAATGAGCATATGATAAAAATCAGTTAGATTAGCACTGTGGTCCAAAATATTCTCCACAGAAATACCATGCTTGTGCTGAAAACATGATGCTTGGGATGAAATCACCATGTCTGTGCAAAGACATGTTGGAAAGACTGATCACTGCACAGACACAAGAGATGAATGTGCCCTAAGCTAATGGTTTTAAAAGGAGACAAAGGAGAAAGGTTAAGAATTCTGAATTTTATGTGGCCCATTCATAAGGAAGTGGTGAAAGTACTGGAATGGATAAAAACCACCGGAATGGATTTAATTAAAATGATTTAATTAAAATACCCTCACGAAGCACGCAGAAGCTCGGACCACAAGTGTACGCGGAGAACGACAGGATGTGTGAGCTATGGATACTGTGGAGCATAATGTGTGCAGGCCAGCAGGCGGAGTGCTCATGAACTCCACTTCTTCCTGTGGTCTTCATGTGAGAGCAGGTAAACACCTGTGAAATTTTAAGGACTGACTCAAGTCCAACTATATTCTTAAAGTTTTAAAACTTAATCTTCATGATTTGGTCTTCAAGTTAACTCCTTATCTGGCTGGGGTATCAGAAAGTGGCATTTTGCCAAGAAAATCCAACATGTGGTGTTTGTGAGACATAGCAGACACATGAAAAACTTCTGGGTTGAAAGTGAATTTTCATCCATAAAACCAGATTGATTCCACTAGGACCACTTTAAAGGTTTTATTCAACTCCCACAGTTAGAAAAGGTCTAATCTCTATCAACAATCCCTTACTCTTCTGCCCTACACAGATCACTTCCCCGGATGCCTTCCCAAAGCACCTTGGACCTTATCTCTGTAGGCCTTAGGTAGCGACTGGGTGTTTATTTGTGTGGTTGTTCAATTAATGTCTATTCTCCACTCAATCAATAATCCCTCTTAAGGCAAGGGCCAAGTCTGGGCTGCTCACTCCTCTCCTCTGACGTCTCTGGTGCATACAGCACAGGGCGCTGGGCTCATCGTGGGTGGACAGCGTTCCGTATTTGTTTGCTGGTGATCTGCTAGGTCTGAACACAAAATAGTAACCAATTCTCAAACAAAATCAGTTTCTAGTCACTTCAGGACTTTTAAAAAGTGTTTTACAACATACTAAGAAGCAGAAGAATGTAAATCTCACGCACTCAACAAAGTTTACAAAACCTGCCCCACAAAAAAGGTTTAGAAATGACTGATTTAATTTTCAGTGACAGGACCCAGAGGTCATCACCAGAGACAGTGAAAATGCTTTTCAGGAACAGTTTGGAGCTCTTAGGAAAGGCTTAGACCACGTCAGTTCTGAAACTGGTGGGTGCCTTGCTGATTGGATTCTATGGGATGAAATCCTGTAACTGCAAACAGCGTATCACAGCTCTCTAGGAGTCCACAGTTTGGTACTGCACATAAGGATTCATATCAGAGACAAGACCTATGGTTGGCTTAGCCAGAGAGGGAAAGAGTGACACGCGTGAGGAAATCTTACAGGCACGCCTATTTGCTCAGGAGACAGAAATAGTGGGTAGAGAGGATGGTCACGTCTGTCACAGCGTGGAAGCACAGGGCTAACACAGAGGGACACTGAGGAGAGTCCGGAGAAAGCTGGACCCTGAGCAAATACACACACAGATCAAACGCCCGCACACACAAGCAGGCGATACTTGGGGTCTAACTCAAAACCTTTAGGCCAAGCACATTCAATTTTATCTGTATTATTATAATAAACTATTGTTTCTCGTGTGCTGAGCAAAAATGATTACATATAAATTAATGTAATAGGTGAATATCTAGACATCTTAATGCCTAGAAGACGAACATACCTAAATTGATTCTGCCATAAATCATAAAAATACACAGCCCTGGATTTGAAATGTCTTTTTCAATGTGGAAAAGACATTAAAAATTTGCTGTGTTCAAACTAAACATAAAACATCTTAAAAATGTCTAACACAATTTCTTAGACACAGAGAAACTGGGGTAAAAAAGAAAATATATTAAGTACTATAACAGAATCATATCTAAAACCAAAATTACTTCTTTGACTGGTAAAGATTCATGACCTAAAAGCATACATCACGAGAAAATTTTCCTAGTTATGTACAGGAGAAAAGGCCAGAAATATGGACAAAGATGATGTATTAGAATAACATTAGAGTAAAACAAAAGAAACCCGAAGTGTTATTCAGCTACATTTAAAGGGCCAGCCTGTTTTTCTCTTGGTTCTTCAGCATTTTACTGTACATTATTTGCAATCCACCTTTCAGCTAAATCTCCTCACAACCCCTTTGTGGACCCTACGGCCACTTCTACCTGCTAGGCCTCTGGCCTGCCTCCCTTCTCACCTCTCCCTCCCCAGTTCTTTTTTTTTTTCCCCCTAAAGATTTTATTTATTTATTTGACAGACGGAGATCACAAGTAGGCAGAGAGGCAGGCAGAGAGAGAGAGGGAAGCAGGCTCCCTGCCGAGCAGAGAGCCCGATGTGGGGCTTGATCCCAGGACCCTGAGATCATGACGAGCCGAAGGCAAAGGCTTTAACCCACTGAGCCACCCCAGGCGCTCCTCCCTCCCCAGTTCTTACAAACCAAATGCTCTCCACTTGCCTCCCCACAGCTCCAGTCCATCCGCTCCGAATACACTAACTCCGCCTACAGCAGTTCTAGTGCCTTTCCGTCCTCGGGCGAACCCGGTCCGTGACGCCGGCGTCCACAGGAAGGGCACTTACAGGACAGTAACAAACATTACGATGACACCATATCTGGCACCCCTTCGCTCTGGTCCTTGTAGATGGGAAGTCTGCTCTGGCGGAGTATCAGCGCTCATCTAACAAAGCTGAATCCTAGCACTGGGTTATCTGTAAACCACGCAGGGGTGCCACGGCTCAGTGCGCACCGGACAGTCCAGGAAGTGTCAAGAGATTCGGTAACTGTTCAGTTGCCAGTGTAAAGAGGGTTAAAATAAGACACTTAACTGCCTGATAAGTGAGAAAGGTTGCGAGTACCTTTTTAAAAAAATAAAAACTTGGGTGAAACCAGCTGTAGTATTTACCAAATAGTATTCTGAAATTTCAAGACAACTGTCTGGACATTTTCATGACTCTCATTTTATATTAAGAGAGTCAGGAAAGTAAACAGTCTATTTATTAGAAACAGTCTTGTTTCTAATCATGAGACCAAGGTATATAAACATGAATATGCAAGTCATGCCATCAATCCAGGCCACCTACTAACATAAAATATAACCTGGAATATCCACTCTTGTCACTCAAGAGCAGCACCTACTGGCACAATTTAGAAGAACCCAGAAGACATAGAGTAATTTCAGTTCAATATTTTATTAATTAAATACTTATAGAGCACTTAATATATGCCAGGCACTATTTTAAGTACTTCACAAATATTAACTTATTTAATACTGCAAGACATTTATCACTAAAAGAGACTTAATGACATAAACCTTACTCTAAGATTCAAGGATCTACTTCATTAGTGTGAGACGCAGATTCGGTTTAGAGCCAACAGAATCCAGGTCTGCCCCTGGCCAACATCTGGAAAGGAACCGGTATTACAGTCCATTCTAACTTCATGAGCCAGACAACAAGCGTGTGGGAAATCCTGAAAGGCAGTTCTGCAAAAGGAGTTCTCCCAAAAAAAAGATGATCACGTTTTACATTCCACACAACGTGAAGAATCTATACTAATTGCAAAGGAGTCTTGCCTTTTCCTTTATAAACAGGAAGTCACTCACATGAGGTTTTTATTTTAAGCGTGCATTAAAATTATGATTTTTCATAAGATGAAAGAATGACTCTGTGCCAATCACACTGACAAGCTACTCACCAAATGGCACTAATAGCGGTGACAAGAGTGAACCTGAGTGGAGCTTTTTAAGAAGTATCGAGACCAGCCATCAAAAGTATGATTTTTATCCAGTTGGGGCCCACGCTATGTTCTGCTGCAATAAAAGCTATTAGGTGATTTAAGGGACTACTTTACTGTGATAGATTTCCATCTATTAAAAGAATGTATTTAAGTGTTTTTAATCTTAGAAATAGAAAAAAAAAAGGAAAAATAAAGTGTAAGCATGTCTATATAAGCTGGAACAGCTTGGTTCTTCATATTTTTCCTGAATAAATTAACTTTGCAAAATTACTCAATTGATTTGTATATTTCAGATGCTGATTAACATATGTCAGATGACATCTTTTTGGTCTATTTAATTTTAGAGTCTCAAGCCAATTAGTATAATTTCTGTATTAACTTCACCATTTTCATTTTCCCATCCCAATCAACTCCCTTCCCTAATCACCCCACACCAACAGAGATGCCTATTTAATATCTTCTGCTATGCATCCGTGCAGGAAATAGAGAAGAAATAAGTATAACTTTTTGTACTTTTAATTTAAAAAGTTTTTATCTGTGGTAAAATACACATAAAGTAAAATTTACCATCTTAACCACCTTAAAGTGTACAGTTCAGTGATGTTAAGTATAATCACCGTTGGATAATCACGCTCCAGACTTTGTCATCTTGCAAAAGTCAAAGTGGACTTACTCAACAGCTCCTCATGTCCCTCTCCCCAGCCTCTGGCAGCCACCATTCCATTTCCTGTTCCTATGAATCTGACTACCTGAGGGACCTCATATTCATATATGTGGAATCATACAGTATTTTTCTCTTTTGTCTGCCTTATTTCACTCAGCATAATATCTTCAAGGTTCATCTAGGTTGTGGCATGTGCTGGAATTTCCTTTTTTTAAAAATTTTTATTTATTCATTTATTTATTATTTTTTATAAACATATAATGTATTTTTATCCCCAGGGGTACAGGTCTGTGAATTGCCAGGTTTACACACTTCACAGCACTCACCATAGCACATACCCTCCTCAGTGTCCATAACCCCAACCCCCTCTCCCTCCCCCCCTCCCCCAGCAACCCTCAGTTTGTTTTGTGAAATTAGAGTCACTTATGGTTTGTCTCCCTCCCAATCCCATCTTGTTTCATTTATTCTTCTCTCTCTCTTTTTTTTTTAAAGACTTTACTTATTTATTTGACAGAGATAGACACAGAGAGAGAGGGAACACAAGCAGGGGGAGTGGGAGAGGGAGAAGCAGGCTTTCCGCCGAGCAGAGAGCCCAATGTAGGGCTTGATCCCAGGATTCTGGGATCACAACCTGAGCTGAAGGCAGATGCTTAATGACTGAGCCACGCAGGCGCCCCGGAATTTCCTTTTTAAGGCTGAATAATACTCCGATGTATATATTATATAATTATACACTTATTATATATAATGCAATTTATAATGATATATAGTTATATTGGTAATTACATAATATAATTTACAGATTATATATATTTTCCTTATCCATTCATTTGTTGATGGGCACTTGGGTTGTTTCTTTTGGCTATGGTAAATAATATTGCTATGAGCGTGATCTGTTATCATTTCTTTTGTACATACACTCAGAAGCGGGAATGCTGGATCATTTGGTAGTTTTATTTCTAATTTTTTGAGGAACCACTATACTGTTTCCATAGCAGCTATAGTATCTTAAATTCCCAACAATGCACAAAGGTTTCAAATTCTCTACACCCTTGCCAACACCATTTTATTTTTTTGATAGTAACTATTCTAATGGGTGTGAGATATTAGAAGTAAATTATTAAAGTGACTTCTTAGCTAATAAGAAAAAGATAGTGAACTCCTCTAGGATTTTGATGGTTTCCTTGTTCACATTTAGGTCTTTCATCCATTTTGAATTTATCTTTTTCTATGGGGTAAGAAAGTGGTTCCAGCTTCGTTCTTTTGCATGGAGCTGTCCATTTTTTCCAACACTGTTGAAGAGACTGTCTTTTTTTCCCATTAGATAGTCTATCCTGCTCTTAAATTTTCCATATAGCTATGGGCCCATTTCTGATTTCCTCATCCTGTTCCAGTGATCTATGTGTCTGTTTGGTGCCAGTACCATACTGTCTTGACCACGACAGCTTTGTAATATGACTTCAAGTCCGGAATTGCAACACCTTCAGCTTTTCTTTTCTTTTTCAAGATGCCTTTGGCTATTTAGGGCCTTCCGTGGTTCCATATAAATTTTGGGATTGTTTGTTCCAGCTCTGTGAAAAATGCTGGTGGTATTTTGATAAGGATTGCATTACATGTGTATATTACTTTGGGAAGTACAGACATTTTAATAATATCTGTTCTTCCCATCCATGAGCATGGAATGTTTTTCCATTTGCTATGTCATCTTCAATTTCTTTCATAAGGGCTATATAGTTTCCAGAGTATAGATCTTTTACCTCTTTGATTAGGTTTATTCCTAGGTATCTTAAGGGTTTGGGTGCAACTGTAAACAGAATTGATGCACCCTCTTTGGCATTGGCCATAGGAACCTCTTACTAGATACGAATCCAGAGGCAAGGGAAACAAAAGCAAAAATGAACTACTGGGACTTCATCAAGATAAAGAGCTTCTGCAGAGCAAAGGAAACAATCAACAAAACTAAAATGCAAGCTTTTAATGGGAATAGATATTTGCAAATGACATCTCTGATAAAGGGTTATTATCTAAAATCTATAAAGAATTTATCAAACTCAACTCTCTGAAGAACAAATTATCCAGCTAAGAAATGGGCAGAAAAGATGAATTTTTCCAAAGAAGACATACAGATGGCCAACAGACATATGAAAAGATGATCAACATCACTCATTATCAGGGAAACGCAAATCAAAACTACAATGTGATATCACCTTACACCTGTCAGAATGGCTAAAATTAACACAGGAAACAACAAACGTTGACAAGAATGCAGAGAAAGGGGAGACCTCCTACCCTGTTGGTGGGAATGCAAACTGGTGCAGCCACTCTGGAAAATGGTATGGAGGTTCCTCAAAAATTAAAAATAGAACTACCCCACAACTTAGCAATTGCATAACTAGGTATTTACCCAAAGGGCACAAAAATACTGATTCAAAAGGATACATGCAGCCTCATGTTGACAGCAGCATTATGAACAATAGCCACACTGTGGGAAGGGCCCAAATGTCCATTGATGAATGGATAAAGATGGTGTAGGGGACACACACACACACACACACACACACATGGGAACATTACTCAGCCATCACAAAGAACAAAATCCTGCTATTTGCAATGACATGGAAGAAGCTAGAGTATATTATGCTAAGAGAAATAAGTCAGTCAGAGAAACACAAATACCATATGATTTCACTTGTATGTGGAATTTAAGAAACAAAGCAGGTGAACATGGTGGGGGAGAGACATGCGAACCATAAAACAGACTCTGAACTATAGAGAACAAGCTATGGGGTATGGAAGGGAGGTGGTGGGTGGGTGGGGCTAGATGGGGGATGGGCATTAAGGAGGCACTTGTGATGAGCACTGGGTGTTGTATGTAGGGATAAAACACTAAATTCTACACCTGAAACCAATACTATACTATACGTTAACTAAACGGAACTCAAATAAAAACTTGAAACAAACAAAAAGATCCACGCATGCTTAATTTTAGAAACTGCTATGGTGGTAGAGAGGAAAGAAACGGATTAAAGAAGTACTGTCAACTGATTTTCAACAAAAGCAAAAGGCCTAAGGTTTTCAACAAATGTTGCTCAAAAATGAAAAAAAAAAAAAAAAGATGCTTACATGTAAAAATATACCAAACCAAAACAAAACCCTCAACTTGTACCTCATGTTATCCAAAATTTGACTCGAAATAGATCATGGATATAAATATATGTAAAATAAATGCAAAAACATAAAGCTTCCAGAAGAAAATACAGGACTTAATCTTTGTAACTTGTGTTACGCACACAGTTTTTAGATACCACACGAAAAGTACAAACCATAAGGAAAACCGTCAATAAACTGAACTTCATGAATACCGTAGTCCCCTCTTACATACAAGACACATGTTCCCAGAACCCTAGCGGATGCCCAAAACCACTGTATTGCCATACCTACCTACCTACCTATGTTTCAGTTTAATTTATAAATTGGGCACAGAAAGAGATTAACATCCACTATAATAAAAGTGAACAATTATAACAATATACTGTAATAAGTCAAGTGAATGTGATTTCTCTCTCTTTCAAAATACCTCATTGTACCGTACTCCCCCTCCTCTCCTTAAGATGCTGTGAGATGACAAAATGTGCGCAGGTGAGTGACATAGGCTTCACGAAGCAGTGCTAGGCTACGAAGGACCTTCCGACGAGGCATCAGAAGGAGGGGCATCTGCCGACACATCACAGCGGGCCTCGGCTGACTGGAACCGTGGAAAGCAAAACTACGGATATGGGGGCAAGAGCTACTGCATTAAAATGTTTTCTCTGGGACACCTAGGGGGCTTAGTCAAGGTTAAGCCTCTGCCTTTAGCTCAGGTCACGATCTCAGGATCCTGGGATTGAACCCCACGTAGGGCTCTCTGCTCAGCGGGGAGCCTGCTTCCCCTGCCCCAGCCGCCTGCCGCTCCACCTACTTGTGCTCTGTCAAGTAAATAAATACAATCTTTTAAAACAAAAAAAAGTTTTTTCTGTGAAACCGTTAAGAGGAAAAAAAGGCCAAGTCACAGCATGAAGGAAAATATTTGAAAATCATCTATCTGATAAAGGCCTTGTATCAAAAACACATTAAAAACTCCTAGAACTCAGTAACCCAATGAGAAAAGGGGCAAACTATTTCAAAAGACACTTCATCAAAGAAAATTTACAGATGACAAACAAGCACTGACAATCAACATCAGTAGTGATCAAATACAAATTAAAACCACTAACTACCACTAAACTTCTATCAGAATGACCTAGAAAACCCAACAATCCTAAGTGCTTGTGAGGGTGTAGAGCGACCAGAACATCACACACGGCTGGCAGAAAGGTCAGACGTACAGGTGCTGGCAAACAGCTTCACAGCTGCCTCTACAGATTAAATATACACATATTGCATTGTCCAGGCATCTCATTTCCAGGAATTCACCCAAGATTGATGAAACCTCACAGCCACAAAGAAACCTATATGTGAATGTTAACAGCAGCTCTATTTACTTAATTGCCAAGAGGGTAAACAACCTAGATGCCCTATGTACTTGTGGTGCTGATTCACATTTCCCTGACAATGATGTTGACATCTTTTCACGTGATCACTGGCCATTTATGTATCTTCTTTGGAAAAATGGATATTCAGATCCTTTGCCTGTTTTTAAATTAGGTTTTTTGCCTTGATATGGCTAAGTCCAAGGGTTCTTTATATATTCTAGATGGAAGTCCCTTACCAGATAGGTCTGCAGAATTTTTTTCCCCATTTTTGTAGGTTTTCCTTTTATCCTCTTGATGGTGCCTCAAATGAGGCACCAAAGTTTTTAATTTTGATGAAGTCCAATTTATTTTTTTCTTTTATTGCCTGTGCTTTGGTGTCATATCCAAAAAACTATTGCCTAATCGAAGGCCACAAAGATTTGTTCATATGTATTCTTCTACAGGTGCTTAAGTTCTACAGTTTAAGTTAAACTTCTACTTAAACTTAAACTTCTACTTAAACTTCTACAGTTTAAGTTATCATATTTAGGTCTAAGATAATTTATGTTTTAGATCAATAAAACTGGATTTATGCGAATTCAGGGGCCAGCATGCACACATCCATTTCCTCCTTCTGCCTGCTGAGAAAGCCCACAAGCCGAGAGTGCACAGAAGCACTGAGTATACACAGCGTGCGGATCTTGGTTTCTAAACACCCTTCTCCAATGAAAGAAACCAAAGCTGCTTAAAGAAGACGAAGATTTCAGGATCAAGGCAGGCAAACCACCAGAGGAGCCTGGAGCACACTGCGGTACTAGAAAGTAAAGAGATGGTCCTAAAAGGATGGGGCACCCCGAAGGACGCCGACGCCTGCTGGAAGGAGCTCACGATGGCCGGTGCTGGAGCAATCTGACTATTCTCGGTTGTAAACCACAGAGTACAACAGATCCACACCGGCAAAAATAAATTGAATAAAAAATAATTGGGAGTGAAGGGACAGATACTCCTTAAAGAAGAATTCCAATTAAATGCAGAAGCAACGAGGGAAAGAGAGTATTACCGCTAAAACTCCACAGATCCTGTTGTAGGCAAGAACCACTAATGAATGTCAAAATTAGTGGGCAAATGCCTGAGGAGAAACGGGCTATTTGCATAATCTGAAGTATCTCTCCGGAGATGTGTATTAATTAAAAAGGAGAAAACAGTAGGTCTGTAGTGGAGAAATATGGAGACATCACCTCACTCAGTGGGTCCAGCTTACGCCATCCGCCATGATGCACCCTGACATGCTGCACGTCTACTCTGGGAGACGCTTAAAGAACCTTAGCCAAATCATGAGTAAGCGTGAGACTAGTGGAAAACAAAGAACATTCTGCAGAAGAACTGATCCCTATTCAGTAGAAGAATCAGGGTTGTGAGAGGCTGAAAGACTGAAGAGACACAAGAACTAGAGGGTACCTCAGCCCCGGAGCTGAGCTCTGGAAAAAGAAAAATGACAGGAAGGGGACCTGGTGAGATGTGAACGAAGGATGTGGCTCAGCGGATGGTCTTGCACTGACACCAGTGTCTTCGGTTTCGGTAATCCTGCCGTGGTTACATCTGACACTCAAGTTCGGGGAAGTGGGGCAAAGGATATTTGGGAACTCTGCCCTGTTTTCACAACTTTTCTGTAAGCTTCAAAATATTTCAAAATAAAAACTCAAAACAAGGAAAACCTGCTAGCTGATAACTTTGCTCAAAAAAACAGAAATAAATATATTTGCGAGTGATTGATAATGTACATTTTACATCTTTCGAGCTAAATTTCAACACCAATTAAATAGTATTCCTAAACTTCCCCTATAATTTGAAGAACCTGTTCCATTCTTCTTCCATAAAGGGTTTCGACAGAAACAATGACGGCTATGTGCTATCAGCAGTAAGACCTGCCAGCGCCTGCCTTGTTTCTCTCATATGAAATTGCATGTTAGTCGGGGTCAAGATGTAACTGTGAGGGTGTGTAAATTTTTAAAATATATAAATGATATTGAATTAAACAGGTGATAAAAGGTCTATATATAAGTAAAAGCCACATCAATTACCTGATAAGATCGTACTGTATCCTCTATAACTTTCCACAATCAATTTTTTCCCCTTAAAATTTTGATAAATGAAGTTGTCAGGGGGGATAAGATCACAATTTTGTTTTCTTTTTTTTTTCTCTTTAACTATTTTAACTTTCAGAATTCTGCTCATGAATGTTGTAAATCTTCACCTAGATAAGAACACAATTTTGCCTGGTGATGAGGTTAGCATTCTGTCCTGTGCCTACATAACCTTGTGGCGGCAAGGAAAGAAGGCCAGGAGGAAGTTTTAATGTGGCTCTGAATTACACAAGCTAATTACACTTGGCTAGGCCTCCCAAGAAAGAAGAGCATGGAGTTCTTTTCTGGGAAAAAAAAAAAAAAAAAAGTAAACCTCACTTTAAAACTTCTAAGATCATTGTAGCTAGGGGATGAGCCTGAGTGCTCTGAGGGCCCAAGATCCATCAGAAATGATTAATTGAGTGGATTTACATGAATTTCAGATTATCTTCAGTCAACAGTAGGAGGTGTTTACTAACAAAAGCTGTATTTTAATTGTGGACCCTGATTTTATTTTAAATGTTGTAACTGCCATTCAGGACTCTATAGAATGTTGAAATATGCAATAGAAAGGACGTTATCTCAGTGTCATACTCATTTACAAAAACAGTTTTAAAAATGTAACTTATACTAAATAACAAAGAATAGAAATAATGTGAATAAATGAAGTGATGTTTCCACTCTGAGAAAAAGCTATATAAAGACCTTGTCTAGCTCTAACTTTAGCTCCATGGACAGAATATCATGCTGATACACAGATACCCACTAACACATATACGGTTAAAAGATTCATTACTCTTTGTAATAAATGCAAAGAAATCATTTCAGTCTTTTTCTTCTAACTTCCTACTACTAAAGGGCAATAACAAAGCCTGCTATCTTTTTAGTTAAAGAGAATCTCAGTATCAATAATAGTTTTCAAAGCTTTTTCATATGCATCATTTAATCTGATAGTCAAAAGAAAGGCTAACCAGGGTCACACACCTTGCGTCAGAGAACACAGACACAGAATGGCTGAGTGACTTGCTTAAAGTCACACGTCTTGACAGCCACAGAGTCAGGACGCCTCAACCGAGTTCATCTGACTGACCCCTGTGCCATCTGCCAGGCCCCGTACAACCGTGAAAACATTTACCATGGTGGCTCATTTTATCTAGTCTATGTTACTTCCTAGCTCATGTTTTCGGATTATCTGAAGTCTTAAAACTCCAAAATGTTAAGGCTTCACGATAATAATTTCACGAACCCACAGAGGCTGATTGTGTTTCCAGCTCCCGTGCTCGCAGGTTGAGGCAGCCGGAGCACTCCGGAAGGCCAGCACGCAGGGCTGCCCCATGGCAGTGGGGCTGCGGGAAGCAGGCGGCAGAAGTGCGGACCAGACTGAAGGAAAGAAGCGCATCTGTTCTTCACCCTGCTCCACGGGGATAAGCAGGGGTATATTCTTGGACATACCAAAGAAGAGCCAGAACATTCCTTCCTAAGCAGATTGAATTAAAGATATTTTAAAATATATACTTAGAAGGTTTAGCAAACAAACATATTTCAGTATATTACTCAATAAAAGAGAAACAGGGATGAGCGGAGAGGATCTGCTTATCATCCGGCAAACGCGTGGATCCTGGAGAGCAAGTGGATTACCGAGAAAAGCTGGCTGATGAGAACACCCTTGCTTTAGCATTACTCGCCGCACCCCCCACCCCCGCCCCAGCTTTACAGTACGTGGGGTAGTTCGCTCTAAACTCAGGAAATCCAACAGGACTGAGAGTGAGAGGAGAGCCGAGAGAAAAGCCAGCTACTCGAACCCGCCACACCAGGATGGACACGGAGCACGGTGCCAGACAGAAGGTGCCAGAACACAGAGAGGAGGTAGACGGGAACAAAGACAGTTAGCAGCAGTTACGAAAAACAGTAAATTAACCCATGGGTGATGTCTGAGGGTAAAGAATCAAACTGTTGGACTGTTAATTATTTTAGGAAGTCTTTTGTCGGCGGTGAAATACCAGGAGCCTGGAAAACAAGGAATCCAGTCTGAAGGTTATAAAAAGAGAGGGTAGAGGCTGAAAATTATAGAGCTGCTAGTCTAACATCTATATTAGGAAATAAATTTGAGATGATACTTATGGATGAGCTTAATGATACATTTGGAGAAGTACAATTTAATAGGAGTGAGTCAGCATGGATTTACCAAAGGCAATCCTGTCAGAAAAAATTTCGTTCCTTTTTAGGTTGAAGTAATAATTGGTTTATGTAAGGAGAACCAATGAGACACTGTCAGGATTTTCTGAGATTTTTGGACCTCTTCAGAAAATGAATTATTGTACAAAATGTCATGACATGTGTCAGAGCACCAACTAACAAAAGGGGCTGAAAGTAATGGGGTTAAAAATAGAAGGCCCCACAATCTGGGGAAAACTACATCCTACAAGGCTCTGTGGATCAGAACACTAATGTTTTTAATTAATGATGAAGAAAATCTTTTCTATGAGGAAATTTGAATATTCCACTAAATGAGAGGGAATGGTTAAGACACAAAAGGCTACAGCTGTTGTATCTTAACCGTGACAGGGAAAGCACGGGGCTCCAGGGCAGAACCCGGAATCCAGGCCGCCCCAACACGCAGCAGTGCGCACGCGGAGAATCAAGGGACCCGTTAAGTGTCCTTAGAGTTTAAATGGTATGGACTGGTTAGCGTTGGAAAGAGAAAGGACATGGAGTTTGGGAAGAACCGAACTTTCACATTCTTACTCTTACACTTAGGTAGGAGGAAAATGCTATGGGATACAATTAAATAATACATGTTTTAAGAATTAAAAAACCGATTATCTTAAGGAACAATACGAAAATCCCAGCTTGTGGAGAGACTACGGTAGATTTGTGGGCTATCACACTGCACAGGACAGGTGACCTGATGTACATTTTTAAATGATTAAGTCTTAATATATAAGAACTGATGAAAATCACATCAATTTATATAATGTTTTTAAAAAACCCTATAACAGTAGAAAACGAAGGAATGAGAGAAAATACCGTGTCATCACTTAACACTTAATTTCTCCTGAACAGAGACCATCACTTGATCTCACCTTTAAACAAACACAGGCACATTTCCGACACTAGAAGTCCCAGCTTCCCAGGGGAAAGGTGAAGGAACTGAGGCGACGTCACAGTCACAGTGCAGAGTGTGGCCAGGCCGCCCTGTCCTGCAGGTACGCACCCAGCAGCAGCGAGCGCCACCTCAGAGGCAAGCACGCTCTCTGAGGTGCTGGCCTGGCATTCACGAGAGAGAACCATCTCTTGTTTCCTTCTTTGTCACAATCACGAGAGCCACACGTGCTCCCCTGCACCTTCTCTGTGGCCTCCTCGACCTTCATCCTCCCTTCCTCCAGGTGCTGTTCCTGACCAGCCCCCACGACCGACAGAAGGTCACGTGCACTGCAAACACGGAACGTCTTTCATCCCCGCTCCGGGCGCAGTGAGAGAACACCAAGCTGATGTTTCAGTAACGGGAATGGCAGACAAGCAGTTGGTGATATAAAGGTCAAATAAAGATCATTTGTGGGGTGAAATGGGTTTCACTAAAGAGAAAAAAATTATAATGTACAATGACAGAATTCTGGCAACTTTTAATTTGATGTCAGTTTTGTGGGGATTAATATGATTGTCCAGTCTCATCGCAGTGGATCTAGAATGGACCTAAATGAATCTCTCTAGAAATACAGGAAGCAAATAAATTATGTTTTTAAAAAAACATGTATCTAGAAAAGCTTTAGTGCATCCAACTCTACGAGCATGAGATTTCCCTAGAGCTTGTTTTCGTAGCCGCGGGACACTCGGTGACCACACAGCCTTCCATGCGTTCTGCTGGATGGACATTTGGGTAGTTTCTGCCCTGGATCATGACGGAGATATTAATGATGATATAAAGTACAAGTACAAAAGTAAAAGACTATTTCATGTAAGAGATTAAAACTGTCACAGCAGATCAAAAAACCAAATGCAGCTCTATATGCAGTTTGTAAAGAAGCTGATGTAGCTACACCATTATGAGACATGGAGCGGCAGCAAGAAGCACTACAATAGACGAAAAGGCACATTTTGTGATTATAAGGAATATACACATTTTCTTTATGATAGTGGAGGATGTGTATGAAATAATATTAAAGTTCTGAGTAGTCAGGGATGGATCTTTGAAATACGTAAAGCCAGAAGTAAGAGAATTAAAAAAAAAAAAAGAGAACGCAGACAAATCTGCAATCATAGAGGGCGACTGCATGGCACCCCTCTTCGTAGCTGACAGAGGTAGCATGAAACCATGTACGAATGCAGGGAATTGAACAGCACAGTGAAAAACTCGGTGTTAACTGATGGGCAGGGAGCACAGAATACACACCAAACAGCACCATTATTTATGCTCCTTTCTAGAATGTCTCAAACATTTACCAAAACTAACCAAATGCTGGGCACAAAGAAAGCATAAACAAATTTCAAAGGATTGAGATAATTCAGCATTATGCTCTATAAGCATAGTAGATGGAAGCTAGAAATCGATTTATATTACTCTTTCAATAGTTAGCAAGAAGAGAACTAGAAAAATCCCCAAATGCCTGGAAATGAACGAATACATTTTTAAATAATCAACTTTTATTTTAAAAATCACCACTTTTATGTTTTTCGAACAAAGCTATAACCAAAATTAGAGCTCACACAGAGCCTTTAATTCTCTGGAGTGTGAAATGAGAAACGATATCAAAATCATTTGTTCAGTTGCTGAAAGTCACTGAGAGGTGAGACCACGAATTACCCACAGAGGCACTGGAGACCCTGGATGCGCAGTGTGGGCGCATGTAACTGTGCACACACCACATCACTTGGTGCAGAGGGTGACATGCTGTGCTAACAGCCCTTACTGTCCCCACCGGGCAGAGGGGTACACAACAGGCCCGGAGTCACTCGATAAAGGAATGGGGCTGTACAGTACAGACAAAAGATTGATATCCAGGATCTATAAAGAACTCCTCAAACTCAACACACACAAAACAGATAATCATATCAAAAAATGGGCAGAAGATATGAACAGACACTTCTCCAATGAAGACATACAAATGGCTAACAGACACATGAAAAAATGTTCATCACCACTAGCCATCAGGGAGATTCAAATTAAAACCACACTGAGATATCACCTTACACCAGTTAGAATGGCCAAAATTAGCAAGACAGGAAACAACATGTGTTGGAGGGGATGTGGAGAAAGGGGAACCCTCTTCCACTGTTGGTGGGAATGCAAGTTGGTGCAGCCTCTTTGGAGAACAGTGTGGAGATTCCTCAAGAAATTAAAAATAGAGCTTCCCTATGACCCTGCCATTGCACTACTGGGTATTTACCCCAAAGATACAGACGTAGTGAAAAGAAGGGCCATCTGTACCCCAATGTTTATAGCAGCAATGGCCACGGTCGCCAAACTGTGGAAAGAACCAAGATGCCCTTCAACGGACGAATGGATAAGGAAGATGTGGTCCATATACACTATAGAGTATTATGCCTCCATCAGAAAGGATGAATACCCAACTTTTGTAGCAACATGGACGGGACTGGAAGAGATTATGCTGAGTGAAATAAGTCAAGCAGAGAGAGTCAATTATCATATGGTTTCACTTATTTGTGGAGCATAACAAATAGCATGGAGGACATGGGGAGTTAGGAGAAGAGAGTTGGGGGAAATTGGAAGGGGAGGTGAACAATGAGAGACTGTGGACTCTGAAAAACAATCTGAAGGGTTTGAAGAGGTGGGGGGGTGGAGGTTGGGGGAACCAGGTGGTTGGTATTAGAGAGGGCACTGATTGCATGGAGCACTGGGTGTGGTACAAAAACAATGAATACTGTTATGTTGAAAATAAATTAAAAAAAAATGATTGATTAAAAAAAAAAAAGGAATGGGGCTGACGTTCAGATCTAGCCTCTCCTGAAGGTCACGCCTACATGCCCCCAGGAGCACAGAACGTCCCTAACTCTGAGCATGAGGACATGCAGAGGGCTGCAACCTTACCACCTGGCGCACCAGGGCGTGACCCGGCCTCCAGGGAACCCTGGCTAAGTCACACCGCCTCTGGGACTTCAGGAACGTGTTTGTGTCCCCCACCCGGGGAAGTGCACCATCACAGCAAAGCCTCTTTCCCCAGAGCTGTCTTCCTTACTTGAACATATAAATTTCCAAATACTATCTCAACTAAAATTGAAGATACCCCAAATGGCACTTCCCGTGGCCATTGTTTAATGTGTCCTCCTACTCCTAATGTGTCCCTCCTAATGTCTTTCGATGTTTGATACACATGGCAGAACCATGTGAGGACCCGAGTGAGTTTGTTCATCTATTTTTGGGTAGATTTAAACTCAACCCTTTATTACAAGAACTGCACAATGTGCTTCCCTGAATGCCGGGTTACGAGACGCTCAGCACACGGACAGTGTAGACGGCAGAGAACACAGTGGACAGTCCCCCTCCGGGCCAGAAACCACTCTTGCACAAAACCCTCATGCCGCCGCGGGACCCGTCCCGGTACCGCCCGCCCAGCATGGGTTCGGCAGGTGCGGCGCCTCATTCCGCCACCAGACGGTGTGGAATGAGGCGCCGCAGCAGCTCGGTTCAGAGTCTTACTTCAGACCGAGGAAGGCTCCTTTCCCACCACCCTGCAGGTACTGCAGACGATTAACTATCACAAGGTTAGAAAGTCCGTTACAGTCTAAAAAACTTCACTTTTTTAAAGTTTTCTCTTAACCGAGCTAAGTGTACCCAAGCAAAAATGCTACCAGAGAGCGTGAGTGCCAGGCCCAGGGGGACACCGACGACAGACTCCCACGGCTACCGCACGGGTGTGGTCTGGAGGGACGCTCGCTACGGCGGCTTCCGTGAAAACAGTTTCAAACAGAATCCAAATATAAAACCGAAAACCAGGACCATATGCGCGTGAGTGTCACACACATACACACAGAAACTAGACTAAGTTTTCCTGAAACTTGTCTCATACTAATAATATCTCAAAACACCTCTCCAGGGAACACTGGCACGGCTGGGGCAGCAACAGTGTGGGCCACGCAGGCTGTGCAGAGCCGCAGACAGAATGTGCGTCCACGCTCTGCAATTAGTTCCCTCCTCCTCCAGCCGGTGCTCATCTACAAATTGTAAGGACGTTATTTTAGGGAAACAACCCATTTGCAATGCCCAGTTGGTGCAACGGAGAGACAGAAGTCGCTGACACTGCGCCCCGAGAAAGAGGCACAGTGGGCCTCTCCTGAAAACCGGTACTTCCCTGACACCTGGTCAATTCAGGTCATGTTGCTTGGTGGCTACTTGAAGCGCCTCCCTCCACAGGCAGTATTTCTGGCCTCGGTTTGGCCGTGACTCAACTTAAGGAAGAACCCATAGGAACTGATGGTCAGAAGACACTGCAATTTGACTTTATCTGTTCTTGTGCTAAAGCTATAAACTGTCCAGTTCAAAATATTTCGGTAACAACCTCGCCAACATGCAAGGAATACCAACCTGTGTTTTTGCTTTTCAAAAACAGTCCTGGACACAACACAGATTACAACAACAGACATTCTACCACTACTTAAAAAGCCAGTCATGTGCGCACGCACAGAAATCTGAAAGAACACATCAGCAAAAAACAAGTAATAACCTTAAACTGCCAGATGTATTAATATCGAATAAATAAGAATATTTTTCTAACTCAAATCATTCGTTAAGTTCCATTTCTTTTGATGTAAATGTTATCTGAGCAAACACTACTTACACATTGGCAAATGGGTAGGGTTTCCTATAACTTTTCATTTCGGGTGGGGTTTCCCATGACTTTCAAACACTATGGTCACATGTCCAGCATTAGCACCGTGACCCACCAGCCCTTCAGCATTGCTTCTGTAGGCAGGCGTAAAAGGTACTGGGCTTGGCCATAAGCTTTTTCACTCCTCACAACGACCCTGAAAATGGATGCCGCCACAGAGATTTACAGAGGAGGAACCCGAGGCGTGACAAGGCTGGCCTGCTGGAGGTCACAGGCCCAGTACAGAAAGGAGAGTTTTCACGTGGCTCTAACTGATCCATAGCATTTGCCTAAAACATCCTCTGTATCAGCTGGCATCACTGAAGGACAGTCCTGCTTGGCCTATGTTCTGGAACTCTCTGTAAATCTCCTTCAGGGTAAGCGCTTCCTCTGACGTGTCCTCACACTTGTCATCCATCCCCTGCTGCTCTGCACAGTAGGAACGCCACACTCGAGGAAGGCGTGCTTGTCCTTAAACAACACGCTGGGCTACACACAGGGATGGATCTGCTGAGCCCTCCCAGAGCCGCCTCTCTGAGCTTCCAGAGCATGAGGTCTGGCCACTGACCCAGGGACATGAGACCAAGCGGCCAGCCTGTGCCCTCAGCCCCGTGTCCCTCACACTGTGGACAAGTCCCTCCTAATCTCTAGGACACGAGTGATGCACACACACTGCATTACCCAGTGCAGTTGGTGACACGCTGTGCTAACAGCCCTTACTGTCCCCACCAGGCAGAAGGGTACACAACAGGCCCGGAGTCACTCAATAGGGGAATGAGGCTGACGTTCAAGCTGCTCAATTCACGCCCCGGGGCCTGTGGTCTCCCTCTCCGGGAACTCACCCCAGGACTGTGTGCATGGGGATGGGGCATAACGTTGTACATCACCAACCTTTTTTGAAAAAAACTTAAAACTGTTACCAATTAGTCAAAACGTGGAGTTCAAACAACTGCTATCGTTTTAGTCAACCAACTGTTGACTATTCGCTATGACTAACTTTACTGTCCTGGGAGGATTATTTTGTCGTATGTGTTCTTGATGACACACGACAGAAAAGACACGTTTTCACAGTCGGGTGGGATGAGCCCAGAATGCGCTTTTCCAGGTCCTGAGGCAGATGCTCTCACATGCTCTACTGTGTGAAAATAACTGACAGTAACGGACAAACAGTATCCTCACGCTTGGGATGAATGACACCACGTTCACAGTGCGAGCCCTTACCAGCATGCAAGTAAGCCAGGTCCGGGTTCTCGATGTCGGGGTGCTGCTCCTTCAGGTGGTTCCGGAACTCCACAGGCACGTTCGTTCCGTAGTCACACTTAGGGCAGTTGTACATCTTCACTCCTTCGTGTTTGCCAGTGTGTAAAATGTGCTTTCGGATGTTTTCAGCACAGTTTGACCTACCAAGAAAGAAAGAAAAGTAACCCACGTTAAGGTCGAATCAGCACCATGAGACCACAGACGAGGATATGAGCTAACACGTATGGAGGCCTTCCTGTGGGCCAGGCCCCAGTCGAGGGCTGTCCTGGTACAGTAATTTCCACGCGTGTAACACGGTCATCCCATGATGCTGGTAGTATCTGTGAACTCTGGTGCTAATTTTTAGGTTGGTCTTTAACCTTCGTGATCCAGTTCTACGTGGAACCTGAAGCACAAAATCCCAGGTTCTACGATTTTACTATCAGATTATTCTGGTGCCACTTGAGGGCACTGAAGGAGTTTCCTTAACCCCAAGAATACACCTTCCACCAGGGAGGAGTGGTGCAAAGAAAAGCACTGGGGCCTCACTGAATTTAGAGCACTGAGGAAACAAAGCAGCTGTGGCTTTTAAGTTCTGTCAAGTGAGCTCTAAAACAGCATGAAGACAGAAAAGCAGCAGTGGGTCGGGAGCCCAGGAGCTCTCCACGCTGGTGTCGGTTTCGAAGCGCGAGGGGCTGAAAGATACAGTGGAGGCCCCGTATTCCGTATGCCAGATAGTCCTGAAAGTAGGGAGAGGGTCCTCTCCGACTGCTCTCCTACCAGTTCAGAAAGGCAAGGCCTGAAGTGCCCGGATGCCAGGGAGCAGGCCTGAGCTCCGGGAAGCGCGCTCTTCCACCTGCTGCCTCCTCCCTCTGCGACTCTGGGCATCCGACACTGCACACCTAGACCCTTTCTGAACACATACACAGCTGCTTTCTTTGTCTCTGTTAGAACAGTACTAAAACGGGCACCGCACATGCAGGCAGGCTGGCCGGGGAAGGGGACAGGGTGTGCACTTAACTAGAAACAAAAAATCAGGCTGGCCTCAAATTTCCCACAGAGCAAAATTAAATGCCAGAAGAAAAAAAATCAAGCAACAGAATCATCAGCATCTCTGGAGGGTACCGCCGAGCACAAAATTCTTGCAGGAATTGTCTGAAGTGAAGCTTCCATGACCAATGAGGTAGGAAAACGGTAGTTAGCAAACCCATCTCGCATGTCACCAGACGATGAAAGGTCCTAAGCGGAAGCTTCGCGAGGGTCTGTGCCCCAACACTCAGGTGGGATTACACTTATGTGTAACACTCTGCGCAGCTGACTTCGCCGGAGGTGCTCGAAGAACACTGGTGAGGACAGCGAGAGCGATTACAGCCCAACAACCGCACCGTGCCGACACTGTCACTCACGGGTAAAGGCAACATCAGAAATCCCGAGAGCCGGTACACACGTCGTCCCTTCACGCACGCGGAGAGGAGAGTGGAGGAGTATCAGGAGAGCAAGTGGAGCTCATGACAGCAGCTCTAGGAACAGCACTCCCCCGACGTGGAGGGACAGGGACCGCTCCTAGAGACACCCAGATGAAGCAGAAATGCAAATACTGTCCTCGTGATCGGGCGTCTGTGTAACGGAACAGTCTTGTAACTGGATCCAAGCCAGCCCCTTGGAGAAGCTTGGGCTGAATCCCATCCATCCCCAGACAGAACCTGAAAAGCACGTGCCCAACTATGTACAGAGTTAGAAAGATTAAACCAGACAAATCCCTCTATAGCTGGACCAGAAAGCACAGCAAGATGGGAATGCAACTACACAACAATGCCTGCTTCCATTTTCCAAATATACTTTGATTATATATTATTTCCATTAAAAATTTCATAACAACAAACACCTTTAAAAATAAGAAGAACCAGAACACCAGAGATTTTTTTCAGCTTCTATAAGCTTTGCCTTTGGCTAGGGTTCTGTCAAGCTTTATACTCAGTTTCTGAATAAACCTTAGACTTAGACTAAATAGACCTTACGTTTGTGAAAATATGCATATACAGCTTATCTCTTTCTTGCCACTGCTGAATTACCAGACTTGCTTTTTCTACAAATCCCTACTGTTAATCATCACTGTACTAAGTAAAAACTGAATAAGCAGCTCTCATGTCCTCTGTACTGGCCACTGGCCTGCTACTCTGAGGCCCTCACACGACTCCTAGAGGCAGAGACAGTGAGAGATTCGACAGAAAAGGGGGGAGCACCAGGAGATGAGCTGGCCATCAACGGTTAAGACCTCCATCCTTACATGTAAGCATATCAACAATACTAGGCACAGTCGAGGGAAAGGGGGAGATTGTAGAGTCTCTTGATTCTATAAATATCCTTGGAATAATAGCATCATGTTGACAAAGTAACCGGAGAATATATGGGAGTGGACGAAACACATGTCCACTTCTGTGGCAATTAAAAGGAAGAGGACCATGTTTTGAATTCCCCCACTAGCTGAGTGAGCCCCTCCCAATCAGTCCCGTAATTCTGGAGATCTCCCACTGGTGTTCCATGATACCCCCTCAACACACCCGTGTGTACAGACACCGGGGAGTGAAGGGAGAACAAACAGCCCCCACTGTATTCAGTCGGCGCTGTTATAAGGACTGCCCACTCTCTGACATTATTTCCACTGACATTATTTCCTCATGGAAAAAGCAAGGCATCAAAAATTATCAAAGACAAGTAAGCGAAACCACAGGAGGGGGAGATGAACCATGAGAGACTATGGACTCTGAGAAATAAACTGAGGGTTTTGGAGGGGAGGGGGGTGGGGGGTTGGGTGAACCTGGTGGTGAGTATTGAGGAGGGCACGGATTGCATGGAGCACTGGGCGTGGTGCATAAACAATGAATTTTGGAACACTGAAAAAAATTAAAATTAAAAAAAAAAAAGAATCATCAAAGACAATCCTGATCAATTGAGGTAATCAGAATTACCAAACCCACCACCTTAAATCTATAACACATACTGAAACACAAGACAACATAAAGCAACGGATCCTCATCTCCAGGGACGGTCTTGAAGAGGTGACATCGAAAACAGTATTTTGGTTTTGGAAAGGGTGTGTCTTGGACAAAAATAAACCAACATCTCTTCGTACCTAAATAGCATGTGGGAGCGAACAATCAGGAGACTAACAGTGAAGCAAGTGAAGGGGGGGGTAGAATTTAAAAAGGTGAGAGGCTTCTTTTTATTCAAAAATAGAGACTAAAACAAGAAAGAAGTGCTGTGTTCGCTGATATTTCACAAGGTATTAAGGGCCACTTCATACACACAGGTCCACATACACACACATGCACATTTTTATTTATACTATATATACTGCTCATATATTTTATGTATAATACAAGTATATATATATGTTTTAATAATTTTGTTTTTCACACAAATAGATAAAATTAAATTAAATCAAATACGTGCTAATTAAATACATTAGGATTAAATACAGGCTAACAAGAACGTAAAAGAGCCAATGCCCGTCTGCAGTAGGAAAGATACATACAGTTCACGGATGGCCGCGTACCTGCGTGCAGTCAAAATCTGTTCCTCTGCCTTTAATGTCACGCCATAGAAAACTTTTTAAAACATTGGAACAAAAATGAGCCTTTTGCATCTACGAAATCAAACTGTTGTGATCGAAGGCTAAGAAGTGAAAGCTAGGACGTACTGCGCCCCCGCGCTTCACCGCAGAGCACCTGAAGGAGGCAGAGGCAAACGCTCCTCCTGGCATTCGAGAACATCTCGCCCATGCCACAGAACTCGAGGAACAATGAATAGATCGGACACCTTCTGCTAAGTAATTCTGAATGCTAGTTGGCCCGAAAATGCTCATTCTTCCCACAAACAGGGATGGGCACGGCAAAGCAACGTGGTGCTAAGCAAGGCTGGTGAAACAGGAGAAGGCGGGGCTCTAAGACGTCGCTTCCAACAGCCCCGTGGCTAAATCTCCAGGCATAACAGCAGTTAAGCCAGCCGGGCACACAGTCATTACGACTGCTTGTCTGAACAATGTCTTCACTTTGACACTGATTTTTAATGTAAAAAGCTTATTTGTGTCCCATGTTCATAGACTGGAAGACTTGATATTACGATGGCAATACTCTCCAAACTGATGTCCGGATTTAATGCACTCCCTGTATTAGGATTATCATGAGTGGCTCAGTCATGAAGCCTCTGCCTTCGGCTCAGGCCATGATCCCAGGGTCCTGGGACTAAGCCCCACATCAGGCTCTTTGCTCAACAGGGAGCCCGCTTCTACCTCTCCCACTCTCCCTGCTTATGTTCCCTCTCTCGCTGTCTCTGTCGAATAAATAAACAAATAAAATATTAAAAAAAAAAAACACAGTCCTGTCAAAGGCTCAGTGGGATGTTTTACAGAAATGAAACGCTGCTCTGAAAGTTCATATGGAAATGCGCAGGGCCTACCAGAGCCAATACGGCCTCAGAAAAGAACCTCGTTGGAGGACTCACACATTCTGAGCTCAGAAGTTACTCCAGAGCCACAGGAATCAAGACCCTGTGGCAGAAGAAAAAGGACAGCTACTCAGGACTTGGCACGGGAAGCTGGAGCAGTGTGGTTCCTCCGAAGTTAGAGGCCTGAGCACCGGCCGTAGGCTCCCTGCGAGGATTAGGGATGCAGCCCTTGCTGGGACCACGACGTGCACGCACGGTGTGAACGGAAAGTTATGGGAAATTCAGAATTAGATTTGGGGATGTGATGTGTTGACAGTCTTGAGGCAGCTTATGAGAGATACAAAGAGTAAGGTACTAGGCATTACATAATACACAAGCGGGGCAATAACCAAAGGACCAAAATGGGAACTCATTTTAAGCCTTCTTAAAATATATGTAATAAAGGAAATACTTTATTCAGTCAAAGGCAATGTGTATCAAAATAATGACCAGAACATCAGAAGTGCTTCTAGAGCTCCACAAAATTATTTATTAGCACTACTTACTCACTATTACACAAAAAGCATTAAATTAAATTTATATTTATTCTAAGGAAAAGGAAGCTCAAAAAATTATGAATTTTTCCTTTGATATATGTTATTTTGGTTATTAAAACAAAAAGCACCAGTGAAGTTGTTGAACAAACACACATCTGCGTATTTCAAACAAAAAGACTAACGACAGACAGACACAGTGCAAGTCTGCCTTCTACCACTGTCCCGCTCTGCCCAGATAACCCCCACTCCCTCTGGCAGGTACAAGTTATAACTTCTCATCAATCTTTTGGAAGAATTAAAAATGACTTTTCAAACCATAGATATATTGTACATTCTTACCTCCACCCTCCTGGTACATAATCTTGCTTTCCTTACCTAACAATGCAGCAAGGGGGATCTTTCCACATCAGCATGTGAGAGCCTCCTGCTGCTGCTTTCCACCCTCCTTTCGACTCCCTCCCCCTCTCCTCTGCCTTCTTTTTCCCCTTGCCTCTCCTCTGCCTTCTTTTTCCCCTTGCAGAGCAGCCACTCAGTGTTCCACAGTATGGGTACAGTGTATTATGTTTAAGCGATCCTCTACTGATGGGCATGGAGGTTGTTTCCAATCACTTGCTAGTGTAAACAAGGTTGCAATGAATAATCTTGTGGAACACTTTGTATTCCTCAGGATGCCAAGAGAATTTCATGATGCCAAATGGAAGTGTTTCAAATGTCAATGGGCATATGCTTTTGTAATTTTGATAAATTCTGCCAAATTGCCCTCCAGAGAAGTTGTAGCAATTTACACTTCCACCAACAATGTTGGAGAGATCCTGTTTCTGCATTCTTGCCAATGAAGTATGTTACCAAACTTTCAAATTTTTGCCCATTTGGTAGGAGGAAAAAACTCCAGCTCACTGGAGTTTCATTTTTTTAGGTTTTTAAGTTTTAATTTGCATTTCTCTTATAATGAATGAAGCTAAGTATCTTCAAATATTGAAATGCCATATGTATTTTCTTTTCACTGTTTCGTATTTTGATCTCCTTTTTTCTAGTGTTGTTAGTCATTCTCTTTTACATTAAGGAGATTGACGGTCTATGACAGAAGCTGCAAATATTTTTTCCTTCGTTTCCTTTTTTTCTTCTTTTGACTTTGCTTATGGAAAAGCAGAAGTTTTTAAATTTTGTTCTATGGCTTCCCTCTTGGGAAGTTATAAAAGAATTGTCCCAAATCTGGTTCTGCTACTTGTACAGTTGTATAACAATACATCAAGTGTTAGATCCATTTCAGAACCACCCGAGAGTGTGGTGGCCAAGTGTAGACCCAGACTGCAGACCGGATCTCTCCATACCATTCATTACTAGTCCACCTCTGCCCCCATGGACTTGAAATGGCATCTCACCAATATTTTACTCATTTGAAGCTAATTCTGGACTTCCGATTACAGTGAGCCGGTCAGTCTGAGCACGTGCCGACCTGTTTCAAAGAGCCAGGCCGCAGGAGGCTCACATCTGGTTGAACTCATCCTTCCACATTGTTCTTTTTCCTCCCATCACCACAGGCTCACAGAGTCCTACCCAGGCCATCAGGGAGTCAGTCATAAGTGGTCTTCAGCAGGCATGGCAAACATCTCAAGCTAACTATGGAACAGAGAGACCTGGGCCAATAATAAATTAATATCCATGACACAACTGGGTATTTCCTACGTATTTACTAATATGTACTGATAATATAACCTTTCTGATACAGAAGCTGAAACACAGAGAGACTGGCCCAGAGGTCATGTGCTGAAGTGTATACAAGGGTCTCTGCGCACAGAGATTCTAAATAAATCTGAATTTTCTGTTTCCCCAAGGGAAGCTACGTATCTGCCTCAACATTCTCAGACTCACTTGTGTGAAATTAGTGATTAATCTTTTGGTAACAATTTGGCATTGCTATGTATGTAAATTGACATAAAAAATTCTGAAAGCTCTACTTAAAGAAACAAGTCAGTTTTGTTCAACACCTTGATTCTCAAACTTTCTGACCATGGGATACTCTTGGTTTATGGGAATAATAATACATATATCTCATAAGGCTGTCAGGAGAATTAAAGTAAATTAGATTAAGCATGTTCAGAAAATGCAGTAGGTACCCAATTCTTTTTTTATTACTACTACTAGTCTTCCTATTAAATGGAAGACAGTTCAACCAAAGGATCATTACTAGCAATTTTCTTATTTTATTTCTTACTGTATTTGAAAGGCAATTTCAATTCATTTGAATAAAAACAGATTCCCCAAACAGTTATGTAAGTGTATATATGTGTACATATTAAGAAATGCAATTTCTTCATCTGCCTGTTTGGATTATAGTCTTTGAACTCACATCCTTGAAAATAATTACTCTGTAGTTACACTTTATGTATTGGAACGAGTGTATCAATACTATGCACTGTAGTACGTATTTATCTAAAATTTCAGTGGAAAGGGGCTTCTACTATATCTTTATAATAGTAATTCAAAATGAATAAGGAATAATCCAAAGAAAGCATTTATGTAAATTAAACTTAAGAAGTTATTTACTTAACCAGTAGTATTCAATTATAAATTTACTGGGCAAAAAAACCAGTCTAAGAAAAATGAGAGAATCTCTGTGGGAAAGAGAAACATGAAGCTGCCAGGTCACCACAAGCCGGCAGGACGCGCTCCACTGCGCGAGCTCAGGGTGGCCTCACAGGGCATGTAGCGCAGCCCAGGGTCTATCATCCTCTACCACGTCTGTTCTCACTAAGGGCCCATAAGGAGGGAGCCTGATAATTTTAGAATACAGAACATTTGTGCTGTTTAAATTTAAAATTGGTGAGAAGCTGTAAGAATAAAGAATTTCATATTCCCCTGTCTGAAATGAAATATTTTATCGATGATGTTTAGCAAAGGAATGTCATTTGGAGTGTTGAACCAAATAAATCACCAGGACAGACAGCACAAATATCAACATATATAAGGGATAAAGATGTCATTTCTGATCAATACGGAAACGATGGGTTTTATATAATAAATGGTGTTGAGTCAACAGCCTGCTGTATGGGGAGAAACAAATTAGATTCTTATAGCCCTAACCATGTAAAAATAAATGCCATTTGGATTTTAGCATTAACAGAAGCACACTAAATTATAAAAGTCCTAGAAGAAAATACAAGAAAATATTTTTATAATCTTGGTTGGAAAGAGCACTCCTAAATTCAAAGCCCAAATGCTACAAAAAGATGTAGCAAAATATACTCCCTAAAAGTTAAAACTGCTATGTACCATAGTACGTTATAAATAAAGTTAAAAGACAAGTCGAGGAAATGGAGAGATACATGCAACATATATAAAGACAAATGATTAATACAAAGACTACAAGACAAGCACTTACGATTAATAAGGAAAAAGATAAAACTCTCAAAAGCTGGAGGAAGAGCATATAAGCAAGAAAGTTATAATTGGGGATCTATAAAAGGCCATATAAGCATTAAAAGGTAATCAATGACTCTAGGAGCCAAGGAAATACAAATTAAAGCCAAGAGAAGGGCAAAATTCAAGAAGATTAGTAATATTATTTATTGGGAAGGGAAATGAGTATCACCGCTGACAAGTGTCAGCTTTTGGGAGACACTTGAGGATAGCTTTCAACATTAAAATATACACATACTTTCGGATTTAGGAATTCAATTTCTAGAAATTAACCACCAGAAGAATCATTAAACCATTATTTAGCTAAACACTAAACACTAGAAAAAAATTTGAAGCCAGATAGGTGTTAACAAGAGGAATGGGTCATTAATTTTGGTGACCCACACTGTGGGATTCAACACTGCTGAGAGGTAAGGGTTAACTTGCAAGCTTGCTTCCCCGTGGAGGAGCTGCTGTCCTACAAAGCTTCATGGAAGCCAACTACACCCTGGTAGAGCACTGGGAGGACACAGCCTGACTGCAGAAGAGAGAGGATATTCCCCAACCAGGAATGTTTAGTGGTGTCAGGACAAGGCAAGAGGCCTGGAGGGCCAGGTCGCTACACTGCTCAACCACAGCTCTGAACACACACCCCTGGGGAACAGCGCTCCTCCAGTGGTGGAACTGAACAGTTCCATAGCCAAAGGCCCAGAACTTTCCCAGTATGCCCTCCAACACTGTAAAATCAGGTGTTTTTTCAGAATACAAGAGGTATGGACACAGGCTCAAGGGAGGAACAACAGCCATGAGCCTTTGACTTTCTCCCTACAAGTGCCATTGACAAGGGCCTGGTGGGTACACTTCTCATCATTCACCCTTATTTGTTGGACCAAAACATCAAATAAAAGAAGGTAAGCCTTATGTCTCACTACAGAAAAATTTCCAAGACATACTATTAAGTTAAAACAAGTATAAAGCAAGTCCCAACTGAATACACATATGGCTTCTTCTAACTTTTTAAAATTATATGCACATAGTCACATAGACATATGAATGCACTAAATGGGTATAAAAAGGAAAGTCAGCAAACTATAGATGGTAACTATCTTTATGCAAAGGTTCCCAAGTCAGGAAACGTTCATGTTTGCTTAGTGTATGTTTGGAACACTTGGATGATTCATGAGAGTATCTTCTAGCTTTTACTCATCGAAAGCAAATATGATCAGAGCATGTATTTTAAAAACAAGTGGACTGTACAGTATTGTATCAAATGTAAATATCATAAACAAGAAGCAGTACAGCCAACATAAGCTGGGAACAGACTCGAAATGCAAAGATGCTCCTGTTTACATAGAGACAATTCACACTGATGAATCAGGTAAAAGATTTAAGTACAGTAAATCAAGCTGTAAAGGTAACCACTTGGATGGCCAAATAGAATACCACAATAAAAACAGGGAAGAGAGGAGGGGTGTAGCAGAAAATAGGGTAATCGAGCCAACTTTTTTGGACATGTTACAACAACTAGATGCTGTGTGCAAACCAAGGAGGGGAGCAAAGTATTTAGGTTATCTCCACCAGGACCAAGATACAAATGATTCTAAGTGTTTATCTCAGGGGAATGGGGTGCAGCAGTGAAACTCTGACTTTTCAAATGACAGGGTTCAAATAGTAAAAATAATGTACAATGGTAAATTTTATGGGTATTTAAGTAAAATAGATATTTAAAAATAATGGCATGTTAAATTACTTACAAAATTATTCAAAGGCTTTTTTTGTTGTTTTTAAACTAAGACAAAAAGAGTTTATAGGTATCAGAAATAATCACAACATGTCCTGAATTTTTCCTGCAAATTTTATTTGGGTAGCTTCTGGATCACCCTGCTCTAAATTCTGTGAATTTTCTTTTCATTTTCCCCCTTAACTGGTGGCTTCTATTAAATAGGGTAATTCCTACCAGATCACTTATGTTCATGACTGTCTGCTATTCATAAATCCCAGTTCCTTGAAATTAATCGCTCTGACCACAAGAACCCATATACATTTTCTCTCTCCATTTCTCAGTCATAATTATGTTAGTGTGCGTTATGGGATGGAAGGTGATGGGCATAATCTGAGGCCAAAGCAGAACCACATCTTATAAAACAAAAGAATCTGTTAAGTCAGCACAGAAGTGGAAGGAAATCAAGGCATTACTGATCATCTTCCATTGTCCCAAGTAGACACAGGGATCCAGGTTCCTGGTCATGCTGCTGTCCTTATGCTTGCGGCCACATTCGGAGAGCAGCTAGCACAGGGAACTGTGCTTAAGAAGAGAGCTGCCCGATGGCAGCTGCTGCACCAGCCATGTGTGATCCCCAGGAGGCCTCTGTTAGCACAGGTAGGTGCCGGTGTGAAAGCCATGGGAACAAGGCCAGGCCAAACCCACTCCCTGGGAGGCACTTTCAGAAGACAAGCCATGTAAGCCCAATTACCGCTTTAGTTCATATGTAAAGTGTCCAGTAACAAAAACAAAAAAACGAAAAAACAAAAAAAACCCTTATTTCCTCATGTAGTAACTTCCTGTTTCCAAAATGAATTTATTCAACATATATTTAATGTAGTGCCTACCACACACAGAACAGGAAACATACAGAGGAAGGGTTTTGGTTCCGCCCCCACAGGCAATCCCGTTTGACAGATGAGTCACGTACATCCACAGTGTGCTTTGTAACAGGAAACAGAATTCTGAAACAGAGTGAAAAATCTCACCTTTGCACTGCTGTACCCCTTCAATGGCATCTTTGATTGATAATGGCCTAAAGCCACCTTACTTTTCCACACTACTTAAGACACCTTACTGACTTCAGCTGATTTCTAATGAGACATATGAGGTGCACACTTCCTACGGATAGACCACCTCCTTCGACGGGTTCATCATGTCAGAGGTTTGCCTACCGCATTACCACTGCCACTATTCCAGGTGAAGGCACAACCAGCCACCCGCTCCTCACCATTCATGGCCCCACGGTCACATCTCGTTACAGTACTTCTCTACTCAATCTCTGCTCAAGGCATCTACAACTCAAAAGAGGAGAGAATTTGCTTTAAACCTAACAACCTCCTTCCCACCTTCTACTCTGTTGGAGAACAATGAAAGTCACAAGGAAGAAAATGGGAGGAAGCAACACTGAATTCTGTTAGAAACCCAAATTATTTTGTTAGTCTTAACATTTCAAGAACGGCCCCCCTCCTCCACCCTGTGAAGTGAGAAAAGGAGACTGATTTAAATGTGTGGCCAGACCTGGCCTGTCCTCCGTGTCCTATGGAGGAAGGAGGGGCCACTGGTGAGTGCAAGCCCTGAAGAACCTTGATTTCTCCTTGACTCTTCTCTGGCTCAAAGAGAAACAATACATTGCATTAACTGTTTCAACTCTCAATATCCTGCTGTATCGCCAGTGGAGGCCAGGAGGAAACTTCTACAGCAGGAGTCCTGTGAGTCTTCACCACGCTGTTCATGATGATCTAGAGGGAGCAGACAAAGGGCACTATACCGAGTGTGTTCTCAAAATTATTTGGCCACAAAAACACTTTTTCTAGGCTGAGCTAACAATATTGCGTGAAGATCATGATTTGTGAAAACCAAAACGTCCAATTAGCCTACAAACTGTGCCACCTCCTTCCACTAATCTGTCGGCCAGCAGTAAGCGCCAGCAGAAACTCTCTTCAGTGTTATCTTGTCCTTCCTTTTGTACTGGACCTTTGGAAAACACAGCCCCCACCCAAGTCTTTACCTCTTTGCATTTATTTCCTTACATGATGGGTTTTATTCCGTCCTTTTCTGTTAACCGCCTAAGCTTAACCACATGAAGTGTTGGCAAACCAGGAAAGGCACATGGAAGAGAAGCCTTCTGAGCCAAAGGGTGTGTACAACGGATGTTCAGGAAGGGGCGGCCTGTCCATCCTTTTAGGTCCATGTAATCATTGGAGTCGTATTTGTAAGAGGGGAGAAGGCAACAAAACGGTGGGTGTACAGAGACATACCCATGAAGGGGTCCAAACTACTAAAGTGGTACGTGACTGAACAGTGGCTGGAAGTTAGTGACCTGAGAAAAAGGCTACTTTACAAATCACGTGCCATATATACATATCCTATGTTATATAACATACAATAGATACATGAAAATCTACTGTAGCATTTCTAGTTGACAGCTTTTTCAGATTCAAGGTGACATCAGTAGAATTTCACTGAACCAAATATATTTTGCATTATTTCTGATAGTCTAGAGTTTGGTTTTACTTGGGACAATCTAATAATGTTGAAGAGAAAAGTAAAACGGCTCGATTTAAAACACCAACACCTATGGAAAGGGTACCCGTGGCCGACAGGGTGGTCTCACAGACAGACGTGATGGCACACACCCTGACCTGCTCAAAGACTCTTCTCATCTAGTTGGGTGAGGGGAGGGGGAGATGGACTCCCCTAAAATTTTAAATACTTCGGTGGCCAAAATAAGACGGCATCCCTCACACACGGTTAATTAGAGGGCCTGGCCTGTCATCCATCCAGGCTGGGAGCAGAGCGAGGACATGGGACGGGAGACAGGAAGTTTCTCTGCCAAGCCTGCTCTCTGGTAAGTGCATGACCACGGGAAACTGCAAACTTTCCCCTCTCTGAAAGTCTTCCCAAAGAATCTTTCCCTGGCTGGAACTCCACTCCTTAAAAAACTCCCTGAGTGCGTATTGGCTCGATCATAGATTTCAAGTGAATACTTTATTAATTCTGTTAAATTGAGTCTTATCAAGGAGCATTTAAGGCTTTTCTAATTCTGAAGTTATAGGATCACTTTGCAGAAACAGTTAACAGAAAATAGTCACTGATGGCGAGGGGCCACTGGATTTACTTACTAATCTATGTTCATCTTTACAAAATGCTCCACGTAATCCATTTAAAAATAATAACCGGTTCATTTCAGTCTCTGCACACAATGCTTCCCTTTGTCCCTTGTAAGTCTCTCAAATGTCTTATTTTAAAGGAATATATAGTACTCCCGGAAGACATTTTCCCATTTCTATTCTCTTCGACTCCTGCGAGCCCTTGTTCTGTGTGATAAGGCAATCTCCTCCGGGATCGGAGCTGTGTAGTTTCGCACCACGAGTGACAAGGACTCGGCTTGAATAACTGCTGTACGCAGGTTGTAATTATGTCAGCTGGAGTGTTGAACAAGGGGACTGATTAATGTGAGCCCCGGCCCAGGCGCGGGCCCTATCAAAACCTCCGCGCAGGCCAGCAGTGGGGATGGGTTAAAGCAAAAAGACAAAACATGCTGTATCGCCCGTGATAGATGAATTGCTCCAACAGTCTTCAGGCAGATGTTCTGGGACAGTATAATATACAATTACTCTGCCTTATCACTTTCCCAGGGACAATAAAGCTTCCTCCTTCTATAGCTCATGTGAGTGAAGGCAAAATTCGTTTTACTTTTACAACACTGACTCACTTATCATGGTGCCCTGATTGTGCTTTTACAGCTAAAGAAAACATATATTCCACTTTTAAACTAAAAAAACAAAACAAAACAAAACAAAAAAAATAGAAAACCTTAAAAATAAAACTGGAACCCTGTTTTGAATCTCTTCGACATGAGAGCACACAATGTTTTAAAAGACTGTTTTGTTAAAAATGGATGCGAGGAAGGTGATGTGTGCATGTGCATATTAGTTAAAAACAAGGACATATAACTCGAGAAGTAAGATTTGGGTCGCATAATCACTATATTCATAACATCGTGTTTCAACAGCCGTAGAGAAATCATTAACTGAAAGGAACATGTAATTAAAACTATATATATATGTGCTGATATCATCCATATATTTCTCTGGCCCGGGCCCACGGCCGCCTGAGTCTGGGAGGACGCTTTCCCAATGACACACTTATTACTGCCGTTCCTACTGGTGTCTCTCGGCCCCTTCTTCCTGAAGGACGCTGTGTGAGCTGAGGGAAGGGAGGCCGCCTTGGCCGCATCAAGAGCATGGCACAGCCAGTGTAAGACGGACCTGCTTCAGGAGCACTGGGGTGTCAGTCCACTATGTTCACCTGGACTCACAGCGATGCTGCCCAAATTTGTGACAAGGTGCACAGAACCATCACAATTTGCAAAAAGGGAAATGAATGTACTTCTCATTTTTAAAGTTCAAAAACAAGCTAAAGGCAAAAAATTGAGATGCAGCCATAACAACCCCAATTAATAATGAAACAGAGCAGCCAAAATTGCACTGGGATGAAAGGAAATCCCTACACAACGTGCCTGAACGCAAAAGCAAACAAACAAAAAGCATATGTCAACCTGTGGGACAATACAGATGACCGATGTCCACTCTTTAGTGCTGTAGTATCACTGACGCCAACACTCAGCCGTTGTCATGCACCCTAAGTCACGGTAAGGAGTGAGAGGCGTGCTTTCACCCCGTATCAAACACACTCACTCCGACGGCAACGTGATCCTTATTAACCCGTCTTTCCAGGCAAGACTGTTGCAGTAGAGTACTAGGTTCCTAGAACTGCGGCAATCTGAAGAAGGTGGTGGGGGGGGTCAACCTAAAACAGTCAGACAGAAGTCTGAGCACAAACGGACACAGAAGATGGGAGTAAGCCCACAAGTGACACGAAAGTTAGGTCGCGTGTAAGTAGGAATTCCTTAGTAGGAATAAGTCAGGCACGCAGAAGACAGGTAAACAGACGGCGTGGGCTATAAATACACGGGGAGTCAGGTGTCATCACAGTTAACGGCCAAGCTCCTCCACTGGCTTCTGACGTCACCAGAGTGGCCCACTGGATTTACTGGTCTGAGAAGAACCCCGAGACACTCACAAAAACTGTTTACAGTAAGTCATAGGAAAAATGTCAAATTTTAAGGGACTGCATTTAAAAACGAGTGTTTGTTACACAACTACACAGGCTGGTGCAAAGCAAACTTCTGAATCACATGTAACAGTTAAAGTAATACAGGCTTTGCAGAAATTCTTCCTATAAAACCAACAAAATCCTAGTATCGGGGTGGGGAGTGGGGAGCGGGAGGCGACGAACACCACTGCATGGTGCTGTGCTGCTGATCCGGAAGCCTTCAGCTACCAGGCGTGAAAGTGGGTGCCATCAGAGCAGAGGCTGCAGGGCCGCGGCCCTCTGTCCCCGCGCAGACAGGGATGCGGCTCCACGCCCTGACGGCGTCCACTGAGGCGGGCAGGACGGCTCAAAACCCACCCTCCGTGCCCCTCACACTGCACAGAACCCCAACCCCGAACTGGAGCTGCCCCGCCTGGGCTGTGAGGGGTGACCCGGCCGTGAACGTCTGGTCCCCGCCTTGACTAGACCTGGTCTTCCTGAGACAGTCAGTGACCCCGGTGCCTGAGGCGGGACGACCGCACGGTGGCCCAGCTGAGCACTGCTCACTGGCTGCGCCCCCCTCCCCCCACCATGTCTCATTTTCCACATTTTCCAAGGCAGCTTTCGCTCACATCGGTGGCTTCTAGTTCTAGGTGTGCCGGCCTCACTCTGCATCCGCTGCCGTCTCCACGAGGGCAGCACATGGACGTTGCAGGGCCCCACTGCCCGGACCTCAGTCACTTCGTGGCAGGGACTGTCCTCCTCCTGCAGCAGAGACCTGGGGCACGGCACTGGTGGGAAGCCTGAGGCCCTGGCCTGCACCTGTCACCCCGCCCTGGGTTCCACCAGTCCAGCGCCTGACCAGCATGGGAGGCCGCCTCCCCTCTGTCCTGGGCCACACTGCCAGCTTAGGGCGGGCACTCATGATGCTCCAGGGGTGCCCCTGCAAGCGTCTGTGGCATGACCTCCCGGCCCCCGCTCTGTCCCTCTCTGGCTCATCATTGGCACCACATAAGTGACCTCTGACAAGCAAAATGTGAGTACGTCCCTTTCCCACTTAAAATTCTCCACTGGCTCCCCACTGCCTTTGGGGTGAAACTCAAATGGTCCAGCCGGACTTGCTGCTGCCCTCGCCCCCTAATCCCTCGCCCAGCAGTCTGGGCTCCCTGAAGTGAGCAGGCAACTCACAGTCAAATGGAAAGCACAACTGGGGAGTAGAAAGTCCTGCAGAATCTTACCTTTAACTAAAATTAAAGCTGTCTTAAGTTTTTAGGACAAAAAAAATTCTCAAAATTAAGCACTAACCATTTTTTACTCCAAATAATACAATCCAAGGGACTGATTTCAGCACAGGCACTGAAAATTTACATGCTAAGTTTTTTATGACATTTCATGTATTCATTAAACGTTGTAACTTCAGATGAGGAAAGAAAAGGCCAAATACAGTTCACCAGCATCTACTCAAATCTTACAGAATGAGAGATCTCCAAGCAGGGTCCTATGCTACAAAAGATACAAAATGAGGGATGAGGGTTGTTTAGCAACGCTCAAGTTGAAATAATTAAGAATAAGGAATTACACTTTAAGGGGCAAGAACAAGGGTTAATATTAGGTTTAAATTCCCTGTAGGGAAAAGTATCAGCTTACATATTATGTCACAGAATAAGAGATTCTGGTTTATTTCTGTTACAGCTCACTCATAGCTGTGCAGTAAGGAAGAGGTTAGTATCGTTCCCTTACAAAAAATACGAAAAAAAAGAAAGAAAGAAAGAAAAAGAAAAGAAAAGAGAAAAAGAAAAGGAAGAAAAAATTTAGGAGTATTTCTTGTTCTAGAACTAACACAGCACTTCTCATAAGTAGAGGAAAGCCAACAGTTGGGGCTACATTCCTTTAATTAAGAAAACGAAGACAACAAAGACAAGGTCCTGTCTGCAGAGACCTTCTGGAGGTAAAGCGACTTTGCATGCATGTGCCACCACACGGCAGGCCGCGTCTCGCTCCACAAAGGAACGGGGGTTTCGTGAAGAGATGACGGTTCTTTCTTGTGCCTCCCTCAAACCAGTGCATCACCATTTTCTAAATGTTGCAAGTGTTTCTTTCTCTCAGTTTTTTACGGGCCCTAGAGTAGCAGTATTTCAGAATCTGTGAAAACAAAATGGTTTAACCACTAACTCCTCAATCTCACTGAACCAATGCTACCTGGTCAAACTTTTATACACTTTATGGTCTGTTTGTTATTTTCTCCGACACTCACGGTGGAGTCTGTGAAACTCAGCCCCTGGCTGGAAGGTGTGCCTGAGGTTCTACTGACTCTTGTCAGTCCCTCCTGGCGATTACAGAGTTTTCCCTAATAAGCTACTCCGTGTGAGGCTCTGGTGCTCGGAGATATAGATAGTTACACAGCAGAGTGTTTTGTTGTGTGATAATAGCTCTAATGTCTGAGGAATAACTTATTATGCAAGAGACTATTGCCCAAAAAAATAGTTTCTATTTTTTTCATCTCTAAGGCCTTTCTTTCTACCACAATATATACAGATATATCTAACTACCACCCAGGGGACTGTCCATAGTAATTCCTTGTAGAAAGACCATCCCCAAAGATAGCTTTGGACCTTCTATAATGACTGGATTTGGGATTCGGCAACAGCGGTTAGATAAACATGTTTGTCTAGCTTCTACTGGAAGAGATAGCAGAGGGAATGTGTGGTCACTTTGTGTTCAAAATGGCTCTTCTAATTAATCTGTGATCTCAATGCGTAGTGCAGCCTCGTCGACAAACAAAACAACTTACTTGTACGATAAACAGAAGGAATTAGCTCAGATTTTTTTTTCCCTTTTAAAGACATCAGAACACATTTGTAATTTTTAATGCTATGGAATCTATTTGTGTAAAGGTCCACAGGTTTGGGTCAAAGAAAATCTGTTTTGTTAGATGAAAATGTACCTGCTTCCACTGAAGACCTGACAGAAAGCGCTCGCGCCGCATCGGCACCAGGTGCGTCGGGCCGAAGAGGAAACAAGCAGCCCGCGCGCCCGGGGCTAGAGGCCGGGAAGAAAGGTCCAAGTAGAACACGCAATTGTATAAAAATAACATTAGACTAAACAGTATAGAAAACACAAAACCAAATCAGAATCACAGTTACAACCACTGAGATTTTTTTTTTAAATCACTAATAAAACAGCCAGAGAAGATGAGGAGATGCTTGTTCTGAGAGAATTCAGTTCCTGCTGAAAACGGTAAAAACATTAGGCAAAAAAGCATTCACATACAGTACAACTTATGTACTGTACTTAATACAGTATGTTTCTGTGCTATATTTAATTTAATACAGTATGTTTCTGACTTCAATAGAGAAAACCTGAAAAGAAGATATAATTAGGCCATTTTACTAGATAACCCCTCAAAAAACCCCACCTGAACGTACCAGAACCGTCTACAACTCCGTCAGGGCTGCCTTGACACCTGCTAGACCTAAGCGGCGCGGACGCCTGCCAGGGACCGAACGTGGCTCCGCGAAGCAGCCGCGCCGCTGACCTCTACGTGCGGCGAGACGAGCTGCGCCCGGCAGCCAGCAGCAGGGGGCGGCTCGTCGGGGGAAGCGCCCGCTGCGAGCACAGGGCCAGGGGCACAGTCGGAAGAGTGTCTTGCAGGTGTCTTCGTACCACGACAAGTTTGTGAAGTAACTGGAATTTAGAGGCTTTCAAACCACCCTTTCAGCCTAGTCCATTTGTGTCCTAGTCCGTTAACTGGATCAGCAGCTACAGCAGAGCAGAATCTAAAGCGACAACAGGCTTGGGGTAAATGAAATAACGGAACAGTATTCACTGCTACTTTAAATGACTTTTTTTTTTTTTTAAACTACTGGGATTTTTCTGTTGTTTCAGTGAGAACATTTAAGTCCTATTCTCTTAACTACTTCCAAATACGTAATAGTCCTACTGGAAACCGTCACCATGTTTTTATATCAGATCCTCAGACCTTATCTTCTAACTGAAAGTCTCTATCCTTTTGTTGTTGTCTGTTTTCTTTAAAGATTTTAATTATTTGTTAGAGAGTGAGAGAGAGCACGAGCAGGGGGAGCAGCAGAGGCAGAAGGAGAAGCACACTTCCCACTGAGCAGGGAACCTGATGCGGGGCTCGAGCCCAGGACCATGACCTGAGCTGAAGGCAAATGTTTAACCCACCGAGCCACCCAGGCACCCCCAAGTCTATACCCCTTTACCAGCATCTCCCCACCTCTCTGGCACCCACTACCCCAGTCCCAGCCCCTGGAAACCACTTTTCTGCTGGTTCTATGGGTCTGTCCTTCTTTCTTTCTTTTTTTTTTTTTTAAGATTTTGTATACAAGTGACATGCAATATTTGCCTTTCTCTGTCTAGCTTATTTCACTGACAAAAACAGTTTGATTTAAAGTCTGTTCTGATATAACTAGGCTTGTAGCATCAATCAAATTGCTTTAAGAATAAATTTTATCCAATATTAATACTACATCTCTTCATTTGGTTACTTTTACGTAATGTCATTATTCCTTGAGAACTTTAAAATCACCCGAAAGAAATGAATGCTACCTCTGATTTTTCTGGTAAAGAAATGCGTGCTGTTCATTTGGTATGTATAATTTCACTCCTCTCTTGCTATCCATGATGTCCTGCTACAGAGACTAACATCTATTTTTTCTTCCTATCATCATCCAGGGCAAATCCAAGTTCGCTCTATCCACTGCTTCTCCCGGTACAACCTGTGACCCTGCACAGGAAGCCAAAGGAAAATTGAAACTCTCTGAAGAGATGATCCTAAAGGAGAAAATTATCCCCTGTGGAGTTAGTCTCCCTAGCTCAGGACGCTGCTGGAACAAATGGAAGATAGGAACAATGAGACCCACTGCACACTGAATTCTTAATGCCACAATAACCAAGGCAGTTTATCTTATTATTTAATTATGCATAATAAACATAAAATGTTTATATAGCAAGATTACATGCAAATGCATAATATTATCTAAGACCTGAAACAAATTTTCATAGCTGAGACTCTTTATAGAAATATGTTTGAAAAATTAATTCAAACTTTAAGGGGAAATAATTATTACAAATACAATTTTTTTGTCCTTGCATCTTAAAACTACCCCAAAAATGCTTCCAACATCATGTAAAGTGAAGAGTTCAATTAAAAGCACTTTTGACAAAAAAGCATCTTTTGGACAACTATTTTCTAAGACAAATAAAAAACAATTAGAGGGACACACACTGCAGGGGTTGTGACAAACGGCAAATTCTACCTGCTCTATCACATGGTGAGAATTTATGGAATCTTCAGGAAATACTTAATAAGATATTTAGAGGACTAATAGTAATAGAGAAACATGAAGGAGTATCACAAAAAGCCCATTTCTAGTTGCAATATCACTTCTTCAGTTAAATGTTACATCAAATATTCTTAGCCTCCCTCTCACTCAGACAGGAAAGAAAAATTTTCTTGAGAGCAAAACCTTATGTATTAGTGACTCCTATGGACTACACCGGCCAAGAGCTAAGGAAACTAACAAGTGTGTGTGGGGGGCGAATCAGAGTGTATTTCCTACAACTTTAGTGAACAATGGAGTGAATCTTTCCCATGAAGCAGGAATTGCAGATTTTATTCCAAAGATCAATGATACAGTGATATTTCTATTGGGGTTATAATAACAAGTAATTTAAAAATAACAATAATAGTAAATAAAATGAAAAATGGAATGGTAAAAAAAAATTTTTTAAGACTGTGTGTAAGACTGAAGGTACAAAGGCAGTTGTACAGCTGAGGAAAACTCTGGTCAAAAGCAATCTTGGGGAACATGCACACTATTCCGACATCCACAACAGGGACACGGAACGTAAGTCACCAAATTGCCAGAGTCTGACTTGAAATTTTAGCTTTCTTTAATTTGCTAAATGACATTTAAGGTATAACATATGATTATCCTTAATATTTTTAATACTGCAGGTAGCATTGTGTCTTTTTTTGTTTTCTCATGACTTAGAAGGTTTACTGTTTAAAACACATCTATTGTATTCTCCCATAAATCCTAAATAAAAAATGGAGGGCAATTAGAAGAGGAGTTTCACGTAAAAGAGAGGCCGAGTGTAGCCATCGATTTTGTTGTGAGAGCCAGTGTCACTAGTAAAACAGAATACAGTTTGATGCTAATAAATTCTATGGGGAAATAAGGATTTACATTTTTAGAAAGGGTGCTTACATAACGTTTTAAAGGTTTTCTATTTTGTAACATAGAAGTGACAATATATAACAAAGGGAAATAAAAATACAGAAAAATGCTGGACTGTTTCCATTTTAATGTAGAAACAAACCTAAAGAATTTGCTGCACAGATAATATGGCAGGACAGTGTGCTATGAATCTAAATTTATGCTCTGAAATTATAATGAATAGTAATTAATGGTGAAAAAGTTATGGAGTAATGATGGAATATACGGATTTGTAATAGATTAGACTTTTGGATATTTTAGACAGCAAAAGCTTAGGAAAAGGGGTACATGTTTATATCTGAATAGAATGAGATGTCATTGCCTAAATTAATAATGCAAACTTGAAAAATAGCCCCAGGTTCAAAAGACCAATTATAAAATTCTTTTGTAAACAAATCTATATTTACATTTTTCATGAATAATTATAACTGCAAGTATTTCTTCACTAATGTTCAATTTATAAAATGAAAAATATATTTTCAAGTGAAACGTAAGTAATATTTCAGTTTCTAATGATGGTAAACTTACCTGCAAATAAGTGTTAATAATGACAAACACAGGAATACTCTATGGGAATAATTTTTATATATCTATATTAACAACAAATAAAAATCTAAATGGGAAAAAAGTTAAAGTGTTTTAAAGCAAAAAATAGAAAAATATCAATAGGACAAATATAACCACATCATCTTAAGAAATATCTGATCATCTTATGAATATTTTTATTCCATGGAAGTCACACATACTCAAAAAAGGAAAAAGATATTCTCCTTGTAGTTATAAGGCAGACATGATAAAAGCATTTTCTTATTACACTATGCAACCAAGACGATCATTGTAAACTTCTCTGCTCATTTTTAAATCTTTTGCTCATCAACAAGAAAACAAAGGTATCTGTTTGATACAAAGGTATGAATGAAATGATACAAAGGTATCATTTCATTCATAGTTCCTAACATTGCTATTCATGTACCTGCAAGGCTTGGTATTCCTAAGCATGGTCAACTTATCTTTGTTCACGAGTAAACAGACCTAACCACATGTACACGGGCCTGTTACATGAATAACAAGTATTCAAACTGTTAACTGTCAATAATAATCAAATTTCCAAAAACTTCTAAAGAAAGATAAAACCAACCTTTTATCAAGAATTTCAAACATTTCAAAAGAAAATCTGACAGACATCATGAGATGTAAGTGTCCCGAGTATTAATTCACAGGGCAGTGGCAATATTCTTGGAAAACACAGTCTCCTTTTACCCACAGTGGCTGTCGGAGGCGTCGCAGGGATGGAACCCAGCTACCTTCGATGCCCTTCTGAACGGACGTGACGCTGTGTCAGGGAGACAGTGTGCATACAAGGCAGGGAACACAACCTTAACCTCAGCAAAAGCATAATACGATTTCAAACCAAGAAAGCCTGAAATATTTTGAAATGTTTAGGCACACAAAGACTAAGTCTAAGAAAACGCAGTACTTACCGATGAGACAATATTCTAACCCCTATCTTTGTAGTAATACTATAATAATTAATAATAATAGTAATACTATTAAATAAGTTAAATTTAATAGTATTAAAAGCCATAGGTCATACTTCTAGGAATTTCTTTTGCAAAAAATCATGGATATGCACAGAGATTTAGGAGTAAGCATTTTCAAATGAAAATGCCTAAAAATGGCCCAAATGTCTAAAAAACCTCATGAAGTGACTACTGTTTATCCATCTAACTTGAAGCCATGCAAGCATCAGAATGCACTGGAGACGAGTGGTCCTCAAGTGAGGCATTCAGAGCTCTACGGTATGTCAGTGACTATGTAACAGACGATGCTGGGTTTAATGTATTTTTAACAACTTCAAAAACTGGGGGGAAAGTCCATCAGGGCATGCATTATAAATAAACTTCAAAAAACGGAAGACCTTCAGGGCACTGACACTCTTGCACTGAACACTATCCTGAGGTCACAAGGTGAAGGAACACCTGTAACCATCCAAGGGACAGTCTGAGAGGAAACCCAGGGCCCCCGCGTCTCTGCCAGGCCGCGCTCCTCCTCTAATGTGAGCGAGGCTCCCGGAAGGCTGCTCCTCTCGCCGCCCGTATTTCACGAGAGGTTAAGATGGCAGAGCCCACTGGGTCCGCTCCTGCAGAGCCTGAGCCCTTAGCTACACAGCCTCCTGCTTACCCCAGAACGAGGACATGGACTGGACGCCAGGGCTAACTCAACAGCTATTCTGATCAATAGCTTCCCCATTGGAAAAATTTTTCCTGTCAAAACAGCATCATATAATTATTTCTTAATATTATGAGTAAATATTACAGATGTTACCTAAGAAATTCACTTTTAAGCAGTAAAAAACACTTTTATATATTTTATATAGGGGTGTGGAAATGATCCTGTTTGAAACAACAGTTCTGCTACTTTTAAAACAACAGTTTGAAAACCACAGTTACACAAAATTAACGAAATGGAAAGGTGGTCCCAATTTGTTAAGTATGAAAACTAAAATTTAAAAGAAATAAAAAAATCCCCCAGAACCACAACTCAAATCTAATGCATACAATATAGACCGAAAGGGTATAATCCTGAGCTTAAAGAGATAATTAGGAGAAATTTTTACAATTTCTCTAATTGCTTTTCTGCGTTTTACGGAGAAGGCAACTATACAGTATGACCTCTTCAGTATGGAAAAGAATATTCAAACTGTTTATTTTTTAAAGAACTCATATCAACACCTTAAAATCTCTATGTCCACCTCTAATTGGATCACCATTTTACCAAATTTCCCAGAAACACCAATCTAGTGCTAAGCAAAGACAGAACTCATAAAATGTTGAATGAATGAATAATTAATGAATGAAATATATCTGTAATATCTCTGTAGTATTAAATGACCTTTAACATAAAACTTACTGCAATAATGAGGATAATAACAGAGATTATGTCAATCTATTTACTGAATACACAGGCTACAGGAATGCACAGGAATACAAGCATGTCTTTTTTTAAAAAAGGCTTCAGGCTTAAGGTATATATAGATCCTAACGTTTAACAGTAGCGGGCTGTGTTGAAAGAACCCCCCCTCCATGGCCCTGTGTCGTCATGTGTAATGGGGTCCATAAGATCTTCAGCTCCGGAATGGAGAAGGCCCTCACACAGAGACTCAGACTGCACAGTGTGGCTGAATGAAGCCCCTAAGACAGGTGTCACCTGGCTGCCTGCAGACTCTGCGGTGTCCAACAAACCATCTAACATGCTCTCAATTCACTCTCATGGGCTGCAGGTATAGCACGATCTGGCCGCAATGTCCAGTTCCCATTTTAATTTTCATCTGCACCCTCCACACACACTTCAACACAGAGTGAAACGGGATTATTTACCACTGCCTGACCACGTCTTCAACTTCTGGCACCTATGTCTTGCTGTGGCCGCAAGGCTGACTCTGCAGTGTGGCAGACATCCCTTAGCCACCAAGGATCGCAGGGAATGGGCTGAGCACATGTGATCTGGATCACACTGTCGGCCCGAAAATGCTACAGCACACCATTACCTCCTGCGCCTAGGTCGTGGACATTTCCTCATCTTTTAAGCACCGGCTGAAATGCTGTCTCCACTAGGAGGAAGTCCGTGTGGCTGGACTGGTTTCTTCCTATGGACACTCCTGGCCTTTTTCTTTCCTGACTGAAATCTGTATTATAACTCTTTAGAGGCACTACTAGTCACCTATTTTGCCTCAACGTCCTTCAAGGCAGGAAACATTTCTTGCATTGTCTTCATTGCCTAAAAGTGCTTCACTCGGTGTAGACAAGGGCCACATGCATGGAATAACTCATGAAATGGGACGGTCCCTTACTCTGGCCAAGAAATAAAATCACCTGAAATTCAGGTGTATAAAGGATTACAAACCCGAAGTGTTAAGATTATAAAAAATGGAAAAGAACTTTACAATTTTAAAAAAACAGTCACTAAAATTGGATGGTGAAATAAATTCCCGACCTAGTAAGTGAATCCTGCTTTACGCTGTGCTAATTCGCGTTCATCAGAAGAGCAATTCCTTCCTGTGAACGCAACGCGACGGCCACTGACTCCACCTGCTTGGTAACGAACCCTTACCTGTAGTCACACCAGGGGCACCTGTAGGGCTTCTCTCCCGTGTGCACCCGCTTGTGCCGAGTCAGATGAGACTGGGTTGTGGAGGCAAAGCTACACTCATCACATTTGAAAGGTTTTTCTCCTGCAAAATATAAAGCAGTGCTATACATGAATAATTATAAAAACTGGAAATGAAGGGCCAAACCTGTTACTAACAATTAAAAAGAAACTTACTTCCATAAAAATTTAAGAATATAGTTCAATGGGCTACTCACATTTAGGACACCTGAATATTCACTCCCCAAGTGAGAAACTTAGAAGACACCACTGATTTTTACTTCTATATTTGAATGGAGGCAAGGTACATATTATGGCGCTCAAATGTAACTTACACAAACTTACACAAAAGCCTGGTCGAGCACTGCATTTGGAGTCATTTGACAAATTATGTTACAGTAGAGCCATTATAAAAATCTCCCTGAGGATAAAAGCATGAAAAATCATAGAATAGAGATATTCTTTGAATATACTGTATAAAATCTTAAAGTTAAATATGAAGAAAAAAATAAAGCTCTAATTAGATACCAATGAAAAAACTGTTTGACGTAAGGAAAATTTATAGTTCACTACAGGTGAGTAAGAGGTCACCACAGAAAAAAAGGCCTCAAAGAAACACGTGCAATACTATTTCACAGTGTCCCCCGGATGGATCTAACCACTACCCACATGCGCATTTCACCAGTCAGCTGGCTCAGGCTTGCACGCCGCTCACGGCTAGTCCTCTGACTGAGGCCTTTCTCTGCACTAACCACTCCCCCTGCGCACACACACATTCAAAGAAATCATCAAATCTCAGTTTTTAATTGTATTAGCCATACTGGCTGGTAAGTACTTGAAATACGGCTATTTCACTCAGTGTAAGTTTTAAATTTAAAAAACTGATAGGGGATTTACCTATGTAAAAAAAAATGTCTGTAGAGAATATCTTGGGAATGTGAATCTACTTTTTAAGTACAAATTTTATCAAATCTAAATATCAATCATGGATTAGATATAAAAATTTAGTCTCTGAATTAAGATGTGCTAGAAGTATAAAATGCACTCCAAATTTCAACATCTCAGAACAAAAATAATATAATAATTTATATTGATTTCATGTTGGAAATGAAAGTAATTTGATGTATTTGTGTAACTTTTTTTTTTTTTTTTTTTTTTTTAGTTTTGAGCTTTTATTGGCATTCCAGTTAATTAACATAGTGTGTGATATAAGTCTTAGGGGTAGAATTTAGTTATTCACCACCTACATACAAGACCCAGTGCTCATCATTACAAGTTCACTCCCCTTAACTCCCATCACTTATTTCCCACAACCCCAATCCCCCCAGCTCTCCTCCAGGAACCTTCAGTTCATTCTCTGTAGTTGAGACTCTATAAAGTTTGCCTCTCTCTTTTTTGTTCCCCCATGTTCATCTCTTTTTCTTCTTAAATTCCATCTATTAGTGAAATCATATGGTATTTGTCTTTCTCTGACTGACTTATTTTGATTAGCGTAATACACTCTAGCTCTATCCACGCTGTTGCAAATGGCAAGATTTCATCCATTTTGATGGCTGAATAATATTCTTATATATACATCTTTATGTATATATAGAAATACACATCACATCTTTATCCATTCATCAGCTGATTGGCCATTTGGGCTTTTTCCATAATCTGGCTCTTGTTGATAATGCTACCCACCATGTCCCTTTGAATCAGCATTTTGCACCCTTTGTACCCATTTCTGTCCCATATTTGTACCCTTTGTACTAGGTGGTTTTGAATCACCTAGTAGTCCAATTGCTAGATCATAGGGGAGTTCTATTTTTAATTTTTGAGGAACCTCCATAATGTGTTCCAGAGTGGCTGTACCAGTTTGCATTCCTACCAGCAGGGTTAAGAGGGCTCCCCTTTCTCTGCACCCTAGCCAGTATCTGTTGTTTCCAGTGCTGTTAATTTTAGCCATTCCAATAGGTGTGAGGTGGTATCTCATTATAGTTCTGATTTGTATTTCCTTGATGATGAATGATGTTGAGCATCTTTATATGTATCTCTTAGCCTTCTGGATGTCTTCTCTGGAAAAGTGTCTACTCATGTCTTCTGAATTTGTATGGAACCACAAAAGACCCCGAATCGCCAAAACAATCTTGGAAAAGAAAAGTAGAGCTGGAGGCATCACAATTCTAGACTTCAAGTTACATTACAAAGCTGTAGTGATCAAGACACGATGATACTGGCATAAAAACAGACATACAGATCAATGGAACATAATACAAAATCTAGAAATGGACCCACAACTGTATGGTTGACTAATCTTTGACAGAGCAGGAAAGAACATCCACTAGAAAAAAGACAGTCTCTTCAACAAATGGTGCTGGGAAACTAGACGGCTCCATGCAAAAGAATGAAACTGGACCACTTCCTTATACTATACATAGAAATAAATTCAAAATGGATGAAAGACCTAAATGATGGACAGGAAACCATCAGAATCTTAGAGGAGAACACAGGCAGTAACCTCTTGGACACTGGCGATAGCAACTCCTTAACTAAGTATGTCTCTGGAGGAAAGGGAAACCAAAGCAAAAATAAATTATTTGGGACTTCATAATCAACACAATCAACAGAACTAAAAGGTGACCTTTGGAATGGGGGATCTGCAAATGATACATCTGATAGAGAGTTAGTGTCCAAGATACATAAAGAACCTATAAAACTCAACACCCAAAAAATAATCCAGGTAAAAAATGGGCAGGAGACATGAATAGATATTTCGTTCACTATTTAAAAAAGCAATTCACCGGTTACTCTTTTGTTTTTTTTTTAACATGGTTGCCAGGAAGCCTAAAATGACAAGTGTAGCTTCCATGACATTTCTGTTGGACAGCAATGAACTAGAAAAAACTTCACAACCACCTCCTCCCCCAAATTATTTATAATATACAATAATACTCCTCTCAGCAAACGTTCTTTCTGAGAAATTTTACACACAGATTAATTTTATGTATGTGCAAAATTCTACTTGGCACATCTTAATTCTGGTGTTTTTTTAATAGTTTTACAAGTATACTGACTTATGTAGAAAACAAAGGATGAACTACCTTGGTATAAAATTACTCTACATCAATTTCACTAGCAACAAGACTACATCTGTCCTGAAAACTAGACTGTTTAGTCTTGTCCTATTTATGTGGCAGTTAGCTGAATACATTCACGTCTCAGCAGATGGCGTCCTACCTATCACTGCCGGCCGGGCGGCGGCTGGAAGAAGCCAGACGGCCTTCAGTCCCAGTCCAGGTTTTGCCATATTTCACTCCCTACCTGTTAACTCCCTGGACAAGATCAGAAGGGTAAAACCACCGAACAAGCAGGACAGCAGGACAGTTATGAGGATTAGAGAAGACAAAGCACATGCAAGGTACTTCTCAGAGGGTCCAATGCCTCGCTGCTTCTGTGGCCTGAGTGCCTGGAGTGGCTGAACACAGGTACGGGCACACTACCCTCCCACGGAGATGAAAGAAGGGGCACACCCCTGTGCTTCTCATCAAGCTCTCCAAAACAGTAAAAAGACAAACCTTTTTTTTTTTTTTTAGACAAACCTTTTTATATACAAAACAATTATGTGATTTCTCACAGTGAATTTAACATAGAGAAACCATTTAATAGATCCTACAAGGAAATACTTTATTTATTTTTGTAAAAATAAGAACATATGCAAAGCAGAGTAAAATCTTGGGAGTTGAGAGGCATATCTGTACCTTTCAGCCATTTATTCTCAAGATAAATCCCATCTATAACACAACTGAGCGATCACTCAGGGTCAACTTGAATAACTTCGTTCACGGTCTCTAAACTGCTGGTCAAGGCACTTACATTGGTATAGACAACTACACTGAACTTATACAAAAACTCCCTTTCATGATGATGATGGATTTTGCTTTTGTTTGAGACAGCAGATGATCTTCCTCTTGCCGAGGCTGAAGAAAATGTCTCTTGTGTCTTCAAATTTGATATAGAAATATGCTATATCATAAAGACACAAACATCCGCAGGGAAGCATATCTGAAAACTTCTCCATTCATTATGAGAACTGAACTGCAAGACTATTTTAGCTACACACCAATGTCACAGAGCAGTTCACATGGACAATAGGAACACAAAGTGATGCACTCATCTGGATAAAACCACACGCATTACTAACTGTTTCACTAACTTGATGTAGCTATACTGACCATACAAGGTGGACTGAAACTACCACCACATTCAAGACAATGAACACAGCCACCACCCCCAAAGGTCCCTTTCTCTCTCTGGCTCATTCCATCCTCAAACAAACTCTCATCTGCTTTCTGTTGCTATATATTAGTTAGCATTTTCTAGAGATTTCTATACATAGAGTATGTACTCTCTTTTGTCTGACCTTGTATCAGCATTATTTTGCAACTCATTCATGTTGCTCCGAGCGTAAATATTTGTTTTTTTTATTACAAGCGGAGGAGTAGCATTCCATGATATGAATGTACCACAGTTTGTTTATCCATCCACCAACTGAAGGACACTTGAATTGTTTGCATTTTGGGGTGTTACAAACTAAGCTGCTACAAATCTTTATGTGCAAGTCTATGCATGGACGTGTATCTCTTTTTCTCTTGGGAAAACATCTAGGAATGGGTTGGCTGGGTCATTTGGTAGGTACATAATAATTTTGTAAGAAACTGCTAACCTTTTTCCAGAGTGGTCTGACCATTTTACATTCCTACCAGCAGTAGAGGAAAGTTTCCACTGTTCCAAATCCTCACCAATACTTGGTACGGTCAGTGCTTTCAGTTTGTATTTTTCTAATGATGTTGAGAATCATTTCATGTGCTTATCTGCCATACATTTATATCCTTTGGTAACATGTCTGTTCAAATCATTCAACCCCCTTTTAGTTGTTTGTTTTCTTTTATTTTGAGACTTCTTTATACATTACAAATACAAATCCTCAATAAGATTTGTGATTTATACATATTTTTCCCCAGTCTTTGGTTTATCTTCACATTCATTCTCTTCACAGTGTCTTTCCATAGGGGAGTAGCTAACTAATATATAAAGTTTTTAGTTTGTCAGTTTATAATTTTTCAAGTTATGGGTTTTTTTTTTCTAATTAAAAATCAGGTTTCTGATGTGGTATCTAAGAAATCTTTGCTAATCTATGGTCAAAAAGATTTTTCTTCTAAATTTTCTTCTAGAATTTATATAGTTTTCAATTTTTTATTTAGAACAGTTTGGAGTTAATGTTATACATGATATGATATACAGATCAAAGTTCATTTTTACTGCATACATATATCCAATTAGTCAAGCATTATATATTAAAAAGACTGCATTGCCTTTGTTCCTTTGTCAAAATTCCATTGACCATACAGACATAGGTCTGTTCTATAATTTCTGCCCCATTCCACTGATAGATGTGTCTTCTTGATGCCAATACCAGAATGACTTGATTACTGTAGCCTTATGGTAAGTCATGAGGCCAGGTTTGTTCATCGTCCTCAAAACTCTTTCAGATAGTTGCATTTCCAATTTTAGTCTATGTGCTGCTGAACAAACACTGGATCGTTGCATTTCTCTTTGAATTTTAAAATGAGCTTGTCAATTTTTCAACACCAACAAGAAAGCTTGATGGGATCTGAATCTTTTGAGTCCATGAACATGGTATGTCATTCTATTTAGGTTCTTTAATTTCTCTTGGCAATTCTTTGCAGTTTCCAGTGTAGGGGTTTTGCACATCCTTTGTTAGTTTTCTCTCTACATATACCTTGGTCACAAACAACTGACAACTACAGGCATGGATCTATCCTGTTCCACTGATATATCTGTGTAACTTCAGGCCAATACGATATGGTCATGACTATTGTAGCTACATAATAAGAGGTCAAGTTAGGTAGTACAAATCTTCCACTCTTAAAATAATGAATCTAAGTAGTCAAACAATAAAAGATGTTTTTTTCATTAAGCAAGTAAGACAACCATATCCTGATGTCTCCTTATTCCATTCAAACTAGTGTTTGAAAATGTGTCGTGTCACAACTCACTGCTAAATTGTTTATTCAAATAGCCTTGGGGTAGGCATCTTTAATCTATCCATTTTTCATGGATTTGGCAGGAATCTGGAGAGGATAGAGGGTGACATTATGGACTCATTGTCTGAGTTAGCAGTGTAAATGAAAGGTCATTTAAGATCTTCAAAGTTAATTTTCTTAGTTTAGAGATTTAACATAAGCACTTAAAAAACAAAGTTAACATAGCTTATTCCATCTAAATTTTTATGACATTTTTATATGACACAATTGAAACAAAAAACACTTTTAAAGAATAATGTCATTTATATTCTCTATAATTCTACTAATTTGGAGTTGACATTAGGGTAGCATTATATTGTAAGGAACTATAAGTTATCATTTCATACTTGACAACACTGTGGATTAAACTGTGTAACACTAGGAAATTTTGAATTATATGCAGGTTGACAGAGAAAAAAATATAATGCTACCAAAATATGCAACATAAAAATCCTATACTATAAGCACTAAGTAAAGGAAGGCTCAAGTATGTATGTGTAGGCTCCCAGAAGGGGAAGAAAACTATGTCAATTTTTACAAAGTACAGTTTAATCAAATCTGTGCATAACAGTTAGTTTATAACTCATTCATTTTGTTACATGCCCAATGCTACTGTTTAAATTTTTTTTTTCATCCACAAATGATAATTTATTCAGGTAATTTCAGGAAATTTCTTCAAGTAATTTTTTCAGGGAACTATACTTCAGAAACACATAAGTAGTTTTTGTGTTTATTAGGCTCAATATATAGCCCAAGAAATAAACTCACTTTTTAGGTTGTAAAATTTGAAAAAAAAAAAAAAGTGTATACACATACACACACACACACACACACACACACACACACACACACACATTTTAAATAAGAATTCCAGTTTGCTAATATTTGTCCATGCTTGAACTGAGATAGGTACTATATGAAGGGGTGCATACACTTGTTAAGGACTGACCAAAATGACTTTGGTGCACCGGGAACAGCCCTTCTGAAACCTCTGGGAACAGCCCTTCTGAAACCTCCGTCATTCCAACACCAGAAAGATGAGTGGATCCAGGCGTGAGACATTTCCCTACTCTTGAGCTGTGCTACCTGCAAGTCAGCAGGGCCACCTGCATCCACCCTACTCAAAAAAGCAGAACAAAGGCGGCCTTCCTTTCCTCCTATTCCCCTTTATGTGACATAACAGTGCATATTAAATCGTGTTGCTCTTCACACTCTCCTTTATGAACAATAATCTTGGCCAAAATAATCATTAAGAAATGTTCTGCATCTCAGGTAGCTCTGATAGAAAAGTAAAGAAAGTCGGGGTGGGGGAGGGGATGCCAGAATGGCTATGGATATAGAGCAGTGCCCTTTGTGTGTCAACGATCTGTCAAAAGGGCTGCACACTTCTCATGGAAACTCACACTTCGCATTCCTTTGGGCAGGCTGCTGGTTATTAAACTGGCCAAGACCCTTCAGCTACACGTGAGGATCTGCTCCTGTGCCCTTGAATCAAGGGTCTCTGACAGGTGATAAAAGTAAATCTTGGAATGGAAGATGTTTTGTGTCAGCCCCCTAGACAGTCTGTATTGCAGGAGGGAATTATTTACGCCATTTGGAACACTTTTGATACCTATCCCTTTCCAAGCTGATTGTGATTTGCGTGGGCACTCTGTGGTAAAAAGGTAAACCATGTCGAAGAGGAATACATCAGAGAAATATAGATTTCAAATGCACCATACGATTCTGGCCTTGGGAAAAAAACAAGTTGTATGTTGCTTAAATATTACAAATCCAGCATAAAAGCCAAGGGCCTAGACTGAGTTGTACTAAGCTGTTTGGTTGAAGCAAACAGTCTTCAGAACTGACTTTGGTATTAAAGAATCATGTTTGATTTGTGCCAGAGAGGCAGATAAATGCCACGAAGACAGATGCCTCTGTCTGTGAGACACTGTCCTATATGGTATAAAGTTAATAGCAAAGTAATAAGGAGCCTCTGGACCTGACATAAAGTACAAAGTTGTGCCTGCTCGACGCTGGCTTCATGATCCATCACCTGTAAGCGCCTGTGATCACAGCACGACGGTCCTCACCACCGGGGAAGAGGGAGCTCTGCCGCGCTGGCATAGGTGGCACAGGGGGCTCCGCGGGTCCCGGGCCCCAGCAGGGAGCGACCGGGCAAGCAACAAGGACCGCACGGCAGCAATACACTGAACACGCTGAGAATAAAGCACTCCACGTGAGCACACATTCACACACACACACACCACGCCAAGCTTCTCCAAGACAGCTGTCGAGGAGGGCTGGGTTCCACTGGGCCTCTCCTGCCACCCCTGACCCCGACTCCCTTTCCCTGGATTCACGGGTTGTGGCCACAGGTTGCTCCTATAAACTGAAAGGGGACTTCCACATTTACAGAATTGAGGGTAAGTTTCCAACATCACGCTGAACACTGGAATTTCCCCACCCCCAATACTAACTCTGACCCCATACAGAGACCCGGGTCACACTCACCATCTGAAAGGAGCGACCGGCATTCGTTTTTACTAATCTTACAAATGCCACGATGGGCACTGGAGCCACCTATGGTGGTTAAATATAACATATCAAGATTCAAAATGTCCCACAACCAACCTATTTTGTGTGTCTTCATTTCATGCCACTCCGAGTGTGACCGCTGAACACCCACCGTCACGGTCCCCAAGGAAAAGCCCAACATTGAGTGACAGATTGTGTTACCACATGATTTATCATCTAAACTAGGTCACTTTTGATAATAAAACAGTTCTGTTAATAATTAGAAGGGACAATGCCATTAACAGCACTGTCCCCGGCACGTATAATTTACAATTATTAACATAATTACTTATAAGACCAACTAGGTAATCAATTTTAATGAATATTTAAAACTTTCCATTCTGAACTGCTCCTAACTGAGGCACCTACTTGATTTTGTTGAACGATTAAGGATGCGGATCGCAAAGAGGACTGCTGCTCCGTGTCGCTGTCTACTTAACTTGCTCTCCATTCTTCAGAGCAAGAAAAACAGAAGCAGCAAGAACCTAAAACTGCACCCACTGGTCCCAACTCGCAAAGGGACTGCCTCTGGAGGGTCAGGTGGATAGGTGGGCCAAGCAGTAGCTGGGCGGGGTGGAGGGGGACCCTCTGGATAAGCCAGGAGCCAACTAAGGAGGCAGGGGCGAGTAAGGAAGTAGGTGGGGACGCTGAGGGGAGAGGGCTGCGCCGGAGAGCCAGCCAGCCTAGAGCCTCACCCACCACATCCACGGCAAAGTCTCGCCAGCAGAGAGGGCCTGGTGTGTCTGCACGTGGCAGAAAGCTCTCTCCCCTCCTACATCCCATGTATTTGCACTGCACATACATGCAGTAGGGTGACTTTTTTAAACATATAAAAATAGGTGACTCCAAATCTTAGGTCATTCAAGTAGAAACCTCAGCAGACCCTCAAGCACGGGGGTTACAGAAACGGACAAGACATGCCACGGAGGGCCGAGCGCGGGTGCTGGGCACCGGACGGCCGTACTGACCTGTGTGCTGGCGGCGGTGCTTGGTGAGCGCGTGCCGAGTCCCGCCGGCAAAGCCGCAGAGGTCGCACAGAAACGACTTCTCGCCTGTTGCAACAATAAACAGATGAGGGACTGCGGAGGTCACAGATCATTAAAACATATCTATCAAGGTTTCAGGGTTACTAATTCCTCCAATCAAATGTTTCCATGTAAATATGTCAAATGGGAATGAAATTACCACTGCGGTTTATTGACTGTGATAAAATCTGAAAAGCACCACTGAACATAATTACATACTTGTCAGACCCATAAAAATTAGCTTTATTATCAATGGAATGGTTTTGTACAACTTCATTTCTGGTAGATGTCTTCCAGATGGGGCTGCTTTATGCACTTGAACAGTTTTTATGCATATCCTGATTTTTTACAATTCCCATACATCTGGCCTTTCTGAGCTGAGTAAAGATTGCTTGGAATAGTTAATATACAGTATCTAGGATTCTGCTTAAATAAAACATATTGAATTTTCCAACAACTGAAGGATATTGAATTGGTTTTACCTGATTCTATCAGGTTCTTCTTTAATAACTTCCTACTTAATAATATGAATTAAATGATTTCCTTGCACACACTGAAGATCCCAAGTAACAATAAAATCCACATTACTCAGCACCAATAACAATTCAGTGCTATTTATGTTTCTCAAACTTGCATGGCATAAAAAAACAAGTCTAGGGATTGCTAAAGAAATTGTAGAGAAACTTCAATTATTCATCTTTAGTGACGGTCCTGGACGGAATACCTCTGCAACAATTAGAGACAGATTTGGCAGAGTCAGTATTTGTTAAAAGTGTGTAAATGCTCATTTTATTTCAGCATTTTTACACAAGTGAACACTTTCCCCTACAGTGTAAAAATGCAATCTATCTTTTTTCCAGCAGCATATTCAGGCAGTAAGCACTGCCAAGCTGGGCAGTTTATCCCACAAGGCTCAAAGGGAAGGGCAAAAGAGAATAAAAATGCTAACCATGGAGCGATACAGCGAAATTATAAAATACTTTTCCAGAAACAAAATAAATCATTTGTATCTATTCTTATGTACTTTACTCATCTAGATGTTTAATGCAACAAGTCTTTCAACAGTTTTGCCCCAGTCAGCTGGCTTTGTTCTAAAACATTTTGGCATTTCATAACAGAAATTTAGCTTGATGTATTTGGAAAATGCTGGCTGCCTTTGTAAAGTTAGAAGAAAAAAAAAACAGTAAATATAGGAAGGCAGAATAACTTCAGTGACCAAAAAGAGTCCCCCCTTCACTTGTGAGCATTATTAGCTTTTGTCGTCTAGATGAACATGCATTAATGAAGAGAGTTTTAAAGCGAATTATGTATAATCTCATTTCCTGAAGGTATATGAAAATGTTCACTGTTATCATTTATGAAATAAAGTTGAATTTAAATATTTTTCCTATCTTTGCTTTCCTATTTTGGGGTTAAGTTTGTCCCTTGGCATCATCATCTCAAGATTAAAAAAAAAAAATAGAGTAGATGGCTGTGAAGAATAAAGTTTAATTATAATCACTCATTTAATTATTTAATCAATTTGGAATATAAATCTTGCCAACCAGCCATATTATCAATTAAATAACACTGAGAGTAGACTTTTTAAGAATCCCATAGATAATTTGCTCGTTAATATTAACATAATACTCTATGTGGAGGCAAAGCTGTTCCCCAAGATGTCTTTCCCAGCACGGCGCTGTGGGCATGAACCCCCCGTGCACGCGTGGCCACACATCTGTGCCCGGTCTCCCCCACGCATGCCTGAGAGCACATGTGTGTGCGGAGCGGTGTGGCAGTGGAAGGGCTGTGCCACCCAACTAGTGAAAACTCTAGTGAGACAGAGGGTCCTTATTACTCTGAGATGCAGGAAGACGGGGATTCCTTTCTCCCATTTATGAACTTCTTTGTGACCTACATCTTTCTTGTAACATAAAAACAGAAAAATTCTCATGAGATTTATACTCTTTACAGGCAGACATGCTGCAGAGATATATGAAGTTTTATTCCCTTTCCTATTTGAAGATATGTATAGGCACAAAGACAAAATTATTAATAAATTTTCAATGTGATTCAATTCTAGATACATTAGTGACCTCGATTTTTTGAAGTGCAGAATTTTAGTTAGGATGTTACCCTGCAATGTA
>NW_019154120.1:4235662-4308162 GCF_002288905.1 Enhydra lutris kenyoni
AAACTTCTTAACTGCATTTATGATACATTACAAAGAGGTCTGTTTGGTAAAAACTTGGTAGTCTCCTCTTTTATCATGAAGACAGTTTTCTAGGTCAGCTGAAGGACGCAAAAGACAAGTACCAAATAGTCCTGGAAAGGTTATAACCCAACGGGGTAAACGAGACAAGGCGCTTGCTTCACCCTGTATGGTACACAGTGGTGTTCTACACTATAATTTTGGACCAACTGGGTCAAACTACTAAACTAATGATAAAGAGTTCCGTTCTTGGGGCACCTGGGCGGCTCAGTGGGTTAAAGCCTCTGCCTTCGGCTCAGATCATGATCCCAGAGTCCTGGGATCTAGCCCCTCATGGGGCTCTCTGCTCTGCAGGGAGCCTGCTTTCTCTTCTCTCTCTGCCTCTCTGCCTACTCGTGATCTCTGTCAAAGAAATAAATAAAATATTAAAAAAAAAAAAAAAAAGAGTTCCGTTCTTGACTCAATCTCCCCAGACTCTGAGTGAGAATGGGAGATTGGGGTGTTACAGCCAGAGGGGACACGCCAGCCGCCACGAGCTCCCCACTCTCACTCCATCTGGTCCCCTCACCTTCCTGAGTGTCTCTGCTGATTCTACCAAGTGCGAGTGTTTCAAACATACAAAAGATGACATCACTGCATACCTACCACCTAGATGTAGGAATCACATCCGTGTTTCCCATATTTGTTTCAGCAACTTTCTTTGGTATTCTAAAGTTCTTAGCTTTATAAATCTTAAACATTTATAAATTAATTTTTTTTTAAATGATAGGACATGACAGGCCATAGCAGAGGAATAACAACTGTCCTGTGCAGAAAGCCATCTCTGCGGGTAGAGAAGGTGGGCCTCAACACTGCTTCCAGGTCTCACCTAATCTGGCTACTTTATAATATTTACTAGAAAGTTCAGAATGCCAAGTAGGACTCTCAGACCTGTACTGAGAAAGGGCATTTTGTTACCCGCTCTTTCCTCAGGCTTCACTGAATGTTTCTACCAGATATAAAGTGATCTTAAAAGGTTTCAAATGGGGGACGGGGGGGGGGGGGGAGTCACAAGCAAAAGAAATCAAAATGATACCAGAGTTCTCAAAAATGGGGAATTAGAGGACAATATAGCAATGATTTGTACATTTTGAGGGAAACGATTTTAAATGGAGCACGTTACACGTAACACCTGTACCAATTCCTACCAAGAGATGTCATTAGAAAGTTCCTGGTTTCCAGGGATCGAGATGTCCGACTTTCTCAAATAAAGCCCTTTTTCATGTTGATAACTCTGATGGGAAAGTCAGTTAAGAGTTCATCCTTTAGTGTAAATTTGTACGGCTTCCCCAGTTAAATTCTAAGCATTTTCCAATATAATCCCAGTAGGTCACAGTCCTATGTACTGTCGTCTCCTTAGCATCCCCTCCCACACATGGGATGGCTCTAGGCCCTTGCTTGGTCTCCCTGCTGAATCTGGTGGGGAACCTGTCTTCTCTGAATCACTCATGACATGATTTGTAGTAACACAGCCAAGACTAAATAAAATTGTTCAAGTGAGTATACTAAAGATCCACACTGTTAGATATATAACAAAACTATAAATTATAAACAAAACTATAAATTCTCACAGGGGTGTAGGCATTACGTACAAAGTAAAACTCAAGAACTGGTAGGGAGCCGAATTATATGATTAATACCATTATCTTAACAGGTGCTTCTGCCTTACCGAAACTGTTACAATGGGCTGTTTTGAGTGCCTAAAGGGCAGACACGTTATGTCAAAATACACTGACTTCTATTTTGAGTTGTGTCCTTAACTTCATCTTTCCATATTACTATAGAAGGTAAGCATCCTAACAGGAGGTTCTATACTCCTCTTCCTCAAAGTGTATTTTAAAATGTTATTTGTAAGTATTTTGAACCCAATTAGGTGGATTACTGACTCAATTTATTAGCAACTTAACAAAAAATCTGCACACATCCCTCTTACATATGAAGATAAAGATACCTTGATACTTTAGTGCTTTACTACTTTATAATTTTTTAAATACAGTAAGAGGTGTCAGCAGTATATTTTTGTGTTCTTTTCCAACCTCTCCTATTCAGGATAATTTAGGATAAAATCACATTAGCAATGCTTTTTAAAGCTAGAGACGTCCCTACCTCTCTTCCAGAAAGCTCAGTCTAGGTGTACAAAACTAGGAAAGCCAGCACAAGCACAGGCATGGAAAAACAATTATCTCCATTAAAATATTAAACAATCTTAAATATCCATCATCTGTGAAATAGATAAATAATGGGTTTAACCACAAAATGAGATAGCTGAATGTAGGAAAAAGGCATCAGCTAGGGCTACTTTTATCAGCAATTTGAAAAATGTAACTGTATTAAAACAAATGAAATCTGGTACGGAACTGTACCATTTATGTAACATTTTCATAAAAGGAAAGGCATTAAATACAAACGTATGAAACCCACATGCAAAAGCACACACCAAGTCTCTGACCAAGGGGGGTCATGGCACGCTTGTGGGCACAGTGTTCACCCCATTGCTACCGTTTTGTTGTCTCCAAAAGAGAAGGAATCCAAAGTCAATGTGGCCATATGTAAACATCTTCCCCAACACTTTCATTATTTTTGGAAATTTCCACAAGTCAAAAATGAGTATTTTAATTAAACAATCAAACAGTCTTTTTTACCTTCTCTACATAACTCCTTGGGCCAGTCTTGTCAAGTTAAGAAACCACAGAAACTTACGTCTGCAAAACCGCACAGCACCAAGCACGGGCTGGTGTGCTACAGATGCAGTCTCAATAAAGAGTAAGCTAAATTTTGTCAAAATATTAACAAATCATGCAGTTGTTATCTTTCAAAACTGTGAAACAAAGGTGTTGACTGATTCAAAACTCTTCCCGTGCGGCCAACTGAGGCTGCGAGCACGGGCAGGCACACAGCCAGGTAGCGCTGGTCTCTACGGGGCAACATGGAACCGTGAACTCAAGGCCAGGTGTGCGGGGTCCCCTCCAAAACCACCCAACACACTAATGGATTTGTCTCCACAATTCCTCACTCAAATACTACCAATGCCCAGGCAGTTTCTTGGGAATGAAAGCCTCTTTTTTTAAAAATGATTTTTATTTCATAATGATATGGTAATACACTAAGAGATGAAATGAAAATAGAGAATGACAGCCTCTCGGCACAGTAGGGTCACCACAGGAATTCTGCTGAGCCGCAAACTTAATGGCAAACAATCACTTTCTTGAACAAAGAAGCACATGAAAGGCACCTCAGACAACCACTGCAGAGCAGCTACGGCGCTCAATTAATTCAGGTGAGCGCCTAACGCTGGGAAAGGATCCCGAAGGGTAACAGCAAAACAACCAAGTTCAGGACATTCGGCTGTGCCATCCGGTGCAGGATCCGGGGCTCCGGAACTGTGAGACACCGACCGGTGCCGGCCCGGGGAACACCGGAGCAGAGAGACCCGATGCCGCTCTTAGACGGACCATGCGCGACAGTCGCTAAATGCACATTAAATACCCCCAGTGTCACCTCACGGTAACGGGTGAAGATAGATTCAACTTTCCAAGCGCGACACACGTGTTTAAAGGAAATGCCCAGCTGTAAACTGCACGGAAACAAATCAGTGTTTTCTCAGAATGGACTGATCCAAAAGGTATAGCGACAGCTAAGTATAAACACGAGGACACTCAGGGTCCCTTTGAGTGTGTGTGTGTGTGTGTGTATACAAAGTCCAAATAAAAACTCTTAGACTCAGTGAATGAAGTTACGACCCAAAACCACAAATACTTCGTGGTGACACGAGCACTTCAGTCAGGCTGGACTGGGAGCGCGGCCTGTTTCTGATTACATGTAACACATGAGCACGATTTACATCAAGAAGCCACTAAGAGCTATGATTGGAAAGGCTTCATTTACCAAATTCGACTCTTCAGGCTCAAGTGTGCTTACAGAGGAAAGTTGCTCCCCACACACCCCTGTCCCCTGGGCTTTTATACACTGCAAGGCAGCCTGCTGCTCAAGCCAAGAGTCCTGAGTGCATTCTTGCCCTGAACAGGTGATAATTAGCCTAATTAACAGGCTAGATCCTTGTTAACTAGTTGGAAAAGAAATTTAACCTCACTCACGCCAAAGCCTGTCATTTCAAAACCTCTTAACATATCATTCAGATCCTAAAAGCTGTGAAATACCTTTTCTGGCTCTTTCAACCTAATCCAAAGGTTGAAAAGCTTTGTGTCAAAATTACTTTGGGGAGGAGCATTAAGCAGAATATTAATCCCAGGTTGCTTTAGTCTACTAAGAACCAAGAGAATGACTCATTCTAAAGAAAAACGTTCAAGGATTATAAGGGCTATGCCCTTAAAGATTTGAATTCATCCTTCAAAATCTCATTCCCATGAAATTTTTCTTTGTCAAAGAGACCATCAACTCCAGTCTATCCAAAACCATCCGGTGAAGTGTGGCTGGAGTTTTTCCCATTCCCCTGCACGTGCTGTATCCAGCACTCACCAGCACAACAGTGTCTTCGATCGGGGGCCTGGAGAGGCTCTGTGTAACAAACAGTAAATATCTTCTCTGTGGAGGATCATCACCTGTGATGCAACTACTCACCTCTGCCTCCATAGGACAGAAGCAGCGGCAGGCAGTGCATAAACAAAGGAGTGTGGCTGTGTTCCAGTAAAACTTTCTTTTTACAAAAATACCTTGTGGGCCAGATCTGGCCTGTAGGTAGTAGGGAGCCCAACCCTGGCATAGATGGTAGAGGTCACATTCCTTCCCTCACCTATGTCCCCAAAACACCCTGATCTATAGGGCAAAAGAACCCGAATTGAGTGCTGCTGAAAACAAAGCTCCACTAAGTCTTTTTCTCAGGGTCTGAGAAGTTGGGTCAGTTCTGAAATAGTTTATGTTTCCTGCACAGCTCTAAAACACCAACACGAGAAGAACAGGTGGAAGGAATTATACCGCATATGAGACCCATTCCCTTGGCAGGCTACTCCCTCCTTTTCAAACTAACCCCTTTCAAGGGTTTTGCAGAGCTGGAGGGCTTGGGAAGTTGAAACAATTTTAACTAACCATAGAAGTCAAGTCCTGAAGAACAAGACATATATTAAATTGCCACAATCCTCTACTCTGGACTAAATGAAATTTTATTGCTTTAGGTTAGGAAAGAAAACACTGGATTTATGTAAGGAAGGTTAAAATAGCAGTTGCAAATAAAGGACTAATATTACGGTTTAAAGACCATACATAGAGAATTTCTTTTAAGTCAGTGCTCTAATATAAATATTTTGAGATAAATTAACAAAACGAATTTCAGACTCCATTTACAGCTTCATCACAAATGCCCTGACTATTGTTAAGTCTTTGGACCTTTACAACCCAGCCCTCACAATCTTCAGATTATAATCGTTCAGCTCCTTCTATAGCAACTGGTCAATTAAAAAAAAAAAAGTATGTGTTAGAACTCAGTGTGTGTCTACACTGACCCGTGCTACGTTCGAACCTACAAATAAACAAAAGACATACATGCTTCTGCAAAAAGAACCTATGGGCCAATGGTCAACACTAGTTTCAGCGAGATAATTAGAACACAAAAGCACCGCATTCTGTTGGGCTTTTTAAGGACCCTCTTTTAAGATGCTTCGAGAAAGCACTGGTGGCTACTGACTGAAATGGCCAGTAAGGCTTCCTGGAAGAGGTGGGGCCTGAGAGAACAGAGCAGAAAAGTCATCGGGCAAGACAAGCTCCCAGCTCCTAGCAGAGACAGGCAGAGATGGCCAGGTGGGGTGAGCGGGAGTCAATCATCGGAGCCCCCACAGGTGGGTGGTGAGCATGGGGCAGGGAAGGGAGAAATAAAGTTGCAGAATCCAGGCTGAGTCAGATGAAGATCCCTCACCAGCCAGAGAGAGGGGTTTGGCTTTTCAAGGACAAAAGGAACCATCGGCCTATTGTTTTTCTCTTTTCCTTTCCTATGTCTCTTCAGTGCTTGCTTTCCACAATTACTTGATTATAATTTCTAAGGGGGTGTCTTTACCCTCCACAAGTGCCCAGAACCACTCAGATGCAGGATATACGCATACAACCCACAGATCTGTGCACAGCTGTGGGGGGAAAACTTGCCATAACAACGTCCTCATCTGAGACTTACGATGAGCTCACTTTTACGTCTGGCCAAGTAACGCAGTCTTCCAAACAGCACGTCCGCGCTCACAAAGACAGCTGTCCTTCAGGCTACGTACCTGCAGATGCTACGAAAATGTTACTGAAGAGCTAAGAAACTCACACGAGATCCATTTACACGTCAAGGGAGAAACCTTCTCCTAAGTCTCCCGATGACAATCTCACCAGTGACTTGCTCTATCAGAGTGAACGGGCTAACAAACATGAACAGGACAGATTTAACCTGTAAGATCAAAAACAGGTTTACAAAAAGGAGAAAAGCACTAATGGAGAAAATCAGCTACAAAATTAACTAAAGTAATTTTCTTTTAAAATGTTAATATATAGGGACGCCTGGGTGGCTCAGTTGGTTAAGTGGCTGCCTTCAGCTCAGGTCATGATCCCAGGGTCCCAGGATCGAGTCCTGCATTGGGCTCCGTGCTTGGTGGGGAGCCTGCTTCTCTCTCTCGCTCTGACTGCTTGTGCCCTCTCTCTGTCTCTGTCAAATAAATAAATAAAATCTTTTTAAAACAAATTTTTAATATATTAAAATTAGGGGCGCCCGGGTGGCTTACCCAGTTGCATGTTCCACACCTGGTTTTGGCTCAGGTCATGATCTCAGGGTCTTGGGATCAAGCCCCGTATCGGACTCAGTGTGGCATCTGCTTGAGATCCTCTCCCCCCTCCCTTTGCCCCTCCTCTGGCTCGTTCACTCCCTCTCAAATTAATTAATTAATATTAAACACAACTGACATATTAATGGTAGCTGAGTATGAACAAAAATTTCCGTCCCAATTCAGACAACCTGTCACAGTCCTAGTCAACAAAAAACTATGATCCATATAGAATTCATAAAAGTCACAGTAAGGTCTATATACTATGGTGTTATTTATATCATGCTAAGAAAATGTTTCATTAACATGATTGTAAGTAATTTTACTATGACAGATATGTTACAGAAAAAATCTCTTACATCTCTATGAAATAAATCCCAATCCCCCTTTGCTAATAAAGCTGATAGTTTCATAGGAACAATATTGCTCAGCTTCTTGTATGCCATGGACTCAGAAATAATATTCGGGTTCAGATACTCATGGTGCTGGGGAAAGAGAATCTGGCGCCTGGTGCTGGACAGCAGACTCAGGCTGAGCCTGAGTAGGACCAATGCAATCCTTATTCCTGGTGTGTGCCCACATCAGTACTTCTAAAAATACCGGGCACAGGACATCTCTTCACTCTGCATCACAGTCAGATCACTGGTGTTCTGTAAATAGTGAATCAAGAGAATTATCTGTTATTTCACAATGATTTAAACAGCACTGATAAAGCCATAGTTTCTTACTTGGATTCCTTGCCAGCAATCCATGCCAGCAATACTCTCCAATAAAGACCTAGCAGGGTACTTTAAAAAGAGTGATAGTTTTCTCAACAAAATTAATAAGCTGAAGACAACATGACAGATCCTCAGTAGTGCTCGACAGACCTCTAGCACAGGGACTGAAAGCTGTTCATGCCATACCGTTAGAACCAGGAACTGACACCAGCGTAGTGTTTAACTCTCAGAACGTGTGCATTGTTTACCGTCAAGGGCCAACAGGCTCTCACTATGTATCCCAAACGAATTCATAAAGGACCCAAATAAACAACAGACTAAATTGAAATGAACAAAATATTCCTTTCTACCAAACAGGTTAAAATTTACTTTTAATGTATGTACTACTAGTATTTTTTTTTTCTTAAAAACTACTCTTGTAATACTGGAACATGTTCCATAGACCCATGCATCTTACACACACAGTATGCTTAAAATTTATTCCAGAGGTCTTTATGTTTCTATTACGGAAACAATTTCTAGACATTTGAATATATTTTCCAGATTTAGAAAGGACTGTCCAACCTGATGGTGACTGTGTGATTTGCTGGAGTGAGGAAAGGCAGCCTTTCCAAACTTGGGTATTTCATTGTCTTGGCCTTTGTCATCATCTCGGCCTTCTAGCATGTCAGGATGATCTAAGGAACCATTTGAGCTCAAGGTAAGATTAGCTAGAAGGGTTGAGATGTATTGCCCGGCAATCTCGGAGTTCAGTACAAAATTGACCCTTTCCGCGACCTCAGTCCGAAGAGCAGCAGTTACAGCACACTCTAGAGTAAATATCCTGGGGCATCTGTGCACTGGCGCATCACCGAGACACAATGTGAGTTCAGCCGGCGAACTCAACGTGGACCCTGTAGAGCCTGACACGGAACGCAGCTCGCTTTAAATCATCACATCCTGACACTCAAATATATAGAAAGATCATGTTATAAGGGATTTGATTTGTTCCTTTCTAAATCATAAGTTCAAGAGAAAGTGCTAAAATTAGATTAACATAAGAAACAAGTTTTTAAGGGTTTTGAAGTTACGTGATCTGACTGCGAGCAAGCCGTTAATAGAGTACTCGGAGGCCCCTCACCACTTCCCGCACAGGGCCACCGCACAATGGGCAGGAGTCACCTGCAGCGAAGCATGAGCAAAACCAGAGGGTGCGTGCATCCAGGTACATGCGGACGGGAGAGAAGTCTCCAATGCAGGGCGAGGAATATGCTCGCTTCCTTCAACACAAAGGGCATCATTTATTCAAGAAATTAGACATGTGCAGCTGCAGATTCTTCTTTTCACCAAACAGATTTGTGAATTTCATCTACTTCTCATATATCCTAAATTACTTTGGAAAGATAAGTTTGGATAGGCATCTATAAACGCTGTATATATAGATCACTTATGCTAATTTTTCAAATCTTCAACACCTCAAGACTATGTAGATTGCCATTATCATTTATTATATACCTTCCAGCATTCAAAATACCAGACTAAATTTCTTTTTCATATAATTAAAGTACATAAGCAAAACAACTGGAAAGATGTAGGTGATAAAATATATTTATACTTGGCATAGGGATAGTGTTAGGGAGGCTAAAATACAGAATAAACTGAAGCTACCAAAATGAGGTTAATGACAAAAATGACTTTTCAATTACGGGTTGGGAAAGAACAGAAATGAAAGACAAAGAGCTTGCTAGTTTAGTTTACGATACAAAGAAAACTGCAGAGCACTTTATACCCATCTTTTTATTAAAGATTTTTCGGAGTAAAATACATGGAACTGAAGTAATACAGTGCAAGAAGTTATTTCCCGTAAGGTAGTGACGAGGAGGCGTGGGCAGAGCAGAGAGGGTGTCACCAAGCCTCACGCCGGGCCAGCTGCCCTAGCAGAGTCCAGAGGATGGCAGCATTTGTGCAAAGGCACCCAGAAAGGAAGCCCCAACAGTCCAGCATGCCCAGCAGCCAGCACCTCGGACATCCTGTGATCCTGTAACAAGCCTGGTGCATCGGTGTCTTCACTAAATATCAGAGTCCAGCCCAAGGGTGAGACTTGCCCTGCAGGTGCGCAGCAGCCCACGACGGATGCATCAGCAGCTGGTGGAGGGCCCCACCCCCACCCCCTTGACTTGAGAACGGGACAGTCTCGTGATTTTCAGCAGTCACCCTTGATGTTTCCTCCTCACCTTCCCAGAGCTGTAACGTAGGGTCTGGTCTGTAAGTCTCCTTTCTGACCTCCACTCACTCCTTCGGTGACCTCTATTCTGACAACTTCCAAATTCCTACATGTAGCTCAGATGTGTTCCGTGAGGTCTCATCTGTACTCAGCCATGCATGCGACATATCCCCTGGAATGACCATAGGTGTCTCATGTGTCTAACTCTGGCTCCCAACATCTACCAGTGGAACCTGCTCGGACAGTGCTTTTGCCCGTTTAGTTAATGACATGACTTCAAAGTTCAGGCCAAAATCTCGGCATCATTCATTACTCTTTCTCTCATCCAACCTATCATACATCCTGTGGGCTGTGCTTTCCAGATACAGTGAGAGTCCGGACACTTCCATCTGCATCGACTGCCACCACCAGGGCTCAGCTGACCATCATCCCTTCACGCAGGAGCGTACGAACCCCTCCGACGTGCTTTCTGTCTCCCCCCGCCCTCCACCTTCCTGCCATTCAGCTGCTCTCTGCACACGACACACGGTGGTTCTGTTAAAACCTCCGCCACACCATGCCAGGCCTCTGCTCAAAACCCTCTTATCTTACACAGAAGAAAAAAAATCAAAGTCCTTGAGGAGTCCTCCAGAGTGTCCTGTGGCCTGAGCTCCCATGAGCTTCCCCTCCTGGGCCTTGGTCCCGGCACGCGGGTCCCTGCGACACTAGCCGTACCCTGCGCGCACGTCTTCCAGTGGGACACTCTGCCTGAAATACTCACCGGCCTCAGCCCCTCCTGCCTCACCTGTCATCTTCTCTCCAAGGCTTTCCCTTGGCACCCCAGCACCCCCACCATGGCTCTCCCCTCTTTTATTTTACTATATCATCACTGTTTTAAAACTGGTATATATTTGACTTTTCATTTTTTTTTTAATTTATTTAACAGACAGAGATCACAAGTAGGCAGAGAGGCAGGCAGAGGGAGAGACGGGGAAGCAGGCTCCCTGCTGAGCAGAGAGCCCGATGCAGGGCTCGATCCCAGGACCCTGAGACCATGACCCGAGCTGAAGGCAGAGGCTTAACCCACTGAGCCACCCAGGAGCCCCTTGACCTTTCATTTGGTTTACTGAGTATCTCCCACACCAAAATGTAGTAGCTCATGACAGCAGAATGCTGGCCTGCTTTATTTTCTGCTGTATTCCCAGGGCCCAATACACTGCTTGGTGCATTAAATACTGCACAGCTATGTAGTAACAGAAACCCAGGCGGTGCAGGAAAGGGAAGGGAAGACAGCAACAAGAACAGAGAATGCTTGCTGGACCCCACAGCCTAAAACAAGCTGCTTTGATGCCTTACAGATCACAGGTGTTCCAACAATTACTGTACGGAAAGTTCTCCACTAAAACTGAGAACTAGGATAGAAACACATAAAAATAAAAGGTGAATAAACACGGATTCTACATGTAAACAATAGATACAGATGAATGGAGCATTCCACTGGCACATACATGTTGCGATTCACAAAACCCGTGAGAGAGCCTGGCACTCCAGAGGAGATGCTAAAAGACAGAAGAGACACGGGTCATCACTTCTACAAACCTCGTCATGGAACGTCCAGAGGTCTGTGTCGTACATCTCCAAACATCACTAACATCTTCCATAATCAGAACATTTACATCAATTACTGGGATCCACTATTCTTCAAAAATAACATGCAGTCAGCACTAAGGAACATACACAGAGTCACTGAGAAGCAGAAGAGGCAGAAGAATGGTACTGAGAATAAAGGCCCAGGTGAAAGATGATTAGGAAAATTTCCTCTGGGGAACAGCAAAAGCGAAAATATTAGCACATTTTAATTGCTACCAAGTAAACAAGTCCTCTGATTGAATTTTAACTTTTACCTGAGCTTAAGTAGATCTGACCTGAGACCCAGAGAGACATAGCTGGCAACAGAGGGAAAGAGGTAACATTTTAGAATTCTATGATCAAACCGAAGGGTACAGTGTTCCAAAGTAGCTGATTGGAAAATTTGGGCAATTTTAACTTTGACAGGTAATTAAAAACAATTAAACTTTGACTAACTGTGTGAAGTTTCTAGCATGGGCTGAAGAAGTAAATAATTAAAAGAGAGTGCCATGTAAATGCACTTTGCACTCTGGTACTCAATCAAGACAAAGATGACCTCAACTCTACAGAACACAGAGCAGGAACGCAATCACGCACTTACCGCACACGGGCGACAGAGGCGCTGCTGCATGCGTGTCTGTCCGTCCCTTCTATCACTGTCGTGAGATTTCTTAGAAAGGACTAAAGCCAAACTGAAGATCTGAATGGAGATTTAAACAACCTAAATGATCCTTAGAGGAGTTTTAAAGGAATTTTTTTAAACATTTAAACTGCTTATCCAGGGAGTGAACTATCAACGATTAATACTTGATAAAAACGGAGATCTTTCAATCATAGAAAGGAGCTCTATTCTCACTGAGTAAATGCATGAAAACGGAATTCACCTTTAATGTCACAGAGTTAAAGTGACATTAAAGTCATATATTAGGACTGAAAAAAAACTTTAATTTCTCTTCAAAAATAGAATTTACAGATTCTTAAATGTCCATATTAATGGAGATGTCACCATTCACAGTAAGCAAATAATGAAGTAATATGAGGTATTTTTAAAATGAAAAATGAAAGGGTATTGCATATAACATACAAAAGTCAATGGAGTACACACACACACACACACACACACACACAGAGAGAGAGAGAAGTAAAGGCATCTTAACAAATCAAAAGAAGATTCCTTTGGGACATAACTATTCAATAGTTATTGATAGAGTAGGCTCCTTATTCCTAGAAACTATAATTAGACATGATGTATTTTACCCATTTTCCCAAGATGTAAAATAACCAACCTAAATAGTTATTTCTGACCAGAAAATGCTGTCTATTCTTTTAGCTGTAAGCCAACCCCTAGTAAATTCCTATTTATCTTCTTGCCAATCACGGAATGAATGACTGACACTAACTCAGCCTTATCTGGGCCTTACGTCTGCAGCACATTCTGCTAAGTGATGTCATTGCTCCAGCAAACGAAAATAAGCAGATTATTACAGTGACTAGGAGCAAACTAAACATTTGGAGTTTTGCACGGACAGATTTACACACTGTCTGTCAGAGAAGCACAGTCCTCCGGCTGCTTACACAACAAGGACGTGCCTGACAGCCCCTCCCAGGGTTAGTATCTGATTACATAAATAGGCCATTCCCCAACATTCCTGAAGACTGACAGTCTGTCTTAGTTTCAACTGCAATTTCGGACTATCAGCTTTTCTGTCCTGCACACTAGGCTGATTAACATCAGAGCACTTCCTGGAGGTCCAATCAGGTTTTCTCAATGCCTGATTCTGGGCCATCTGAAATGTGGTGGACACAATGGATGGGGAAAAGACAACGTAAAAACTACTTCTGATGACTGCTCCTAAGGCACGTACTGAAAGGTGAATCAGTTTAACAGACTTATGCGTCTGTGTCTGGGTGTCTGGAGCGTCACCTTTGAAACAACTCACAAGTATATAATGGATTCTTTAAAGTAAATACTTTTATTTCTGAAATTAAATATTATGCATATCACATAAAGCATTTACATATTATTATTTTACAGTTGCCATGTTTTTAATGAATATTTTTGTGTCATTCCATCAATGAACTGAAACACCAATGACTCATCATAGTCATATAAAATGAAAGCACTGAGCTGAACAAAATGTTTAAAAACTTATCTACCATTAATTAATATCTTTCCTATCCCCAACACGACATCCAAAACAAAATTCATAGAATTAACACACCAGTGAATGGTGATGCGTCTGAAAATGTGGCTTGAGATTTACTTTGGTGTCAGCAGATATGGTGGTAAAAAACAATTCGTGGTTAAACTGTGTCTGTAGAGATTTCAGGAACTTGCTGAAAATTAATGATTCTGTATTTTGGTAAGCTAAATAATAATAATAATAATAATACCATCACCATCACCACCAAAATTCAGCAGTTTACTAGAAGCTCAGTTATGAATGATCCTGGGTGAAACTTTATTAATTCCATAATTCACAAAGAATATAAGCATGAGGTTTTTATCCAAATGAAAACTGATTTCAAAGTGGTCTACTTGATCAAGACAGATGAATTTCCTTCTTATAAGGGAAAAAATTAGGCGGCAGTCATTTTTAAGGCAGTACTGAATATCTTAAGAGCCCCACTGTTAGGAAACCATTTGTTTCGTAATTGTTTTCCTTGGACTCACACTATTTGGGAGCTGTTGCTGGAGAAAAAATTCAAGCATTTCCACTACTAATATATTAATTAAGCAAATGTCTCCTGAGCATCCACTATGGGCCAGATCCTAGCCTATGTTCTGGAAACACGAAGATAAATAGGACACAGGCCTCTATCCTCAAGGTACATAAAATCTGATAAGAAAGAGAAGCAAGCAAACACATAAATTATATTTCAAAGCAGTAATTTATCTTTATACGGACACACGTATTTTTTTAGATTCAAACGGCCCATCTTCTCCAGCGTTAAACAGCTCTCATTCTCCGCACGCTGATCAGCACAACCCACGCTGCACTTTTCTATTGAAAAGAGTCTCTTCCTCCTGGATCATTCTTCTGCTTTCCTACACAAAGCCATCTCAAGTTAAATGAATGATTTTATGAAGCACAGAGCTGAGCATTACAAACACAGAAAAATCTGCTCATAACTACAAAAATGCCCACACTCTCCTCTTCCCCATCAGAATGGCTCCACTTTTGCTTTTTACACTCTTACACATTAAATACTAACATTTAGCTTAAAATGTCTTATTGCCTAATACTAAATGTATTTCGTCTTTTTCATTTGTTTCTTGACACCAACACTAATGAACTGTCATAAAAACAGTTTTGGGAATCACAAAGGGTGAGGTTGCTTACAACGGTAAACAATCAGAAGTCATAAACACAATATTGTCTCCAGTAATTTCAGCTATAACTTTCAAACATTCATACCCAGACAAACCAGATGAAATATGCGGCTTCAGGTCAGCTCTGATGGATCCCTCAGAAATATCAACATTATTGCTTTTATTTTATTATGTACCACACTTCATAGCTGTACACTGCAGAGTACAATAAAAACTCTGCTACCCAGCTTGACTACTTATTAAACAGGTCAAAAGTTACTATAACAAATACCTTGTCCTACTCGGGGTCCATTAATAACGTATCTTGTTGCTGCTCAGATAAGGAAATTTTTTTAAAAAAGATAAAAAACAAGGCCCACAAAGGAGAAATGTAAACCAATTTGAAATCTTCTATATATCTGATTTTTCTTCTCAGATTTCCTTTACAGGTCCATAGTTATCTACTGGATCTTTAATTGCAAGCATATGCCCAACAACTTTGAAATAAGGAATCAAGAAACAACGTTGACTGTGGGCTCTCAGAGGGGAAGGGCACCGACAGAGCCCAGACCGGTCCGAAGGTAGGATGTGGGGTCCGTGGTGCCTGTCTCCCAAAGGCTGGGTCCACTTACAACGACGTGCACTTATGAAGGGAGGTCTAAATCCAAAGGACACTGAAAAACCAACCATTATTTTTTCACGACAGGTGGTATGGCCACCTCTGCCGGACAAGGCCGAGGCTTTCCAGAGATAAAAACCAGCAGCATCTGAAGCTGACCCGTGCAATAACAAAGGAAACAATACGTGACAGGAAATTAAAAGCAAACAAAAAAGCTAATGATGTTTAAGGTGTCCTGTGAAAGGGGTGTGGGTGTGTGTGTGTGTGTACGTACACAGGAGCAAACAATGGGAATGAATTCTTTCAAGTCAAGGAACACACTTCTGGACAGCTGGGTGATAAAACATGGGAATTTTTCACTATTTCTGTGACCTGGAGGAAGGGAGGGAGGGAGGGAAGGAGGGCTGCTGGGAGGAAGGGAGGGAGGGAAGAACAACCAGCCAACCAGCACCACAGTTCCAAGACGAGGGTTGCACAGGCGGACATCATAAAAAGTATTTGCCATCAACGTAAAATATGAGTAAATACAATCAGGCAGCAAAGCTGTACGGAAAAAGGACTCAAGCACTTAGTGGCTTATTAATTTTCACAAAACATAAGTTACTTTATGAACTTAAAATTTTTATACAAACCGAAGTCTGACATTTACTATAAAACAAATTCACAGTCTTAGAAGAGTTTGGGTAAGAACTTTTACTAATTTTTTTTAACTAATGACTGAATTTGTTACCCATTTGCTATCACAGGAATCAAGGTAATTAAAGGGAAACACATGACAAGTTGCAGATTTCACCAGTGCCCAGCACCTAACAGGTGCTCAATGCACTGACGGAACTGAAAGTAGTGACTTTTGTCATTAGTTTGGTATATCAGGAAGCGAAATATACACAACACACTTGTAAACATTTCTGAGAAATATGGAATAAGCCTCAAGAATTACTATAGTCGAGAGGTGTGATATTTCGTTAAAAACTAGCAGAAGAAAACAACGTGTTCGTCGATCACATTAATCAGCCGTGTCGCAGGCCGTCGGAAACATGTCGAATATTAGCATGTGATGCGCCTCTGAACAGGCACTGCGACGGGTGCACACGAAATGCTGTAATTGGTTTAAATCGGCCTGACCCATCTGTCTTTAATACTCTTATTACAAGGCAGTAACCAGAGAACTATTAGCGCTGCAGTATAAGCTGTAAGATCTTTACCCGTTCTTAAATCATTTAAAAATAATGAGAGCTTTAGCCTTTATCTAATTAACGAGTGCCTTCTTTGAATTAGAAAAACTGTATCATTTAGCCCACGGTTGTTTAGTAAATTGGCTTGGTGGCGCGCAAGCTAATGCGGGGTATAGCACTTCCAGTGTCTTGTTCCTGGCTTCTTATTACTTGAATTATAATTCAATGATCACCTTAGATCATGGGCTATTCATAAATCAGAAGCCTGACATCAGATGAAAAATTGTATTAATATATGAAACTTATTATATAGTACAAACTGCTCTCTTGATAAATTACATTGTTCAAACTTGACAATGATTGCATTTAAAACATTATTCCTGTTTGCTGTTTTACAGACTGAAACCTCTTCATGAAAAATTTACAATGCTCCTCTGTGTTTTGGAGTCAGAGGGCAATAGTGGCAAATGGCAGACAGAAACCGTACGTTAGATTTGCGGGCAGCTGCAGAGGACAGAAAACACTTCTAAGGATAGGGCGGAAAGCCCTCAGCTGCATTCCCCCGATCTCCATTCCTGGCTTTATGAAGATACTAATTGTCCTCACCAGCAGAAGCACAGTAAATAATAAAATTTTAATTTCAGCTTACTGGATTGCTTTCTTCTCCTATATAGGTGTTTCAAAGAAATTTATAGTCATAAATGTTTCACAGAAATTTATAGCATGAGAGGAAAAAATAAAGGGGCAAACCCATGAAGTTTAATTTGAATTGAGGCCGGGCTCCTTAGATGATGCGTTATGACAAATGCTTTTCGCCAAGGCTGACTGGGTAACTCAAGCTGTAGTTCCATATTATTTACATTAATTACATGAAGGCGGCTTTGTTAATGGTACATTCTGGTGTGGGTCGCAGCATGATATGCTAATGATCTAAGAAAAATCTGCATCTCCAATATTTATGATAATTTGTAATAGGAAATCGGGTTGCTTTTATTTCTTTCTCCTCACTAGAATAAAAAAAGTCAGTACAAAACAATTTTATTCAGAGAAGAAAGGGAAAAGTTCTAATCGCCAAGACATTTAAGTGTTATAAACAAAAGAGAAGACTCTTATTGTTAGGGGCGTTGTCATAGCCTATGACAAAGTGATAATGTGGCAGTTCAGTGTGAGGTGTGTATCAAGCCGGATTGAACAGAGAAAGCAGAAATGTAAAGTACAACTTCCATCACCAAATTGTCTCCTGTTATTACGTGTTCCCGCCCTCCCTCCTCACAGCTACCCTCAACAAGAAAGAAGATAAGCTTCAGATAAACACAGTTAATTTACACTAAGGTGTATTCATTACATGGAAGGCTATTATGTTAGAAGATATTTGATATTTTTATAAAATCCATTACACCTTTTGAGAAACTTATGGTCAGACTGTATAATCCCTGAAGAATTAAAAAGAGAAAAATAGAATAGTTTATATGGTTTAAATATCAGCATATTTAATTCATAGTTATTCTTATAAATTATGTCTAAACTTATAAAATGTTAAAAATAATAGTAATTTTGCCATTATGGCTTTGGGAAGTACCTAAGAGACAGGACTGTTCAAAAAATCAAATATCATATGTTCAAAAGACAAAGATTTTGTGTTTATTAATGTTTAACTCATGCTACCTATATTTTCCAAAGACTAAAACAATTTTAAACAGATACCTTGTTTTATTATTTAGGAGTCAATAAGCATCAATAAACCTCAGATATTTTTGGCATGATACAATTATGTACTTTCAAATTAATAAGGTCCTCTTGGAGCAAAAGTTCCTATATAAATATATCCTATTATAGAGAATAGAAAAACAAAAAATCTTAGGGAAAACCTATAGATAAGATGCTTTTGCAGATGTTTTGCATTAAAACTAGAGCCCAAATTCTTATGTAGCAGTGTGCTTAAACAAAAGTTATTAGTATGTTCGGTTTTTTAAATCATATTTAAATATAGTAACAGCTTAAGGTTTTAAGATGATACGTAATTTTTCTTAAACAGGTAATTAGACTTTCTAAAAACCAGACATTGGAAACAATATTGAGAATATTTCTCTAATCTATAAACTGTGAGTGCAGGGTTTAGACAGTCTATGTTCAATATGATTAAGAGAACTCAGGATAGTGACCATCTCTGGAGAAAGGAAAAAGGATATAATCACAGAAGACTTCAAAGGTAATGGTTACATTCTAGGTCTTACGGTACACGGGAGTTACATGGGTGATGGTATCCATCATTACTCTTGGTACAACAGGACATACAAGCACAATATACACAAGCACTGCATATATGTTTACATATAGTAGATAAATATATATGGATATAGTACGCTTATACATAGTGTGTGATATGAATTTTATATAGTATCAAGAACAATGATATATATATATATATATGTGTATGTGTATATATACTATCATCAAAAGAATAAAACTGAGGAAAACATAACAAAATCTGAATAAAAATTTTTAATAGAGGAGAGAGTACTTCTCAAAATTTTCATGGGCAAATTAATATATTCCTATGCCACAGTAACTCATAAAAGCTCAGAAATGGCACATGGCCTCCTAAGTGAATGCTTCTATTATAGATACAAAACCACAACAATGAAAAATAGTGTTCCTTATAAAATCATCAATACTTATTATAGCAGAAATATGAATTTGGTAAAGAAATCATTTATATAAGTAGCTCATCATATGCTAATTAGCAGAGACATTTCTCAGAGGAAACATTGTAATAAAAAATTTTAGAATACCACATAATCTTAAAAATTACTTAGTCCAACACACTTATCTTAACTACTGACGAAACAAAACTAAGGGGTTTCATATCCTTAAGCTGCCAGGGAGTGGGAACATCCAGTTCTCTTACCCTTTCTCGTAGGACTCTTTTAGTCATAAAACACAGCCTCCTGGACCCCTAATCCCAGGAGGCGGACAATTCTGGTTCAGGACATTAAACCACTCAAGTTGATCCAGTAAAGAAGCCAGACAGACTGAGCTGGGCTGGGCTCACTCACTCATCCACCAAACATTTACAGACCATCAAATAAACGACAGGTAATATTAAGATATCTGGAAATTATATAATGAATAAATTCTGCCATGAAGCCACTAGAAATTGTCCAAGGGCTTCCCACTGATATTTGGATATCAGTGATATTTGGATAAGTCCTTACCACAATCTCGAAGACCTGAAATAATCTGGGCCTTGCTCACACCTCTCCAACCTAAACTATCACTAATTTCGCGCTGTACCACATATCAGCCACATTTGCCTTCTTACCATTCATAAAACTTGGGAAGGTTAATGTCTTCATTTTTTGATGGGTCAGTGGTAGGTGGTTGGGTGGACGAACGGGTGGATGGATGAACACAAAGTCTAACAGCGACACAGACACGTCGGACAATAATAACAACATGCAGTAAGACGCACGGTTTGGGAACTAAAAGAAAAAGACATGCTCTTAAAACGTTTATACTTCAAGCTTAATGCTAAGATCGGAGGCCCATCAGTTCTTTAAAACTTCTGAAAAAGATTAAAAATAAAAAACCTATTTAAAAAAGTCTAATTATGCTAAGGAGACAACTCTGGCCTGGATGTCAAGACCTCTCTGGTTGCTTGGACGCATCAGTTCAGAGGTCCAGGATCTGCTTCTTAATGACAAAATATAAGAATCACGTAATTGAATGCATAAGAAATAAAATCTCCTAAGCACCTTGGTTCAATGAACAAAAGCTCTTCCATCTGTTAATTGGAAAACAGAAAGCTTTCTATGATTTACTCTATAAAACAGGAAGGCCATAAAAGTATGCTCAGAAATCAGAGCATTTATGAATCGCCACAGACAATAGCTAGTGAGCTAGGAGCATTATTGCAAACTCTCTGACAATTCAGATATAGTAAGTCTTTCTAATCTAGGGTATAAAACATGTGCAAGCTTTTGATACACTTTTCCTTTCCTAAGGACAAAAGTGAGCCTCCTCAGCAAGAACAAATACCAGTCAACACTATCTACACTTGGAAACTAATCACACCTTATTTTTCCCTTAGGGAATCATAATTTGGATTAAATTCTGATATTAATAAATTTGACCAATTAAAGTTGACCAGAAATTTGTATGTAAGAAAAAACAGAAATCTTTTATATACTACAAGATTCAGAACATTTTGATGACTGTATTTCAGATCTGAAATACTCCTTCCTATCATCACATCAATCAAATACAATGCCACAAAACCTTTAAAAAAATTATCTGCAATTGATTTTTTATAAGGCATTGGTTATGACTTACAGCCCATTCTTCAGAATAGATATCCCAGCTATTAGATTATATTCTGTAATTCAGACAAGCATGTAAGCCAAGTTCACGTCTTTCTCTGTCCTACTCTGAATCTAAGAATTTGACAGAGGGGATGCCTGGGTGGCTCAGTGGGTTAAGCCTCTGCCTTCAGCTCAGGTCATGGTCTCAGGGTCCTGGGATCGAGCCCCACATCAGGCTCTCTGCTCGGCAGGGAGCCTGCTTCCTCCTCTCTCTGCCTGCCTCTCTGCATACTTGTGATCTCTGTCTGTCAAATAAATAAATAAAATCTTTAAAAAAAAAAAGAATTTGACAGAGATTTCATACTGGAGAAAATTATAAAAGTGAAATAATGTTTGATGCTTATCTATCATTTCTGAAAATCTGTATTAGGCAGTCTCACGAAATTAAGAGTTCAGGAGGTTAAATGACAAACTAAGAAAAAATATTCAGGAATAATAGCACTATGTTCAATAGCCTAAATTAATATGAATTACAAAATAGTCTTCATTCTACTAATAATTCCAGATTTTGCTGCAGATTTAACTTAGAAATGTTAAAATTACCTTATTTTGATATACCTAGTTGTCAACAGAAAAAACTATGTAATATTGCCTTCCCTCAAAAATTATATATGTTCTTTCACACCTGTTTAATTCAAGGCTAAAAATCTCAAAATGCATTCTGAAACCAAAGTAAAACCCAGGACAAGCGTGTGTGTGACCACAATTAGGCAGAGAGATACACAGTTGAACACAGGGATTTTTTTAATGCTAACAAACTGCTCTAGTTTTCTATTCCCTAACACTCTGCATACGCATCCGTTCCTCTGCTAAAAGCATGTGCTTCAAGGATGATGAGCAAGGACCCCGTTCTGCAGCCACAGCGATGTGGCAGGCACGGGTCTAACGTGAGCGCACGGACATCTGTTACGGATCATCTTCTGCCCCTTCTTGATAGACTGCTCTAAACTTTGTTCTAGACGCCCTCACGTTTTTGACACCCTGTACAGCCAAACATTTCAGCAAAATTTCCAAATTAATGCTGAGAGCACTTTGCAACATTGTGTTGTATTGTTCACTCTTGCTGATTGTGTCCTAAATAATAAACTGTGGCCTCTGGCGATTTTTCTTAGAATGTTGATGATGAGAACCCATTCATCTAAATCTGCTGGCCAGTGGAATAAAATAAATCAAGAATTTCCCAAATATAACAATATTTGTGTTCAGTAGATAATTGATGGCTGCAGCTGCACTAATTAAAACCCATCTGAGTTTCATTAATCTTGGTCACCAGGACCAATTGCCATGCACCACACCTCATGCAAAGCCTCGTGCCCTTGCGTTCCGGTCACACTCAGGTGGGCCTTACTCCTAAACTTCCCAGGCTGATGTGAAATATTTCAGGTTGATATGTAGAATAAGCATAATACATAAAAGTAGGGGGCCATTTAGGACAGATCTCTAATTGTCAGACTCTTAATCATGAAAAGAATGAATTAAATTTCTTCTATCAGGTAACATTTTTATTATATCTATTTTCTCCTTGGTAAAAAAGAAAGCAATGTGTCAATAACGTGTGGTTTATGTAAAGACCTCCTGGACTAGCCATACAGACTGATGATGACTACAGTGCCTTACAGGTCACACTCGCGCGCAGCACACACAGCTCTCAGGGATACCTGCACAATCTACATTCGAGAAAATACAACATCTGAATGACAAGTTGTATTAAGAGACCACTGCCACACACTTAGTTTGTAAAAATAATTATAAACATTTCTAAATGTAAATTTCTCTTCGAAATCTATCCTAGACGAGGAGCAGAGCTTTTCATGCAAACCAAAGAACATTATAAGCAATGGTTGACAGACACATGGAATCCCTATCGTGGGAATTGTTCTTACTGACCTCTAAATTATTACCCAGAAATACAGTATGGATCCTAGTTACTAACTCTCTCCATAAATATTTACTAAGAGTCTAAAGTGTGGTTTCAGACGCTCTCTGATGCAGGCGCTGATGACATAGCAATGGGCAAAACACACCAAGTCCCCACTCCCATCCACAGGGCTTTGTCTCTCTAAGTGCACGGAAGAGAGCATAACCGAATAAACATATAACGTGTCACAGGGCAGTAGGCGGCACAAAGCACAACCAAGCAGGGGACCTGGGATGGGGTGGGGCTAGTTTAAGTCACGTGCTCAGGGAAGCCGGTTCCGAAAGAACAAGGTAGGAGCGGACCTCCAGCAACTGAAGGTTCAGCCAATAAAGAGAGTATGAATAATAAAGGTTTACGTTCAGGCATGGTTAGACATTTCATGAAGCCAAAATTTTCCCAGATTTCATACATTAGACTCAGGTCTCAAATTCGTCAACCCTCAAGTAGGGTATAGGCTCTGGAATCCTGGCACATGGCGGGTAAACTAGCTGCGGGGCGAGGAAGGGAACCGCATGGACAGAAAACAGACAAGTAGGAATTACAGCGGGATCTAGAACACCAACTTAAGAGTTGTGTACTAGTTTCACAAGTAACAAATCTGAAGAATTCTACAAGAAACAAGTCAAAGGAAGAGGGGAAACTGGGTAACAATGAGATCTATCCTTGAAAGAGAAGGAACAGGGGCGCTTGGGTGGCTCAGTGGGTTAAGCCACTGCCTTCAGCTCAGGTCATCATCCCGGAGTTCTGGAATCGAGTCCCCTATCGGGCTTCCCCTGCTCTGTCGGGAGACTGTTTCTCCCTTTCCCTCTGCCTCTTCCCCTGCTGTGTGCTCTCTCTCTCTCTGTGTGTCAAATAAATAAAATCTTTAAAAAAAAGCGGGGGGGGGGAGATTTACAAAAATTCTTGGTAAGTTTTGACTTAAACATTTAAAGAATATGAATAAGATAGACTTTAAGAACCAAAAATACTACATATTGTGGTGATCATTTAAAAAAAAAAAAAACTTGCTAAAAAAGTTCTTTTATTCCAACAAAATACACTCTAACAAAGAAAACAACATGCCATTTCACCTAATACCTATTCTACAGTTTCAAGATACTTTCAGGAACGTGGCTCTTTTTTTCTGTTAATTTTAACATAATAGTTGATGCCCAAAAGGTCTCCTGCTTTAATGATGAGCCTCTATAAGAACAACAACAACAACAACAAATTGACTTATTCATTAAAAAAATACGCCTATAACAGTAAAAATAAAATTTGTTTTGATTGTTAGCTTACCTTACATGCATTGAAGGGAAACTAGACATCATACAATTCAATTTCATCATTCCATGGCTTATGAACACACTGGTTCAAACGGCATGTTCCATTCTTAGTATTTTCTTCAGAAATCAGCACTCATCTCCCTAAGACAACAGGCTAAGCATGCTCAGATCGCCCAGCACCTCCATGGCTGCTTGTGCAGCACCACCTACGTGGGATGTGCACTGCCTGAGTAGGTGCCCAGCAGCATTTAGGGATACGCTAGACTGAGGAAGGTCGGGGGCCTAGGGACCACGGCACGTCCACTGTTCTGCTTGTTTGCTGTTGCAGAGGAAAAATCTTACTGCAAAAAGTCTGACTGCTCCTAATGCCCTCACACACGCGGACAACTCCCCACCAGTCCCACCAACCCGTCCACGCGCTTCCTCGTACAGACAGTCTCAGAGACTTCCCACATATGGTCTCACTGACTCCCCACATGCCTCTATAAGGTGGACACTTAGAAATGAACAGTAGGACAAGAAAAACAAAATAATGCATGTAAGGTCATACAACAAATGTCACAGCAGGAATCCAATCGAAGTCACGTGTACTGTAAACCCGTGTTTTGCCTCTTCATACAGAGTGTGGCAAATGATGCTGAATTTTCAAACTAGATTCTACTGTGTGCAAGTCTTTGAAGACCATCTAATATTCAAGCATATGTAATAGAACAAAGGCCCTAGTTAGGAGAGGTGACCCAGCTTGGAGAGGGTAAACATGGAAACAGACATTAGGTCTTCTAAATTGCAGTCAGAGATATTTCCACCCCAATGCAGGGGACAGGAGCAGCACTCTGGTATGCGGAATATGCAGTTTAGGAGGAGAGAGAAAAGAGGTCATCGGCCTTAGGGACAATGTTAGCTGGTGGCTCTCTAAAGATCACAGTTCAATGAATTGGAGATATATAGCATAAAAATATAAAGTACAGTTCCCCTTGAATAACATGTGTTTGAACTCCATGGGTCCACTTTTTTATAAATATAGCAGGGTACCATAAATGTCTTTTCTCTTATGATTTTCCTTTTAAAAAAAAAAAAAGGATTTATTTTTTTGAGAGATGGAGAGGAAAAGAGATCCTAAGCAGACTCCCCACTGAGCATGAAGCCCAATTCGATCATGACCGAAAGCCAAAACCAAGAGCTGAATACTTAACCCACTGAGCCACCCAGGTACCCCTCTTCCTTGTGATTTTCTCAGTAATATTTTCTTTTCTCTGGCTCCCTTTATTGTAAGATACAGTATATAATACATATTAACACATAGAATATGTATTAACCAACTGTTCATATCACTGATAAGGTTCCAGTCAACGGTGGGCTACAACTAATAGTTAAATTTCCAGGGAGTCAAAAATTATACATGGCTGGCTTTTCAACTGTACTGGGGTGGGTGTCAGTGCCCCTAAAACACATTGTTGACGGGTCAGCTATATTTTAATGAATTTGTAGTTCTTTACTTTGTTACACTTTCCAATTTTCTAGCTTCTACAAAACCCAAAGCGGAGAATACAATGTTCATTGACAACACATATTCAGCAGTTGAATTTGAGCTACTTTTGATGAAACTGAGCGCTCCATATTTCCTGTTACAAAAGTACCTCATGCATGTGCACACAGACACCATCTGAACAAAGCCTCCTGTGGGCTCCTTGTTTTCCATTCTATGCCAGAGAAAGAAACTTCCCTGTTTTATCCACAAAGTTCACATTACCAAAACCAACCAGCAGCACTGCAAATATCGACTAGTGGTCACAGAAATGAGAAGTGTCCTAATCCACGTAGACCAGAGGAAGTGGCAAATACTGTTGCCACCAAAACCAATTTAAAACCCATTTACAAATGATGGTCATGAATGACACCTCCTTACAAAATACGAGTGGCATCCTGTTGTCTCTTCCAAACTCTCTGTGGCCACAACGAACCTAGAAGTGAGACACATGATTTTTCTTTTTTTGCAGCTCAGGCTTATTTTTTTGTAACTTCTTCTAAAACTTTCTAAGGTTTTGTGGTTTTAATGTTCGTCAAAGAATTTCAAAATTTTCTAATTAAGTATCACCTGCAAATGACTGTCTTGTTTTTACTTCAAATAATTAATAAACCTCCTTTGTATGTGAGAAAGTCATTATGTACCATGACAACTCACTGGTCAGTCCTTAATATTTTGCAATTCAAATCACTATTAAGCTTTCTTCCTGGTCTTCAGACCTGTTTCAATAAAACAGGCAACTTTAGAAAACAATTTTTGATTGTGAAAAATCCCATATGAGTTCAGGATTGTTATACTCTAGTGTATATATTGAAGCAAATGTGTATTTCTAGAAACAAATGAATTTATTGACTAAAAAAAAGATACAGCACCTCTAAATTGAAGAGTTTCTCCCTCAAAAGTCTAGCTAAAAAAAAAAAGTCAAGTGCACACATATAAAAAACCCTTAAGTAAGGGAGAAAAAGAAGTATAACATGTTTAAAAAGACTGCTACTATAACAGAAGGATAAAAAAGGGTCTGAGATGCAGGATGGTTTCCTTATCTCCTACTGCATTTTATAAATGTCATAAAATAAAAATGATTATTTTAAAGTAGAAAAAAAAAAACCTCTTTTTTTTTTTTTTCTTAAATTAAGAAGTATCACACTGGGAGAATCCTTTCAATGACTAGAAAAAAAATATGGTCACACAATGCAATTTGCTGACAGCAGACATATACAATGCATATTGTCAACTTTCTCCTTCATTAACCATATGACAAAGCTCTGTTAAAAGTACAAGGGGAGGCTACGGGAGGAGTTGTCTCCACCTGAATTTCTGTTGGCAGTTTCTTCCTCATGTTTGTCAAGACAGAAAGAAGGATTTTTTTTTTTTTTAAGTCTTTAGTTTAAGGAGAAAAAAGGAAAAAGAAAACCAAACTAATAGGATTTTCCATTCTTGGTGAAAGACAGGGAAACCTGGAGACTCGGGAGTTGTAAAGCTTAGGGTTTATGAACTGAAATTAAGAAGTCAAGGATTACAGTTTTGAAGTAGGAAAAAGTCTTAAGAGTAAAAGATATGAGGCCAAGACTTTTTCAGCTAAAGCCTGAAAAGAAAAACACATAGAGGCTGACAGCAGAAAAAAGTTGTAACATAAACCACAGACAATGCCAGAATTTTTTCTGTTAAATCTTGCCATGCATGCATGGATGCAGGTACACATGTATGGACGCATGTACATATGCACGGACGTATACGCACACGTGTGTGCACAGGTATATACCTATCTGTGCATGCATGTATGCATTTGTGAGTACTTGTGTGTACACAAGCACGCATAGACATTTGCATGTGTGTACATTTGTGCACGTGTGGCTTTGTACACATGCAAACGTGTGTACATACGTTCTGTGCACACGTGTGTGCACATATGCATGTCTGTGTGTGCATTTTGCACACATGTGTATGTATACAGATCTCCTTCAAATTCTTGTTCCTCAATGGTTATGCTAAAGGATTGTGGGCTAAATCATCGCTTTTTGGTTTGGGTTATTTTGCTTATTTTTTCCTAAGAAAGAATACAGAAAATTCAGTATAAATGTAATTTGACTTCAATTACAAAAGAAAATAATCAGTTTTTCAGTCCACGAAACCCAGATACCTCCTGAAAAAGCAACCTTGGAGGATCATTGTGAGAAAAGTCCAACAGTTAGCTACACACAGAAAAACTTCATGTAAACCACTTCTGAAGACAAAATTATTTTCACATTTTCTAGAGGTATTCAATGCTTAAAAGAAAATGTTGATGCCTTGTGGAAAGGCCTTAAGTACTACACACTGGCTCAGACTTTGTAAAAAAAGGATTTATTACTGCCACGCCTACCAGCATTTCATCTAAACTGGTACCACTTTATGGAGTTAGTTATTACTATATATGAAATTATTGAAGACCAAGATTCTTTGTACAAATTCTTCCCTTTTCCCCAAACTTGTAAGATGGCAACAGCCTTTTTTGAGATTCATTTTTACTCCTGATTCACTAGCATCTCTCAAAAATAAGTTCTAAGGATTTATGAAATTTAGGTAACTTCCCAAACACCATAAATTTCATATGACAGCCACGTGGATATGTATTTACTCAAATTTTCAAGGAATTTTTTTTTACTTCGATTTTGAGCAGCTACATTTACTAGTTCCTCCTGTCTGGGACCTCATTTCCAAGTACATGGGCTTGTTCTCCTGTTTTAATAACCAACTTAAAAATCAGCTTGGTAGTACAACTACTTTAAGTTAATTTCATTAATTTTACCTCTCCCTTCATTTACAAATGGATTTGCTTATAATCTGGTACTACTTTTTTTTTTAAAAAATATACTTGTAAAAGGTTCTTAATTCAAGATAACACCTTCTGCAAGAATTAACTCAGGTTGTTTTGTTTAAATTCAATCATTTTCTTGTAGAACAGAACTTCAATGTATATTGCTGAATTTTCTTCAAATACTTTAGGATTCACATAAATTTATAGTTATAATAACACAATATCCTTTTGTTGTTGAAATGACTTAGAAATGCAGTAAAGTTATGAGCTAGAATTTTCTTATTTTCTTTCTAAACCAAAGGAAACAATTAAGAAATGAAAGGAATTAAATGAGAACACAAAGCATTCTTCATTTCATAGGACTTGGTCGATCACTAATCCTTATTAGAATAAACACAGAAAGAAAGCTACTCCCTTATTGTGTAAAGAAAACTGTAATTTTTATAATGTGTTTCCAAATCAAGAAGCTGCAGAAACTAGTTCTGGCTCTCTCCTCGCTCCTAGTTTTGAGTAAAGACCCTCTTAGTAGCTGGTCTGGCAAAGAACAAGTTGGTTGGTTGCACACACGTGTGCAACAGCACACACCCGACAAGTGGAACTGAGCACCACTCTCATTTCACAGCTCTACGATTTTTTTCAATTATTAGAAATTTTGAAGTTACAAGGAGGAGAGTTCAGGTTGACTAAAATTAAGCAAAAACTCTCCACTCTTTCGGGGATCTCTTTTGCCCTTCTTGTTGCCTTCCGAGCCTGGCCCCCGAAGGCAGCAGAGCGTCCTGTTCTCTTTATATGGGTCACAGATGGCCCGAGCCACAGGCTTTCCTCCAGAATCATCAATCAGCATCACTTGGCTTTTCTTCTTTCTGGTATTTCACTTTCAGACCTTGCCTTTCAATCACTAGTTGTGTGACTATGTGCCCTCAGCCTCTTCTCTGACGGCTCTCCCCCCAATTTATTTAGGGCAGACCATCAAGGGATGGTTTGACTCTGTGTATCTTTTACTGGCTAACTTTCAAAACTGCCTCTGGGGCACCTTCTGGGCCCTTTCAGATTCCTTACAAATGAGGACCTTAAAAAACCATCTCCTTATTTTTTTTTCCCCTCATACTTTCCCATTGTTACAATTCTAAACATAGGACTCTATATCTGTCATTTTAAACACTTACATTTTAAAAAATTGAAAATTTTTGAAAAACTGTTAGATTTTGTTTTCAGTGTTTCTTATAAAAAATACTACCACTACTTCACATATGTGTAACATACATAGGTCTTTTTGAAGTGTATGTTGACTGTAAGCCGTAAGGTAACATACAATTCCAAAAGCCGCTATAAGATAAACATAGAGATAAATAACACATCATCCAAATGGATTTCGTCACTCCTCATAAACACTTTGTGTGTTAACGAGCACATGCTACGTGGAGGAAGGAGAATAAGCAATCAGCTGTGCCTTTAGGAACCTGGGGTCCAGAGAGACACTGCCTTCCCCGGCAGAGGGTGACACTCTGACATGGGCGCACCTGGTACTCGGGAGAACTCGGCACCTGGAGGGGCACTTCCTCTCCGTCTGTGGAAACTCAGGGAAGGCTTCTGAGAAGCACGGCTGGAAGATGAGCAGAATGGAGGCAGGCAAGAAGCTAGGCAAAAGCAAGGCACGGTCAGGGAGATGGAAGGAATTGAGCACGACTGGCCGTAGCCAACAGTGAGAGGACAAAGACAGTAATAAAAGGGAAGAGGAAGAGGTAAGGAGGTCAGATCACAAAAGCTCTCTAGATCAGCACTTGAGTTGAGAGGTTAATTAAGACTGCAACTGTTTTAAGTTCATTTTCCTGAAATCTGATACCTCTATCTGTATATTTAATACCTTACAAATCTTTTCCTGAACTGTATTTAATATTTAAGCTAAACGGTATATTGAACAAAAGATAAAATTAGCATTTTTGTGGGGCAATTATTGAGGCGATGTTACATTTACTATTTGAGGTATTATAAATAAACTCAAATGGAAAAACAAAGCTTATCCCTTCAAGGAGCTGCTGTTACCCTATAAGGTGAAGTCCATACATTCTTTCATAAATTTAATACTTATTAAACTGTTCTAGCACAGATCCAGGCAATGGAAAAAGGGGAAAAAAAAGATCTAAGCAAGATTTTGGGATTCTTTGAGCATAATCTCATTCCCTCCATTGTAGATACAAAGACTGTGAGTAAACCACAGTATCAAATAAAATCATATTTTGTAGTTACATGCATATGAAGAGTGTGGACAAAAGAATTCCTTCACTGGGCTGCTCTAGTCTGTAAAACACCTCTAATTATTACTTTTAAACAAATAAAAAAGTGAAGATGGATGGGTATGGTGTACTTTCATTAATTTTGTTATCAGATATCTCTCCCTATCAAAAATTAATTTTTAACCTCAAGTAGTTTTGATCTGATAAATTAAGGTTGATCAAAAGACACAGAGTTTAGAATTAATATTTATTTATTTTTGTTTATTGGGCTCTTTGGCTTACTTCAATGGAAGGTGAGTTTCTAATGAAGACAAAGCAGCAAGTGCTCAAAAAGTGGTAATTAAATTACTAGAAAAACAAAAATATTATAACACACATATGCCTAATACAGTCATCCATCAACAGGTTACTTTTTAAAGCATCACCCACTACAGCTCAGTTTCACAAACAGATGGGAGAAGCATTTTCTTATTCAAGGACTCATGAAGACTTGGTATGAGATTGCACAAGTAAAGAATAAAAAGAATAATTTATGTAAAGTAAGCAAACATTTGTTTAACTAATGCATTCAACAAGTCAAAGTAAATGGAAATAAATCACACTAAAAAAAAAATCACTAGGGAAATCTTCAGGGGTCTAAAAATGGTCACTGTTTTTCAAAAGATAGCCGAATGATAAAAACAGAAACAACACAGTAAAGAGGGAGATTGCTGGAAGGGCCGATATGAACAGTGTCAATACTGCATGAAACGTTGTAGAGCATTATGAGGAAGATTTAAAGGCATTAGTAAACGAGAATTTTAAAATCTTGGACGCAGTACTTTTTTTTACATAAGCAAATATGAAATAATGTATTTCAAATATGAAATAGCACATGTAACAATGTTATAATGGAGTTTCAAAGAGGCTATAAATTTATGGGCCAATACAGAGAAAATGAAATTGGTTACTGAATTAGAGTCGAGATACCTTTATTAGACACCTGTCATTTCTAAAACTGTTGCTAGGTGGTATAGGCAATTCAACAATGAATGAAATAATCTAAGATCTCAAAGAGCTGACAATTTAGTACATAATATAAAGAAGAAAAATCTTAACCAACTTTCTCAAAAAATACTAATGCCTTAATATCTGAATGAAAACACAAAGATTAAAGAAGTCTAATTCCTAAAACATTAGGTTATGAAGAATAAACATTATGAATTTTTTTCTAAGATCTATAATAAAAAACTTTAATCCAAAGAGTACATTTTCATGATCAGAAAAAACAACGTTTACAATTGTAGGACTGTAACCCTAGCAAAAGGGTGTAAACTTAATCGTGTGACAGTCTGAAGGACTCAGCTTCTACAGAACCTGATATTTTTAAGGGACATGTCCGATACCTGAATCTAAAGGTGACCTAGAAGACTGCCTGTCCCTCTTTTTCAGTGACTTTCATCACTAAAGTTCCCAAAAATCTATGCACTTGACCCAAATACATCAATGTCGCTTTAGGAAAAAAACTTCCCTTCTTTTTCAGTATCTAGTATAAGAGCCTTGAAATGATTCTAAAATTAACATCATTAGCCCTGACCTTTAAATTCATTTATTCACTGAGGGCCTTCCACGCCTCAGGTACTGTTACAGGCACTTGGGTGGACACAGACAGTAAACAGGAAACACAAATACATAAATTATACTGTTACATAATTATTATTTCAAGCTACCAAAATGACGCCAACCAGTTCACAAACTCCTTGGACTTTCACATCAGCTTGCCTTGTCTGAGCTGGCTCCAGCCCATTACGACACGAGAAATGCGGCAAGAATGATCAAGACAGCACAGAGGCACGGAGGTGAGGTATGTCCGGCAAGGAGACCAGTCCACTGGAGCAGAGTGCAAGGGAGAGAGGGTGGCAGGAAGGTCAGGCCTCACAGGTGACCACAGAAGTCTGACCACCTGCTATGGCTCTGAAAGAAATGAGGCAGGGCAGGGTGCTGTGCGAGAGAATGATGCATCCCGACTTTCCGCACTGATGTGTTTGCAAGTTGAGAACAGACGCAGGAGGGAAGAAGGAAGTAGTTAGGAAGACGTTAGAGTAATCCAGACATGAGGTGATGGTATTCTGAGCCATGATCTTGGAAAGGAAGTGACGAGAAGGGATCACTCTCTGAATATATTGTGAATCTCACGGACAAGATGTGGGATGTGATAGAGGGCGCGGTCCAGGTTGACTCCAAAGTGGATGGCTCACATACACAAAGGGCAGAGTCTTCACCTACCAGGATGAAGAAGCTGACAGTGGAGCACTTGGAGGAGGGGGCTCAAAGCAGAGAGGAATCACTATGTTTCTGTAAGTTAAATTGGAGACATCTATTAGACCCAGAAGTGAAAAAACAACATCACAGATGGAGATGCCAGTGTCCAATTCGGGAGCTAGATCCGGGTGAAGAAACAAACTTGACTTGCTGGCCCACGAATGCTAATGTCAGCCACCACTGGAAGAGATCTCCAGGGCAATGATACAGACACAGATGAGGCAAGGACCAAGGCCTGCACCCCCCTTTAACATTTAGGATCTGGAGAGAATGAACAGAAGCCACAAAACAGACCAGACCAGGACACGTAAGGGACAAGAAAGACCAAGAAAGTATAGTGTCCTAAAAGCCATGTGAATAAGTACGCAGAAGAAGAGTCTTCCCAAAGTCTTAGATTTTTGACTCCCCGCTGTACAGCTCTACAATAAGAACACTGGTCGGAATTCTCAGATCCCTGAATGCTGGAGTATGTGCAGGTGGGCGGTCTCCGACTGAATAGTAAACATCCACACAAAAATTCAATTTTCATAAGATTCAACTTTGTCCAAAAACACACTCTTTGCTTGCTTCCTCATTTATATAGTCTGTGGTGTTTTCTGTTTCCCACGTATTCGTGGCCTCCATGAGACATGCCACTGCCATGACCAACACCATTATCTCCTGCATCTTTCTGATTGCCCGAACTATTACTAATTCCCACGCTTTCCTGATAAAGGCTTCACAAAAATGTCTTTCTATACACATTCATAAACTCATACAGAGTTTTTAGATATTTATAGTAGGGGTACCTATCTATACCGCCTAATCACTGGAAATATATTTCCCTACAGGTAAGTCAGTTCTCTGCACCAAACTGGCAAGACTCTAGTCCCCAGTCATTCAATCAAACACTGATCTGTGTGTCTTTGTGAAAATATTTCGTAGAACTGATAACATCTAAAACCAGCTGACTTAAAGTAAGGGACATTATTGTAGTGGACCCTTGAACAACCTGGGTCTGAGGTGCATGGGTGCCCTGCTACCTGGATCTCTCGATCTCTAAAAATACGGTACAGTACTGCAAACATACTTTCTCTTCCTTAAGATTGTCTTAAAAACATTTCCCGTCTTTAGCTTACTTTATTGTGGGAACATAGTCTATGATGCATAAAATACATGAAATATGTGTTATTCAACTATTTAAACATGAGCAGTTAGCAGTAAGGCTTCGGGTCAATAGTAGGTTATTAACATTAAGTTCTGAGGGAGTCGAGAGTCATACATGGATTTTCAACCACGCGAGGGGTTGGTGGTCTTAACTCTATACTGTTTAAAGGTCAACCGTGCACCTATGCTGTTAGCTCTGTTTCTCAGGGAAAGCCCAGATGAATTAGTGTATTCAATGGTAACAAGTGTTCCAACGGTAACTATTCTAGCAATCTTGAATGGGCAATGGTGGCTGTTTTCCCTGCCAATACAGAGGTGCCCGGATGAAATGATCATGTACATGTATTAATAAAGTCCACTCTATAATAACCCTGAATCACATTCATCAGCACGATCCAGAAGAAGACAAATATACCAAATCCATGATAAACTGCCCTGGTTATTTTCATCAGTTTTAATATGCTTCCCTAAGCATTAAAAACAGCTGCTTTAAAAAAAAATGTAAGCTTTACTTATTTTCTCCTCCAAGTCCATTGTTAGAGAAAATACTCAGTACAGTGAAACTAACGACATCAGAAACAGAAACACAGAACTTATGAACCACCTACAAATGATTAGTAACTCCCAGATAATCAAGAGTGGGGAAAAAAGGAAAGATTACTGCTGACATGAAATCATGGAAATAACAAATAAAAGCATCTAAGAAAAGATACATATTCTAAAATCAAAGTATTGGAAACAAAAAACCTAGTTTCAATCAAACAAATAACCCAACATGTACCTACTGACGCCCAGAGCAAGAAATGGCCATATCTATAAAGGATTGCAGAAAAAACTATCCTATCTACTCACTGCTTACCATCTACAGTAGTGCTCCCCACCAATTATTTTGAGTTAAAATAACTAGAGCAAAGCAATGTAAAGCAACCTTTAATTAGATAAAACAAAGCACATCAATTTAAAAAAATGCTCCACTTTTGAGTAGCTGGTCATGAATGTGAAAACAATTAAGCTATAAATTACTTCCAGGAAAGAACTGTCAACATTGTTATTTAGGTCAGAATGCAAACATTAAAAAAGAAAAGACAGACAGACAGACAAAGAAACAAAGAAAAACTGCCACAGTGGCATGAAAGCAAATGTCCTGTAAGTAGCAAAGCTCCTTGAAGCTTCCCACACAGAGACAAGCTCAGGGGCAGCTGGGGAACCTCAACAGATTCCAGCAGAATGTGAGCTTCACAAGGCACTCGGGTCACAGACTACAACTGCAGAATCATGGCCTGAGATGTAAAGTGGCACTTTTTAATAGGGCCACCCAGGCTCATATCTTAAACAAAATAACATTCTTGGGATGGCAGATGGAAAGAAGCATGGAAAGGGAGTGTGTATTTTTAAGGAGCACCTGGGAAGAGAGAGCAGAAGCAGGCTTGCATCTGTTTGAGTGTTTAGGGAGAACAGGGTTAGAAATCCAATGATTACAAAGAAAGCTGTCAATAAGAGTAATCACCTGGAGAAAAAGTACAGGGTATCGACGACTAGCAGCAATGAAAAAACAGCACGGACAGCAAAAGGAGACAGGAACTCCCCCAAGAAACAGCAAAATTTACAGCAATGATCCAGGGAATTCCCAGACTTAGCTGTCCCTCCTTACCTGGGCTACTCCGTGGGGAAAGAAAGCAAATATAAAGGCCAGAATAAACAAAGATGCCTATAAAATATCAGATATATAGTTGTATACCACTATAATGCTGAGACAGATTTTGTTAAAAGCCTTTTAAAAAGGAAGGCTTGAATAAAATTTTAAAATTCTGTAAGGTCAAACAAGCATCTGAAGAATGATGACAAAAATACAAAGAGAGTAAAAATCTCAGAACCACAGTACCCAAGACTGAACTGAGCAGAGCCTTAGAGACTGTCGAGTCTCTACAAATGGCACGATGCAGCTGTAAGTGACCATGACATACTAAGGCAAAGTTCCAGGTACAGCAGAGTCTTTCCTTGCAATGTTACTCTTAAGTTTACTCAGGATCTCATACAGTCAAAGCAGGGGCAAAGGGTCCAGTTAATTATTTAGTGCAAAAAAAGCATGTGTGAGGAGATGGCTTTATGTCTGATTTTGACAACAAATATGTTCGAAAATATAAATCTAACGTAATGCAATAAGACGGTAAGGTATGTTCTGCCTTCTAAAATTCCCTCCACACTAGCACAAACAGGTCTTTTAATAATACATAGCTTAGTAAAGTGCACCTGAGCCTTTAAATCTGGACACGTTCCCAAGTGCAGAATTAACAGCTTCATGACAGAACTAGAAGAATACACTTGGTTCGCTTCACATAACATTTTTGTATTTTTGTATTTTTTTGTATTTTCTGCGTGCTGAACCACTCTTTAAAAAAAATGCTTCCTTAAGAAACAATTTTTAAAGTTACACAAAGAAAATTAAAATGCAAAAAATAAATCAGTATGCCCTCTTTAACAAAAATAAATATTAAAAAACTTTAATAAAAAATTTTATTTTTAAATATAAATATTTTATATAATAGAAATATTTTTATTTTTTAAAATATTTTATTATTTTTAATAATAAAAATAATAAACTTCTAAAAATAAGAGTTTACATTATTTTTAGCCTTCCGACAAAGAACAATTTTTGATGTATTCATAGTGACTGATATCGAACGTAAATAGCTTGAATGTAACAACGATGTACGAGATGCAGGATACCGGTATGTTACCTGCAGCAGCAGGCATGAGTGGGTGTTCACAATCCAAACCGTCCTGAACAATCCATCTCTAAGTCATCTGTAACTCTCTCTACATCTCCGTTCTTTCGGATGAAATATACTAGGAGGTTCATAAAACGACCATGCTATCTATACTCCTGAAAGCTAGTAAAGCCGAAAAAGGATATACAATTTACCCTGAACACCACGAGGGTTTGGGGCACCAAGCCGCTCCTCTCACACACAGCCGAGTATCTGCACATAACTTCCAGCCCCAAAGAACTTAACTACTCACAGTCTACTGTTCACCAGAAGCCCCGCTGATTAACACACATTTTATCCATGTTTTATATCCTGCATTCCTGCAATAAACTAAGGGAGAGGGAAGAACATGTTATGAGGAAAATCATAAGGACAAGAAAAGACATTTACAGCACTGCACTATAAAAAACCCATATAAATGGGCCTGTGCGGTTCAAACCTATGCTGTTTAAAGGGCGACTGTACTAGAGCGCTTATTTTACATGAGGATAAAACTAACTGAAAAGTAAAATCTCTGCAACTGTCCATGTACTGACAACTGGCCAGATGTGCACGTGTGAAAATCCATCACAGGGACATAGCCGCAGGGTTTCACCTCTGATGACACGTTAAGGATACGTGGACACAAGGACCTTTTATTGTCTGCTGTTCAACTACTATGCTCTGGAAAAGAACCTCTCTAGAAGGGATGTTCTCAATCTGCTTTCAGAGAATCTTCTGGAGTAGCACACTCTACGTCCAGCTGCTACAATCAGGGAAGATGTTAGAGACCCGTCCCCCTGTGGGTACAGGAGGAGCAGTGGCCCTGCCTGTCCTAAGAAGACAGCCACAGAGAAAGAAGCGCGCCGCAGTCACTGGGTTAAGGTAGAGATTACATGGTAGGGACTCAGGCCAATATCCCACGCGCTGACCTCCTCCGGCACACACCTGGCCAGGTGTCCTCTGGTGTGCTCAGAGCAGGACCCGCCCGCTCCGGGAGAGGTGGTCACCCAGCAGGAGGCCCTGCAGGCTAAGCGGTGAGCTGCGAACCCTCATAGCCTTTCAAGGCCAAACAGTAGCATGAGATGTCAGGTCACAGAACAGCAGAGCCAGAAAGCCGTTCCCAAACTCTACTCTGCTGAAGAACCCTTGCAGAACTTGCTAGAAGCAGGTACTATCTAGATGTTCGCTTGATGGCAGGCAGGGAAGGGAGGAAGACGGCCACTTTTAGCAGTCACCTCCGGTGACTCTGGCCTGGGGCCAGGAGCACATTCTGGTCACACCACTGAGAAGGGTCACGAGTATAATGGGGAGCAGGGGCCAGGGGGGCGAGGGAAAGGCCACGGCCGTGGCATGAGGGGACCAGCTTGCCGCCCTCACTTGCTCCGTCACATCACGAGAGAGGGGAGCGCGCCGCGTCAGACGCGTGAGGGCGCCTGTTCAAACGCCACAGCCAGGGGACTGTCCCGCAGGCGCTGAGCGTCGTGGCCAGTGACAGGACGCTGGGAGGGGTCAGCTGAGCGTGACGCGTCTGTTCACGAGACAGGAGCGCCGGGTACAAACAGAAACCACTGCAGAAGGAATCGGGGCTCCCGTGGCGAGGCGGCGGCTGCCGCGAGCGCACGAGGACGAGGACCCGGGACGGCGCGGGCTCGCGAGCGGCGCAGGACCCGGCGTCTGAGCAACGGTCAGGTGGATGGTGCACAGGCGGTCCCGCCGCTTCGACCCGCCGACTGCGGCCGCGAAGCAGCGGAGCCTGGCGAAGTTCTAGGTCAAGGCGGACAGCCTGAACACGGAGCCGTGAGCATTCACGAGGTTCGGTCGGACGTAGCTCCCGAGAAGGCTCTCCCGGGGGACGACTGCCGGGGCCCGGGAGGCGCCCGCACGGCAGCCGGGGGCCCCGGGGCAGAGCTGCGGCAGTCGGGGCGGCGGAGGACGAGCCGCGCCTGTGGCTCTCTGCAAACCCGCCCCTTCGCTGCGCGCTGCGGGTGACCATCCTCCCATGCGAGTCCCCGCGCCCGAGGCGGGGACGCCGGCCCTGGTCCTCTGGAGACAGGACACTGGCTTTCAGCGCCGCTCCTGTCTGCCCCCACGCGCGGAGCCGTGCGCACGGCGGCCGGACACGGAGCACGGGCTGGGGCGCGCGGGCTGCTGGCCGCCGGGGGCCGGGCCGGCCGGAGCAAGCAGCAGCCGGCAGCGTGGGCCGGACGGGGCTCACCCGGGGGCTCCAGCGACGCGCCCCGAGAGCTGCCCGAGAGGACACGACGGGGACACGGAGACTCCGCCGACCGGGCAGGGTGCGGCCGTGGCGCCAACAGAAAGACACCGGAGCTGAGGGAAGCCTCAGGCCGGCAGGCGGAGGGCAGCTGTTCTGCCGCCCACGAGCTGCGGCAGGAGGCAGGGGCCGCGGCTGTGACTGGAAAGATTCTGAGGAACGAGAGGCTGTCGGTCCCTTAAATTTTTATACACAAGGCCTCCAAGTAAATGCCCACGACTAAACGTGTATCTCCTCTAGTTTTTTTTTTTAAGATTTTATTTATTTATTTGACAGAGATCACAAGCAGGCTGAGAGAGGGGGAGGGGAAGCAGACTCCCCGCTGAGCAGAGAGCCCGATGTGGGGCTCGAGCCTAGGACCCTAGGATCATGACCCGAGCCGAAAGCAGAGGCTTTAACCCACTGAGCCACCCAGGTGCCCCTCCTCTAGTTTTTAACTCATCTTCCCTTCGCCTCATTTCAAACATCTTAAAAGAATTCTTCTATAATACTGGGTCCCATTAAGCTTCCAGAAACATCTATCTTGCCACGTGCTCCCTTTCTGCTCTAAGGGTCCTCATGCCTGCAGTCCACTTTCTCTGCTGCCTATAGAGGGGCACCTGCCACATCATCGCAGCAGCACGAGGGGTCAAGTCTACACCCACAGAGGCCGGGGGCCAGTTTATCCCACCATGCCTCCTGCCGCGACAGCCGACACTGGAAGCGAAGTGTACTGGACTCCACTGCCTTCTCAACAGTGACCTGAAGGAGGGGTGGCGAGTGTGTCGGTCCCACCGTGATTACATGGCCAGATGCATGCAAAGGATACAGTGCGGCAAAGCTGAGTTCTGGACAATCAGGGTTCATTCTGGGAGCTCTTTCCAGCTCAGGAAAAAGACTATGAGCGGGAATGAGTCCTACACAGACGCTCTGAAAATGGACCAGGGCTGACAACTTCTCTAAGAAGCAGCCCTCCCAGGCTAAGACAGTCGACAGAAGGGCCGATTCAGCCTCTTCTGTACTTACAAAGGAAAAGAGGAGAGGAGAAGAGAAAAAGGAGAGGAGAGGAGAGTGAGGAGATGAGAGAAAGGAAAAGGAAAAGGAAAAGGAAGGAAAAAAGAGTGCAAGAGATTTCTTCATACCCAAATCATTCTATTTTTCCAGGCAAAGGTAGCTAAGAAATAAACTGGGTCACACCTGCGACAAGGGCCCATAGAAACAGAAACCAAACACAACTAGAGAATAGTTTCTAAACCAGCTGAGACAATTTTATCCATACTGGGTGGGGGGGGGGGACGGGACAGTGATCTAAATTAGCAAGCTGCCTTAAAGGGACTCATCAGCACTCCAAGGGTTAATCATGGATTCTACTGCGCTGCTACTGAACAAAAGAAAATAGTAAATATTCTAAAGTTTAAAAAAATTAGATTAAAAAAAAAAAACCTCAGGGTACAATTCTCAGGAAAGATTATTTTTAGGAATCATGAGAAATTAAAGATTCTCAACCACATAAACTCAGGATGAACACGTGCAGCTAACCTATCATTTGTGGCGTCCACTTGAATGTCTGAAAGCTATCTTGGTATTAAGTGCTCATAAAGGAATCCACCACCCGCCCCACACTCCTCAGATGCTCTCTCGCCCAAGACTCCCCACTTCAGCAGAAGGAACCACCGTCCACCCAACTGTTCACAGCACAAACCTACACATCAGGCCTTCATCCGCTTTCCTCATGCCCTCACTACGTAGTCTAGCAAGTCACCCTCTGGCTTATCACCAGGCCCCACAATCCACCCCATCACCCTGTCCTCACCGCCACCATCCCACGCAATTCACCAGCATCTCCAGCCACAATGGTGATAACCGGCTCCTTGCCTAAACCCTGGATCGGCCTGAGTGACTTTTCAAGGACACAGGAGATCTTGAACCTCTCCAGGGCCTTTCTGTTAACCTCAAGATACAGCACACAGCCCTTCCGGCACCCACAAGCTCTACAGGAAGCTGACCGGAGACTTCTCAGAGCACCTCTCCCACCACCCTCACCCCATCGATGACATGCGAGCCGAACCAGTCTCGCTCTGCTCTGAGGACTCTACCCAGCTCATCCTGGTCAGGGCCTGTGTGTGCATTCCTCCTGCTACACGGCCTGTAGTTGCCGGCCCCGGTGTGGGGCTTCCTCGTCACCCTAGTCAAAGCAGTACCACCCTCCATACCAAGCTCATTCCTTACCCTGTGGGTTAAAGGAACATGGTCTCATTTATTGTTCTTACTGGTTTCTAGGCTATTTCTACAACGCTGGAATGTAGGCTCTCTCAAGAACAGGAACCTGGTCTTTATTTATAACTGTGTGCTCGGCCCTTACACGGATGCCTGGAACATCCCCCTGCCCCCTGACATGGGCCCTTACAGGCAGATGCAGCCCTGTATGAGGCACAGGTGTGCCCCATCACCTGGTGAGAGCGTGCACCGTGTTTGGGTCCCTTGTGACATAATCGATTCAGAAGTGTTCTGCCTGACTCCTGGAGACATCTTAATACAACTCCTAGAAAGAAATTTACCTAGTTCCTCATGCTTCAAGGGACTTTAAAATGCCCAAATCACCCTGAGGGGAACAGCAACTATGCGGAAAGCTTGTGCCCACCACGATCCCAGAGAGCCACGAGGGGAGCCATTACCTTAGCACAGGGCGGCAAATTTCCCTAGTAACACTTCAGAACAGGAGGCTCCCTGAGGTGGGCTTTGGAACAGTGTGTTGTATTACATAAAAATTAAATATAGTTTACACAAGCTGTGAAATGTTAGCCTGAGGCTCTTTTATTCCCCAGGCTGTAAGTTTAAAAGAATAACTCTCTTCCCTGCTTATTACCTTTTCTTACTTTCTCTCCACTCAACCCCAATCATTCCTTTTCTAGTGCTAGTTAACAAAAATGGCAAATTTTCAGATATTACACATGATAGTTCGGGGAAAAATCCATAGTCCTTACATACAATATGTGTATATACATTTACATATGTAACATATAAATACACATGACAGTAAGTGTGCATACATTTATACAACTATAAATAGAGAAAACAAATCATAAGTTAAAGAAAAGGACAGTCTACTCAGCTCTGGTAGCATGTTATCACTGATGCAGGTTCAGAAGTAAATGCCATAAGTGAAAAGTACATCAAATGCAAAATCTGAAATTCTTCATCGTCTCCCCAGAGACTTTTTCTTCCTGCTACAACTTCGATGATTTCATCATCTTTGAAATCAACGTGAATAACTATCATATTTTACACCCACAGGCAGTATCTTCCTGATTTAGATACTCTCTAAGGCTTTTTTCCCCCCTCACCTATAGCAAGAAACACAAATCAACATGAGTTTGATCTTTTTAAAATTAAATCTACCTGCCCTACCTACCTTGGAAAAGTAAGGCACTCGAACACCAGAATCACAAAGATGAGGGTTGAAGTATCTCACCTTTACCACGCAGCAGGGGCTCCTGGAAAGGTCCTTCTTCTCTCCGAGCCCAACTCCCTCCATGTACGCAGCAGGGAAACCACACCCATGTCTCAGGGTTGTCCAAAGAAACCCAAGCAAAGTACCTTCCGGAAACTCGGAGTTCAAGTATCGAGCCCCCACGTGAGGACCTGCCAGCGGCTCACCTGAGACTCCTCAAGCCAAGAGAAGTAAGATGCTCCCCTAAGCTTCTCCCATACATACTTGACCCGTGCACCTTGTGCATCGTGGTTCTGAGTAGCTCTGGGCTTGTGAGAGGCTGTTGGAAGAGAAACCGCGAGGAGCAAGCACAACCCAAGGTGAAGGCAACGCCGGGGCGATGCAGGGGGTAGACCAGAAGCCACCATGCACCCCGGGAGGGGCCCCCAGTGACTCAACCAAATCTAATCTCGGCAGACCACGGGGCATTGTGACTGGATGAGGCGAGCAGCTGGTCACTGGTGAAGAAACAGACGGGAGGACGCTGTCCTCTCCAACAAGTATGTCAGAGTGAGAAGAAGAACAGTGCTGGGTGAGCCAAAAGGTTTAAAGGGAGGAGACTGGAACAAGGTTTCTATGCTGAAGGGAAAGAGCCCGCAGAGCAGTTAATGATGGCAAACAGGCCACACAGACTGGGTAAGTCCTGCAGCCCTGGGGACCAAAAGGCCAGCAGGGGACAAGTTTCTGATCACCTTTCACCTGGATTATCTTGGAACCATGCCTCCAATCAACCTGCTTTCTAGTAAAATCGCTACCCATAAGGCTTCCAGAGGAGATATTCACTGAAAAAGAAAACCTGATCAAATTAGCCCATTTTGTATCCTTTAATGTACCCTGTGGCAAAGACTACTTGGAGTTTCTTCCCACATCCATTCTGCCTTCCCTTTTTGCTAACAGTAGGTCACGAAGCTCCCTTCCGGCAGTCTTTAGAGCCAGCACACAGGCAAGTGAGGGAAAGTGGACTGAAGAGACTGACCACATAGGACTGCTGAAAGGCTCTTTCCAGAAAAGGGGCTCTGCAGAGGGGCCCTACCCTGACCACCTCTGTTCCTAACTGCCCCCCCCCCCCCCCGCCCCGGCCAGCAACTTTGATGTCACAGCTGGAGGCTGGCGAGGTCACTGGACCACAGGTGTCGCCGGGGTGAGCAAAGAGAGGGGAGCCAGGCTGGGCACCGGTGGGGCAGCTCTGCCGGCCCACACCACCCACCTGCGACTGCCTTTCAGGTATGAAAACAATCCCTTTCATGTTACATCACTGCTTGGCTTTCCCTGTACCTCTTCTGTTTGTCCTCCCCTTTCCTCCTCTCCGTTTTGCTGAGGAAGAGCGGTCTCCAGTCCTGGGAGCTAACCCTCCCATCACCTTCCCACAACCTCAGACAGCACTCGGAAGGCAACTCCAGTTCCCCGCTTTCAGAACCGCGTGTGCCGGCACCAGCTCCAGCACACCCCCAGCTGGGGCGGTCGCCCTGGCTGAGCTGCTCTCAGCACGGCTCCCCCGCCGGGCACCCGGCCACTGATTCCAGTGACCTCGGCACTTCCGCACATCCTCCACGAAGGCTCCTCCGGCCCCTAACTGATGCCGGGGTCCTCCCTGTGCATAATTCCATCACAAAACGCTTCACTCGGTCCAGCAATCAGTCTGACTTGCTGTCTCCTCCAGAAGTAAGCCGAGGATACGCACAGTGAATATGGTCAAAGTTCCACGGCAAAATCAGTGCTCGGGGACTGACTGAACACACCCACCTGTCCTGCAGAGGGGAGGCGCTGAGGGCTGGGTGGGAGATTCACGACTAGAGCTTGGTCTGAAGACCTCGGGACGGTGGTCAAGGCCCAAATAAGAGCACAGAGGGAAGGAAGGCAGCTGCCACCCGGCTGCAGTGAGAAACCAGCTCCTGAACAGAGTGCCAGAGTGCACGAGGGCTAGGGTCCGAGAAGCCCACCTGCGAGTCCCCAGATCACCCAGGTCCCCCAAGTTCCTTCCTATGGACACAGTCCCCCAAGAAAGAAAATCTTACCCAAAGCAAGCAGATGCTGTCAAATGGCTAACCTCATTACGCATATAGAAGAAAAAATCCATTACCTAAAGTTGGCAAAATTTAAAAGACCTTAAAGAACACTGGAAAAGTGTTAGTGATAATACCCAAGGTAACAGCAAAAAGCTTCTAAAACACGTGAACGGAACTACTGATTTGATTTTCATTTAACAAGTTCTAACAAAGTCAAAAGGAGAAAATGGTTTTAATTCTTCTTTTCCTTTCAAGGTATGATTCAGGTACTCCAAAAGGGAAATTCCCTGAAATCATCAAACTATCATTCAAAGTAAAAAACAATTATAACCCTTCAAATCAATATGCTCCTTCCCAACCATTAAAAATATGAAAATAATATGCCAAATGCACTTTTAAGCTCTACATACAAGAAACTAATAAAGAGTGAGGGAAAAACAAAGAGGTGTACTTGTCCAAAGAAGGTACTACAATGAAAACAGGCTCCCTCTCACCTCACAACCTCAGATCAAATATAGCAGAAATATCAAGTGTCAGCAACAATGTGGAGAAACTGGGGTCCTCACGCACAGATGCTGGGAACGCACAACGGGGCAGCTGTTGTGGAAAACAGGGTGAAGATTCCTCAGAAAAGTAACTGAAATTACCATATGATCCAGCAATTCCACTCCTGGGTATATCCCAGAAGAAATGACGGCAGGGTCTCAAGCAGATATTTGCACACCATGTTCGCCGAAACACAGTCCTAACAGCCAAGAGTAGAAGCAAACGAGGTGTCCACTGACAGAAAAGACGGCAAGTCTGGTGATCCAAACGATGAACCCCGACTCAGACTTACACGGGAAGGACATTCTGACCCTGCTACCTCATGGATGACCCTGAGGTCAACCGGGCTGCTCACGAAAGCACAGAGTGTGTGCATGCGATGCCGCTTCCATGAGGCCCCCAGGATTCAAACGTAACAGAGACAGAAAGTAAAATGGCAGCTGCCAAGAGTAGAGGATTAAATCCTCTTGCTACCAGAGCATGACTGGACTCACAGACAAACTGAAGAGGCTCCCCAGACAAAGGGTAGACAGGAGTTCTTCACTTGATTTCCACAAGTTTCCTATAAACTTGACATTGTTTCAAAACAGTCTAACAAATCTTCACTCAAAACATGGGGAGTTTGGGAGACGGCCTTGTCTGTCCTGGTCCTCAGCAGGGAGAGGGGGCGTGCCTTCTGGAGGCAGGAACAAGGAGTGCTGCGCCCCCCACCCCGACCCACCCACACGCAGCCGTCCTGTGCGAGCTCACAACCCTCCTCTTCTCCCTCAGCTCACGGTGCGCGGAGCTGAGCCACCAAGCACTAACGAAGGCACCAGACGGGCAAGCAGATACCGAGATTCTAGGCTGGGTTTTGTTTGGGTGGGAAATAAGAACACTTTGGTCAACGTCTCTCCCCAACCCCATCCTCACCCTGTAAACATGACCGAAGGAGATGTGTGATTGGCTTTCCCCACACCAGAGGGGGAAAAGAAAGTTCTTTAAGTTTTTAAATTTGCTCTTTGGTTTCTAAAGAGAATGGGGCTCCCTCAAACACCACCACACACTCGGCGTGTGCTTCACCAGGGACATGAACCTCGGTGAGAGCATCGTCTGCGGCCCTGACAAACTATGATGGCAGTAAGGATGGCCAAATGCACAGAGAAAGCGAGCAGGGCACCGGCCGAGGGCACAGAGAGCTCGCACTGCGGCAAGCACTTGAAGAGCTGTCGTCCTGCCATCAACCAGAAAACCACACCCCGACGCCTGCACCAGCACAGAGCCCCGGAGCAAGGTCCTCGCTGTGTGCAGTTTTATCCCCCTTTGTTCCAAACAAAAACAGCCAAATGAAGAACGTTTTTTATAAGTTCTGCAAAACAAAGGCAACTTAATAACAAAAACCCAAATACCAAATCCTTTCTGGCACTAAGGATAAAGTCGTCTCTCCCAGTGACTGAAATGCAGCCTTCGACTAGTAGAGAACCAACAGTCTGTAAGCGAAGTGGATCTGCATGAGTGCTCGTGGGTGCTTTTTGCTAGTGGGGAGCTCGGTGCTAACTTCAGTGCCAAGTACAACCTCCATCTCACTGCACACCGGGTCCCTCTGACAATGACTGGGTATCTCCTAAGCACTTTCTAATTTTCTTAAGTGTCTTAACTATCCTAAATTTCTTATGTGTTAGTTCTGGAAAATATATTACTATAAAAGAGACAGAACAATAGACTGTGAACTGACGCTAGCAAGGTCTGACGTCACACCGACCAATACATCACAAGCCTCCATCTGAAAAGAACAGAGGGCCAGCCCAGAACGAGAAGCCGCACAGCTGGACACAGACCCGCAGGGCCAGGCTCCTGTTTCCTGCTAGCTTACTTCTTCAGGTCCGTGATGGTGACACACCACCTTCTGTTTATGTGAAAACTAAAGTAAGCCTGACTTTTTGGTAATCCAAACACATTTCAAAAACGTATTTAAAAAAATACTGATAGTGTCACGATGCCTTAAAACCTAAAGGACACATTTCTCAATAAAGGCTGCTCAAAATGACAATAGGACCAACACCTGCTTTCGGGACAGCAGCCCTTCTGTGGGGATCCCTGAGCTGAGGATGGATTTTGTCCTGGCCCCGTCTCTGAAAATGCTGACTCTGAGAGGGCAAACCCATCTGCAGGCCCTCCCAGCGCCCCTGCCTGCCCCCACACAGCTACGCGATCACCCGTGCCAGAACATCACTCTCCAGGAACATGGCTGGCTCCACACCGACCAGCACTGCCTGCTTTCCACCCTCAGCGTCCTTCCCCACGAGCTTCTCTGCAGGACAGATGCCCTGTTCTAATAACCCCCATCGTGGCCTTCTGTTCATGGGACTACGCTTGCATCTTATGTCCTAGCCGGTGGTATTACAAAGCGGCAAGAAGACCAAGCGCTCTGGGACCAAACACACTTGGGTTCCCAGTCATGCTCTGCACCCTAGAGCCCTGACTACACTGGCTCCCAACCCCCGGTGACACAGGGTGTTGTGGTAAAGGGTGAAATAAAACCTCGTGCCCATCAATGACGGGCAGCTGATCGAGGAGGTACCCTATGCATTTCCGATGCCAGCAGCGCGGCCAGCTGTCCAGCACCATCACACTCTGGAGCTGAGCCACAATTACTACAATAGGAACCGTCAACCACAGTGAAGAGCCCATTCATAACAGGGGGTGGTGCTGCCCGACAAGTCGGGGCTCCCGGGGATGGCGACCCCATCTCAGCGCCTGGCCTCGCAGGAAGAGAGCCCTCTGGGCACCACAGTGCTGTCGAATGGCACAAATGATGACCAGACATCACCAGACTCCTTGACGTGCTGACTGTCTGACCAGTGCCTATACCCTGGGCGCCACTCCCTGTCTTTCCCCCGGGGACCCCGAGCCAGTCTGCTTGGGTTGCTACAAGCACACTGGCTAAGTCTCCCAGACATATCCTCACGTACGTTTCCGGTCACAGCTTTCCACTGCTGCCCTTGCTCGAGAAAGCGGATTCACCTCCTGCTTCCCAGCGTTCAGCCCATCATCGTCCTCACCCCATCTCTCACACCAGTAATGTCCTCCTTTCTTCTTTGCTAAATTCCCATACACCCGCCATCCATACCCATCTTAAGTGCTCGTCATTCGACAATTAGGTAGTGAACCTCGGCGAGGTGACCAGCACTGTTCTAGACATTAGAGGCAGAGCACGGAGTCAAACTCCCAAAACACGATCTAGGAGGGGAGATGATGGAATGCTCAGTCAATACTGTATAAGGGGTAAGATAGTTATGGAAAACTCTGGGACAGGAAAGAGCATGGGGGTGCATATAGAACCGAAGGCCAAGTTTGCTTGGGGTGAATTCTGGAGGTCCCCAAGGCCACCCTGTCATTTGGCAATTCACTAGAAGGATCTCCAGAACCGGACAACGGCTGTACTGTCAGCCACGGTTCATCACAGCAAGTATCTGGAGGGTCAGCCAGGAAATGACACAGGTGATGTCGTGGGAATCCCACACGTGAAGCTCCATAGGTTCTCTCCCTCCAGTGAGGGGCACCTAGTGTCCTTTCTCAGGAAATATTTTTGCCCAGGGAATCCCATTAGAAACTCAGTCCACAAGGCTCGTGCTGGGGGCCTGTGACATACGCCCCCCTCTACGTGGCACGTACCGAACCTCCAGACTCCCAGGAGCAACGTGGGGGTTCACCGTCAATCACACTGTTTGTGCAAACAGTCCTGGCACAGCGGACCACCCCGGTCCTTTAGGGGACAGAAGGAAAGCTTCAAGTACCAGGTGCCCACATGCTGGCCCAGAGCCCACCTTGCAGGCAGGCCCCTCTAAGAAGAGCAGCTCAACCCTGCCGTGTTAGGTCTTTTCTGCAGCATGGGGAAAACAGAGCAGCATGAAGGGTAAAGAGAGGACAGGGGAGGAGGAGCTGACCAGTCCAGGGAGGGCCCGCCACCCGGGGTACGCCAGGCAGACGGAGCCGGGCAGTTATGGGGGGCTTGCTACGGGGCCCCAGCGGCTGCACACACACAGCACAGCTCCGGGTGCGGGGGCAGCAAATGGCTGCGGCAAGAAGTGGTGGGGGAGCAGAGGCGTGGCCGGGTCTCGGTGCACCTACAGGAGGGCTGGCAGGACCACGGGCATTTGAACGCGGGCTGTGAGAGAGAAAGCGGGATAAGGCAGCTCCGTGTAAACACGTAGAATCATGGAGGCACCGTGAGACCAGGAAGAGAAGGGCAGATGGGTTGGAAGGTGGGAGGTCGTTCAAGAGTGACACTGGGGTGCGTGGAGAACTCGCTTTCGCTTGTGAGAGTCTAGCAGGCGGCTGGCGATGGAGGCCTGAGCACTCAGAAGAGAGATCCAGGCCTTAAGGAACAGGAGGTCCTTAGGAAGCTGCCCCAGATGAGGGCATATGTGGAGCCGAGACAGAGAAAGGCAGGAACAGAAACGGGCACACGCGGAAACGGGGGCGGGGCGTGGGGTTCGGATGAAGGCCCGGGCTACCCAACAGCTAGGGAGAGAGTGAGGAGAAGCACAGCGGTGCTGGCCGGGAATGGCCAGTGAAGGCGGGGAAGTACCATCCTAGAAGCCAAATGACGGTGGAGCTTGAAGACAGAGGTGACCCATGTGACACTTTGATAGGTGACCATGGGGGTGGGACTTGATCCCTAAAACTGGCCACACGGATGTCACTGTGCCTTTGACAAGGCTTAGAGTTAGGGCTGAGCCCCACTGGAAGGACTACACGGAAGACAGGGGAGACAGGACAGACAAATTCTGCAGGGGTGTTGCTGCACAGCGGTAGAGATAAATGGGAAGGGGATCCCTGGACAGGAGCATGGGGTCAAGGGAGTCTGCTGCTGGTTTTAGGATGGACGAGATTAGAGTGGGATGACATTTGTGGGAAAAATCGCATCAGGCTGAGAGAAAACCCTCGGTGTCACAAAAGACAGAGGAGGACACCTCCAGAAGCCAGGGGCTGAGGGAGGGTAAATGCACGCACCACAGGTCACCTGAGCAGAGGGCACCCTAGCCCACCACGGTAACAGAAAGGGAGCCCAGGAGTGTGGCTGTACGTGCAGAGGTACCGCTAATGCCAGTGGGGGGAGAGAGGTGATGAATACCTTCCACTTTCTCAGTGAGCGAGGAGGGGTGTGATTGGTGGCTTGAGGCGACAGCAGGGAAGACAGGGAACCAGAGCAGTGTGGTAGGATGGCACAACCCTGTAAGGTCCCCTTGTGCACAGGGGTCCCAAATTTAAAGGAAACCAACCATGTATGGCTGGATAAACAGGTTTTTCATACGAAACTGTTTATGCCTTCACCTTCTAAACTTCTTCCAAGAGTTTTCAAAAAGAAGTGTTCTTCCAGAACTCGTTCTGTGTACTTATTTGAACCATTAAACCATAACTTCTTTATTTTATTTTATTTTTTTTAATTTAATTTTATTTTTTCAGTGTTTCAAGATTCATTGCAAGATTCATATGCACCACACCCAACGCTCCACACAATGAGTGCCCTCCTTAATACCCACCACCAGGCTCACCCAGCCCATTATCCCCCTCCTTTCCAAAACTCTCAGTTTAAACCATAACTTCTCTTAAGCTCAGTGCCACACGTGCCCCCTGCAGCTGCTTATGGTGTCATCAATAGCGGACGGCGGGGCCATGGACCCCTGACTATATCGAAAACTGAGGACACATCATTCCCCACTCCCTCTTCTCCCCTCATGCCTTGTATCCGCTCTGTAACCAATGTTGCCAATTTTATGACTTAAACATCACTGGATTTTCTCCATTACCCTTTAACAAACAACTAGTTCGAAGAGCTACCTTCAAGATTCAGGTACTTTAATTCTGTTCCCTTCTGTTTCCATAACACACTGTGCGTCCCTCCAACACCCAGCCAACCACCGCATGTGACAAATAACCCTCCTGGTACCCGCCTGTCCCCCCGTCTCTGATCATATTCAGCCCCGAGTTCCTAACACCTGGCAGGTATCGGCGGACCTGCCGAATCAATGTTAGCTGAATGACTGCATTATCAAGACTAGGATTCTCATCTCACTTTTCCAATGGAATGAGAGCTAAGTGAAAATAAGAATAGTTGAGCAGGCCAGCATAGTGGGTTGTAGCTCCTTACCGTCAAGTACCAAGAATTTTATCCTTTTTGTAACCCATGAAATTCAGCATAAAATAAGCAACTCAAAAGCTTTCTTGTTTTCAGATATTTATGGAGCAGTGATAGCTTTAGAGTCACACACTACTGAGAAAATTCACAAAGTTAAAATTCATCACTACAAAAAGATAAAGTATTTTTTTTTTTTTACTTACGAAAGCATTTTGATATATGAATTGTAGTGGATAATTTAAAAACACTGATTTTAAAAAACCGTCTCACTACGAGAAGGCTCTGTTAATATTTGAGCAGGACCCCCCCCAACATTCTCACTGCATCCTGTCTTTGAAAGCGTCGGAGAGGTCAGTCACTCACCAGCACTGGGGCAACAAGGCCCACAGATGCACTGGTTACACTGTCCAAACTGCTGTTCCACCGCCCCCAGTCAGCAGTAGGTAACAAAACTGATAAAAACGCAAACAAAGCCAGCAGCAGAAGAATGCCAATTTGCCGAAGGACTAGTTACACAACCCTGTCTTTTCAAAGATCACTGAACCTAGATGGATAAGGCGCGCCCGGAAATGAACAGAAGTGAGCTTCTAAGCAACCACACCCCGTATAGCTTGAGCGCTATGGGAAAGACCCACCAGCAAACACCTCTTAGCCACACTAAGATTCCACATCCCTGCACTGGCACGATCCTAGCACTCCCACAGGATAGATCTCAAAAATAAGAAGACTCTTGGAAGGGGCAGTAACACTTCCCTGTAAGTAGCAACTGTGCTCACGAAAATTAGGTAGAAGAGGCCAAAAAGTGCTTTGGAGTGACTGCGATTCACTGCTGATAAAACAAGAATACCCAACACGTGGAATGAGCACGTTTTACCCCAAACCCAGGATCTACAGCTTCTTCTTAGAGGCCCATTCCAGCGGAGACTCACTAGTGAGCCCAACGAGGAAGTTTTCCAGAGGCTCGACATTCTCTCCAACTGCCCACGACGCTGGGACACTGCGGTGGGGGCCTCAGACTCTGCTGACAACGCGGCACCGCCTTTCAGGGAGGTGAAAGGAACTGTCACAACCCGCTACGTTTCCAGCCGTGACACGCCTCCATACAGAAGGGAAGGAACGAGAAAGATTATTTCCTTTATCATTTATCAAGAGTCATGCCAAAATGCTTTAGTCTTTATTCACATGTAGCGCTTTTTTTTCCTTTTCAGTCACCTTCAAACCAGGTAAATACAATGAAAAATATGCTTTACAGTTATATGAATGGAAAGTACTGAATAACGACTGTCAATATTGGAAATTAACCATACATGAATGAATATTATCTATTCCTCAACCCTACAGAGGGCCAGAAATACATGTGATATTCCTCTGTGCTGTATCTTGCATTTGGATTTCTGACTTAACCAAAATATGTTTAAAAAAATGTGTAAGAAGACAGCTGCTGGATTAAAATACATCTGTGTGTAAAAAGAGTTTTGCTTATTTTAGTCAAAGCAAGGAAAGTATCACAGTGAAAAAATTCCTTTGATAACCTAAAAACAAATCCTCAAGTAGTCATTCTATATGCATATGTAAAATTTCAAACACAAATCAATAATCAACACACTGAGGACATCATCTTACCCATAAATAAAGTACAAAGAAATATAAGAAATATAAGTACACGGGGCACCTGGGTGGCTCAGTCGGTTAAAGCCTCTGCCTTGGGCTCAGGTCATGATCCCGGGGTCCTGGGATCAAGCCCTGCATCAGGCTTTCTGCTCGGCAGGGAGCCTGCTTCCCTTCCTCTGTCTCTGCCTGCCTCTCTGCCTACTTGTGATCTCTGTCTGTCAAATAAATAAATAAAAATCTTTAAAAAGAATTTAAAAAAAAAGAAATATAAGTACAAAGAAATATATAACAATATATAAAATATATATAAGAAATATATAAGAAATAAATACTACAATGCATGAGGAATGTAGAAATTAAAATAAAAAGGAAACGCACCACACAAACTGAACTTCGTGTCAACAAATCAAGTGTAGGATAACCTGACCCACAGGAAACAAGGCACAGGTCCAAGCCCGGCGCACGCGGTGAAGGAGGAATGCGTTCTGGTGCGACTAGTACTCTGCCAGCACTTGTATTCGTACTGGGATCAGCTCAGAAGAGCAGCATGGGCACAGTCTGACACACCAGACTTTGGGAGGCCAGGAGGCAAAGCCCACTGTATGCTTAGGCCAAGGGTCATCTCATATTTCCAAGCCGAGTTGAGGTAACAAATTGACACACCAATTAATTAATAACTTACAGATTTCCCTTCTACATTAAAAAAATGAAATTTAGGGGATACCTGACTGGCTCAGTCAGTTAAGCGTCTGCCTTTAGCTCAGGTCATGATCCCAGGATCCTGGGATCCAGCCCCACATTGGGCTCCCTGCTTAGCAGGGAGACTGCTTCTCCCTCTCCTTCAGTCTGCCACTCCCCCTGCTTGTGCTCTCTCTCTGTCAAATAAATAAACAAAATCCTAAAAAAAAAATGGAATTTTGAGCCAATACATAAACTGCCCAATTAAAACACACAATATGACTGATATTGGCCACCAGACTACGGATAATCCATAATCCTATGTCTATAAAATTCAGAATAGCTTCAGAATCTATCAGTGGCTTTTAAAATGGTCCATAAAAATATGCTGTAAAAAAAGACTTCATAGTCACCCTATTGGGCATTCCTGCCCAATACTGCAGCTTCTTGGGAATATTTATTACCTTTCAAATAATCTTCATGTGCCCAAAACCACCATCGCAGGATTTTGAACATGTACAGTTCTTAATAAATATTTACTTATATATTTTTCTAGCTATTTATTTAAACAGATTATCTTTTAAAACAAATATAAATGTTATAATACTAATTTATAACTAACGCCATCAGTGAAGTACAAAAATGTACAATGTACTTTGCATTTTGTATTTCATAAACCAAAACAGTATAGTAAAAAATTACTCCTTCATGCTCCTAAATTTATACAAGTATTTTTCCATATTAACTAAGCATCAGTGTCATGATTTGGGGGGAAAATGCCAACCAATAAAACCAAGTAAGAGGAAGTGTGGGAACTATTTAAGAAATGAATTAAGCACATAAATTTCATCAAAGTGAGGGGCATAACACTAATAAAGAAACTTAGTATGTTTTAACATCGAGACATCATTCAGATACACTACAAAAAAAAACAGTAAGATTGCAGAAAAGGTGCAAAGTTTAGTCTCTGCAATTCTTTGTCAAAAAGAATTAGAAATCCAAATCACTGACAGGCACGCGACACGTAGGCTGTTCCCTGTTTATGCTTCTCCTAAAAGCACACGGCAGGACCCAACTCCACGAATGGAGGTACTTACTACCAATTGCACCGATGATGCAGCAGCTAACACAGTAGTAACTCCACAGTCTGACTGCAGGATATTTGCTAGAATGAGCATATTAAACCTTCAGGTCAATGAAAAAATCAACCAAAAAATAATTAACATAAAACAGCAATGAGATTTTACTCAGAGATAGATTTTAGCACCAAACACAGAAGAGAATCAATGAGGTTCTTACTAAATTTAAAAAGGGAAAGGGAAAGGAATCATAACAAGATAAAAGTCGACAGAAAGCAATTCCCTACTTATTATGTAATACCTGAACTGTATCCACAATTTTATAATAGACTTATTTATTGACATGAATATTGATCGAAAGTCAAAACCATTAATATATATGTACACTAAAATGCAGAACACTTTCAGCAATTAGATTATGACCTTATTAGAATAATAGGCTGCATATTGAGCTTTACAGACACAAATTTAAATGACAAATTCCATGCCTGATTTTATCATTACTGAGTGAAACATACAAATAAAATGTTTTTCATCTTCTATACCACTAAATTCTTGGTTTAAATAAATCAAAGCTACCAAACAAAAAGCCAACAGTATTTTGGCATAATAAGATAAAAAACAGAGTACTAGCAATATTGAGATTAAGAATCATAAACATTTAGAAAGGTTTTTAAACTCATTTGTTTGTGGAAATAGAACTTAGAGAAAAAAAAATTATTCTGTTTCCATTTTATGGAAAAGACAAAGAATCACCACCTTTTTTATACTTAAATATACTATCATATACTTGTCATCTTAGGAAGAAATAACTTTTATATTGAGTGGAGAAAACATTAAAGAAATATTAATTTTATTATAAGCACATCATCTGGAGAAAGCATTTAGAGGTTTGTGTAAACTGTATTTACATTTGGTATAAAGAATAATATCTCATCTTTTTTTTTGCAGAAAGACAGACTGACTTATCAGATAAGTGTGATTAGGTAGAGGCTTAAATTAGTAAGAAAAGAGAGAAATAAACCTTAACCATCAGGATATAAGAAGTAGTCTTCAATTAAAAAGCACAGAGTTAGAATGACAAGGGAAGTGTAAATCCCACTCAGAGGGCAACCCACTCAACTCTTTCACAAAATGAACCTGATGGGAGGATGGAGTCGGAAGGTGGGCCGTTCCATCATCTACCTCAAACTCAACATCAACCCAAGGAACCATAAATATGACAGAATATGATCATTACTGAGAAGCAAGGAATTTTCTTTAATTGGCTGAATCAAGCAACGAAGACGCAAAGCAGCAACAAACCCAAAATATCCTTTCGCAGAAGAGTTTCCAGTACATTCTACAACTTGCAATCAAAAATTTGCATAACCATGAACATAAAAAAGTTCATGTCCCAAGTCCTAAGGAACCCTGTGGGAGAAGTAAATGTAACTGGTATTTGGATACATATTGTGCAGAGCTTGGAGCAACATGAAGAATTCTAAAATGTCATTTGGAGGCGCAGAGCACCATTGCTTCTTTTGGTTTGTATGGTAAAGAAGACAATCAAAGAGTTACGCTTCAGCAGGAATAATCTATGAACACAGTGAAGCAGAAAGGACCTAAAATATTAAAGTCGTTTCGTGGATCCAAAGAAAGAGGTTGAAACAAGCGAAAGGATCTGGTCTGCACAGGGAAACAGATACAAAGGCAGGCTCCAGATCTGGGCAGTCTTCTTTCAAATCTTGGTTCCCATACCTACGAATCGTTGAAGTTATCCAAATTACTTATTAATCTCTACTATAAAGGGAAAATCAATTGTGGAAAATCAATGTTATTCAACAACTGTTTGATTAGTATTGTGAAAAAAATTTTAGTTACAGTTTTAAGCTTCAAAATACAATATAGTCCATATCTGCTTGTGTTTAAAACCAACAGAAGGATAAATCCCCCAAATAAAATAAAACTGATTTCCTCCTGTAGATTCAGTGGGAATAACGGAAGGAAAACAGGGCTGAAAGGGAGTAAGACAGATGCTACAAAAGTTGACTCTGAAGGTCGCAGGACCCAGTGCGCACAATGGTGCTCCTGTAAGGGACCTGTGCACTGGAAATTTCCATAATAAAAGGATAGAAACAGGTTTAAAAAAAGCAAACGGGGATAATTATATTTAAGTGGAAAAAAAATTAGAAAGTGCTATAGAATAAACCACTGATAAGTTATTTGAATCTGTTTAACAAAGAGGCTAGAATAAAATTAAAAGTTTCACTGAGGGGCACCTGGGTGGCTCAGTGGATTAAGCCTCTGCCTTCAGCACAGGTCATAACCTCACAGTCCTGGGATCAAGCCCCACATCAGGCTCTCTGCGAACAGAGCTTTCCCCTCTCTCTGCCTGCTGCTCTGCCTGCTTGTGATCTTTCTGTCAAATAAATAAATAAAATCTTAAAGTAAAAAAATAAATTTTTAAAAAAGTTTCACTGAACTTATCATATAAGCAAGAACTTTTTAAGCAATTGGATCATATATTTTTTAAAAAGCTGTAATGAAAACAATCCTATTTTTAAAAATTTACTTCCTCATCCTCTGGCTTCATGATAAAAATATTATCTGTTTGTTTGCCTCTGCACTTGTAATTACTCAGAATTACAATCAGGACACTAGCAACTGTGATAGAGGATAAAATCTTACTTATTGGTTTTCAATAAACTGAACTACTTTCAAATTTACTGAGACTCTTACATTTAAGTCAATCCTTAAAAATAGTTCAAATAAGCAAAACTTAGATCTTTTAAAATACCAACCACTGAAAAAAACAGAGTATAATTTGCTACATGAATTGTTCTTAATGTTACTCAAATGTGGTTTCAAAAACACAGCTAGAAATTATACAGTCTCTCCATATTTTAGCTACTGTGGGCATTGCTGCTATAAACACTGGGCTGCATGTGCCCCTTTAGATCACTATTTTTGTAACCTTTGTATAAATACCTAGAGCCCAGATGCCCATCAGCAGATGAATGGACAAAGGAGATGTGGTATAGACATAAAATGGAATATTACTTGGACATCAAAAAGAATGACATCTTGCCATTTGCAGCAACATGTATGGAACTAGAGTGTATTACACTAACCAAAATAAGTCAGTCAGAGAAAGACAAATACCATATGATTTCACTCGTGAGGAATTTAAGAAACAAATCTGATGAACAGAGGGAAGGGAAGGGAAGGAAAAATAAAATAAGATGAAAGCAGAGAGGGAGACAAACCATAAGAAACCCTAAGCTGCAGGAAACAAACTAAGGGCTGCTGGAGGGGAGGGGGCAGGGGGTGGGTGTTATGGAGGGCACTTGACACAGCCAGCACTGGGTGTTACCTGCATCTAATGGATCACTACATCCTACCCCTGAAATTAATAACAAGCTATATGTTAACTAACTTGAATTTAAATAAAATTTTTTAAAGATTTTATTTATTTATTTGACAGACAGAGATCATAAGTAGACAGAGAAGCAGGCAGAGAGAGAGGAGGAAGCAGGCTCCCTGCTGAGCAGAGAGCCTGATGCGGGACTTGATCCCAGGACCCTGAAGGCAGTGGCTTAACCCACTGAGCCACCCAGGCGCCCTAAACAATTTTTTTTTTTTAAAAAGAGAAAAAAATGCCCATTCTTGTGTAAAGAATGAACTCCACACCAATGCAAAATGCAGTAAGGGGACACTTGCTACGTGCATTGCTTTATTCCATCATCAGTCCCTAAGAACTTGTTCACTACCATCCTGAAGATACTAACAAATCACAATTTCTAAGTTTTCAACTAAATGTAGGATTTCTGCTTCCTGAGAGGATATATACATAGTGTGATCCAGAGTCTCCAACCCAACAACCAGAAAAGGCTGATTAACCACAACTGCGCTCCTGGCGATTGATATTAAGGAAGCTGCTGGATGGCCCGAGCCAGGTGAGCTACCAGTGCAGAGAAGCGTGAGCCCTTCCCAAGCCTTCCCAAGGGAGGCTGAGAATGGAACGCCTTCTTTCTCCGAAGGCCACTTGCCAGTTCCAGCTTGGGACATCAGCCTTGGCCCAGGCTGAGGGGCTTCCACCAGGATAAAAGAACACCAGCATCAATCCCGCCCACGACACAGCGACAGATTGGAAGCTCGAGGGGGCCGAGATGCAAGGCAGATGCTCCCATGGAACCTGTGCTTTGGTGAGGTGGGAGGTGAAGGGGACAAGACAGAGCAAAGCAGACTGCGGCCTCGCAGCACTAAGGGGATGAACCGCTGCTCACGAGAAGGGACCTGCCACAAACACAGACCCACCCGCGTGAGACTGGACGACTACTAAGCTGCATGGGGCGTGAGGTTGAGTATGCAGCTCAAAACCCCCGAAAGACCAAGCAGAGATGTTGTGCAGTCTTCACGCACTGAGGACAAAGAGCCCACCTCCACCTAGCGGGTCTCAAAGCACAGAATGTCCACAGGTGAAAAACAGGGACAAACCACAGGGTCACGGAAAGCTGGCGGCAGCTAACAGAAGAAAGGGACTATCTACCAACTCAATGAAAGCATCTGGGCCTCGATGGTCTTTCATTCACCATGCTATGCACACACCCTGGGAATTACCAGAAATGCAAATGGGGAGGAAAATGCAACCAATAATCCAGAAAAAAATAACCAAAGAATCTGAAATAAGTACGATCAGTGTGTTAAGACAGATAAAAAGAGGGACAAAAATGGATGCAATGAATGGAAAACTGTATGAGAAAACTAATGTTTATAAAGAGATGGCTTAACAGAAAACTCCACAGAGAAAAGCACAAGACTAGTGAATTCTGAGAGAGTCAACAGACAATACCGAAACTGAAGAGTAGGGAGAAGGAGGAATGGAAAGAAGAGAAGAGAAGACACCTGACGCCCACCACACTTGTACCTGAGGTCCCAGAAAAAGAGGGAGAGAGAGAGAAGCAATATCCAAAAAGGTAAGAGCCAAAGTGTTCCAAAACTGGAGACAGACATCAACTTCCGCATTCAAAAGGCAGAATGAAAATGCATGCACGCTTGCAGACACACACAGCACACACATCTGTGCGTGCACACACACACACACACACGTACATGTCACACACAAGTCCCATTATAATCAAAGTACAGAAAACAAAAGACAAAAAGAAAATCTGAAAAGCAGCTGGGGGTGGTGGGAAGAGACACTGCCTTCAAAAGAACAAGGAGTTGTCCAGAAGCGCAACGTGGGAAAATCAAGATCTGGCTGTTCAGGGTATGAAGAGAGACTGGAGGAAACGGTACATTTGAATCAGATTCAAGAGAACCTTCCAGGTAATATATTGAGTAGTTCGCTATGTATTAGAAAATTTATGACATGTTATTTAAATTTCACAACTTTCTGAAATAAATATTATTATTACTTCCTTTTACACACAGAAACACTAAGCTCCTTGCCAAAGGTCTCACAATCCCTAAGCGACAGGACTGAGACCAGCCCAGAGCTGCAGGAAACAACGGGGCTGCGTGCAATCAGCCTGCCGTGTGGTGCTCCCTCCGGACACAAGGAAACACGACCGTGCGTGGAATGATGTAAGGTTGCTAGTAGAAAGTTAACGAAATAACATGCAAAGATTAAAGCCCAGAAAATAAAGGGGAGGAAAAAAGAGCCATGAAGTCACACACAGAGGGAACCTCAAAACTGTAGAGGGCAGAGAGTAAAGCAGGGCCGCAAAGTTAAAATTAAAGTGACTGGTAAACAGTAAAACCGGGAACTCCTGATGCAGTGAGCGGAGAGACAGAAACAATGCCATCTGACCAAATGGCGCTACATGCTTTTTTCTCAGTCTGCGAACAGTTTAAGACCAAGAGCAGGATACGATATAATACGATTAAGCTTTAAAACACATGTGCGGTTTCCCAGCATAATCCTAATGAATTCTAGGAAGACAACTCAGTGTATCAAGTGGTGGGATTACTAACAGAAAAAATATAAATCTTTTTTAATAGTTAAAGTATAAAACAAGAATAACTATGACAATTTCATCAACATTTCAAAAAATAAAATATAAAACTATATACAAAAACTACAAAAACGCTCAAATTCACAAGTGAATAACTATAAAAGTTTATGATGTGCAAAATACCAACCGCGAAATTAGCATCTTTTAAAAATACAAAAATAGAAAGAGGGTAAATCATGGAATAAAGGCTTCATTATTCTAACCTACCTGAGAACCATAAACACATAAAAACACATTGGCAGGAAGAGACTGAAAAAAACAGCTGTCACTGGGAGGCTCACAGAAGACACCAGCCAAGGGAAGTTGCCTTGAAATCACACCACAGGGTGACTGACGGCGAAAGTGGTTCAGGATTCACTCGCGCCTTAATGACTCACGAGAGAAAATATAAATGGGGCCGGACTGCTTAACCTGCTCCACCAGGATGACCTGTGGACAGTCCGGAGAGCACAGAGGTCAGACACAGACCAGGAGGCCTCCGGAGTCCTCCTCTCAGCACCGTTACCAGAAAAGGCCCGGCCCAGGCACCATCCAGACAGCTAGGTCGGATGTGCCAGAACTCGAGGGCTCAGGAAACGATGGCATCTCTCAAAACCATCCAGGTCAACAATCTCCAGTTCAGACTCAGTAGGAACTGGAATGCTCCATTCTGTCTTCATGGTACAAATAATCCTGTACCCGAATATTAAGTCCCTCCCTGAAGCACTGTTGTTACTCAGAGTGAGGATGTCCACAGTCCACTGTCTTCCCAAAAAGCTGCCCTCGGGGACTCCACTGCAGCCTCCTCCCTCTTCACCTGACTTCTAGGAGGACTGCCACAGGTTGGCCCTCTTCCCCACTCTCTTCTCCACGCCTGCCCTCGATGACCGCACCCAGTTTCCACGGGAGGCCGAGGCAGCAGCTGCAGGCCTCCCTCTCTGAAAGGTAGACCTGCAGACTAGGCCACTGCCTTTACTTCTGGAATTACGGCTACCCCGCCCCCATTGCCACTTGAGCATCTGACAAGTATTCCAAACCCATCTCTTGGTTCCCAAAGACAATTCAAAACATGTTCTCCTCGTGGTCGTCTTCTCACGTAAAGGCACCATCACTGTTGACTCAGCCACTCCACCCCCGATGCCCCCCCCATCTTACAATCAATCCTCTAATAAGCGGCATCGGCTCTGCCTTCATTTTACTGTAAACTCGCCCTCTCCTAGCACCTTGGTCCAAACCACCATCATCTCTCTCTCTGGAACGAGATCTTTTCAGGGCTCTCCCTTCTCCCCTCCATTCTCTCTGCCATGACCTTCTGACTCAGACCATGACCTCCACACTCCATGGGCACGTGAAGACTTTCGAAAGAGAGCATTTAGGTCCAGGTGGTTTACAGGTATCGATGCCCAATCCGTAGCTCATTTTTCTTTCCTTTTACTGAATGGCCACCAAAGCTCTTGAGGGAGCACCCAGTGCCACCTGCCTTCACCACAATGGTCTCTCCGTCACGTCCTGGAACAAAGGCTGCATTCCTGCTCATCCATACTGCACTCCAGAGTGCTACCGAGGGCCAGGGCACCAAAGAAACCACTGTTTCTTGGAAAAGCCTTTCTAAAGTCAATGTGCAATAAGCCTGGGACAGAGCGTCCAGTCGTTTCCATAAAAAGAGAAGCATGACATTAGACACAGGGCACCTGGGTTAAATTCAGATGTCCTAAATTCAGTGACAGCACAGATGATGGTGAGAGTGATGGCAAGTTATGCTTAGAGATCCTGCCTTATCAGTCCTGAAGGATCATTGGTGAAGGACATCAGGCTGACGGAAAGCAACGCAGAAAGAGAAGGAAGGAGAGGCCGGAGAGAGTGGACACTCATCTCACAGGCAGAAAGCTCGCAGCAAAGATCCACACTGTCTCTAAGCACAGGGTTACCTCAGTTTTTGCACTGGGGAAAAAAGAAAGGAATCCTGGGAAATAATTCACTGGAAAACAAACCCTACCATGAACACAGTCGCGACAATGAGTCGGGAGCCAGAGCACGCCCCCTCACATGCGCCGTGGTCCATCTCAGTTACGTATTTCGTGTGAGATCACGATGGAGGCAGTGGGAGAGTCCACATGAATTTCTAGTAGACCCATTTTATATCCGTAAAAGAAGCATTTCTCAGAAGTAATTTAACATATATACTTTCTTAAACATTTATTCAAACTTACATTATCACTAAGTTTTACACAAAGAATAGTAGGTACTATAAATTTTTTACTAAGCGCCTCTATCCACACCTCATCAAGCACCTGTCCGCTTACTTAGTTACTCCTGTCGTGCATGGGTTAAAGTTAACTTTTAAAACAATGTAATTAATCCTACTGTGATGACATAAACATATATAATATACAAACAATATACCTGATTATCAATCAAACTTCATTTCTAAGCCCCACAATTATAGTATCTCAATTGTCATTTATGTTTATTATTAATTTCCACCAGACTTTATGTCACTCTGGTCACAGTATTCATCAATGGACACATGATCTGAAATTTTATGAACTCTCTCCATCTCAGTAAGAGAGGCATTCCAATGGCATTGTATTTCATGAATAATAATTGCCAATTATTGTTTTAATTTCACTATGTAAAACAACTGTGTCTCAGTACTATTGATAAGAACAATTCTTCCTAGCCAAATTTTAACACTAAGAGTCCTGTAGCCGAAGACAGTAAAAATTTAACGATCTTACTTCAATGTGTGTATCTACAGGTGTGTATGTACACACATATACGTACACACAGAACTGACAGGATAATCATCAAAATAGCTTCACGTTATAAAACCATAAAATCAAATCTGTGGAGGAAATGGAAGAGACAAGAGTTCAAGAAGGAAAGCAAATATAAATTTTCTGACAGTGAAAAGAGAGCTCAGTCACCTAAAGTTTACATGGATGACAGTATCAAATCGTCATGGTATTAACATTCTATCGGATACATATTAAAAAGTGAGATAGGAGTTATATTTACAATGTCACCTTTTACTGTACACTAGAAATTACATCCTGTACTATTTGTACTTGAGATGGAAATGTTTGTGGTCCAAGTTAAAAATAATAAACAAAGGTGAGAGAGAGTTTGGACAAATTGTGGAGGGAGACCTTGAGCACCAGCCCGAAGCACGAGTGTGTCTTCCAAGGGCTGCTCGCACAAAGAACACAAGCCCCTCGCCAGCGCCTCCCGACGCCCGCAGGACGGAGATGCTGCCCGCACCCTTCGCGCAGCCCTCGCCCCTCCGTGCAAGGGTCACGGCCACAGCGGCCCTGCTCAGTAAGCCCCCGGCCCCAGTTTCTTCCTACTTCAGAGTCTGCACTGCATCCCCTCCACCCGGATGCTCCCTGACAACTCCTCGCCATTCGCGAGTCCGCTCGAACCGCCTCAGGACGGCACTCGGAGTTTTAGCTCCATCATCTGGGTGTTACAGGCCTCCGCACTGTAATACCCGGTGGTGTTTCTTACAGCGACACCTGAGTCTACCACTGTCTCAGAGAAGGTCTTTACGAAACGCTCTAGAGTCGCCTTCCGTGAAAGGTCCCCCTGCAGTCACTAACCCCTGCCCTTGCCCCCATCGTTCCCTCGCCTGTCTGCCAGCATCGCTCCCTCCACAGCGCCCATCGCTTTCCGAAGTGACTGATCTGCTCGCTCCCTTATTCTCAGAGTCTCCCACGCGGAAGTCAGCGCCAGAAATAAGGAGCCTTTCTTTGCCTCCTCACCTCTCTCCCCCTTTCTTTGCCTCCTCACCTCTCTCCCCCTAGAACTTCGAAGGAGGCTGGGCCTCAGGAGGTTTTCACTACCCGGATATGCAGGAGGCAGAGGGGACTCCCAGGGACCGCCCGCCTTCCAGAGGCCACACACTCCCCCGTGACATGAACATACTTAACCTCATGTAGTTCACTCCTTAGGAGAATTTTGAAAGGAAAGAGTAATTCCCCGTGTTTTTAGTTGAGTAAATTGAGCTTCAGAAAGCCAGTAGCGCGGCCAGGGCTGCGTCAGGTAACGAGGCACCGGTGTTCTCGGGGTTCAGGGCCCGGAGATCACGAAGCACGCGCCAGAGTCTCCCTCACCACGACCCGCTGTCTGAGGCCCCTCACAGGGCCTCCCATTCACGACCGCACCGGATCTTCACACCAGCCGGCGTCCTACCATATCAGCTTTTCAGACCACGAAACCGGGCTCGGAGAGTCAAGGAGGTGAGTCCAGGGAAAGAAAGCTGCTGCGGGACACCGGAGACTCCCGGGCTGCGACCCCGGCTCCGGCGCCTCCGGAGTCCCGCACGTGTGCGGACTGAGACAGATTTAAAGGAACGCACACAAGGTCACACAGCTGGATAGAGAAAAGGCTGAATTAAAAGTAGGCCAACGGTCTATTAGTCAAATGAACCTTCCAGCCTATGATACTGTGCCACTGTCAAACGCCTGAAAGTTTACACTTGTTACAGACTTTCTGAGATAGGATCAAGATTTTATTAGGAACATTAGTCATGCTAACGAAAACATATGCAGAGCGGGCTGAGAGACACAGCTGAGACGGGATCCACGAGCCTATGGCCACAGGAGCCCATGCACTCTCCTCGCTCCAGAATATGAGAAAAATCTAAATGCACGCATGTTAGGCTTTGATCTCTACAAAGTGTAATTTTACTTATGAATATTTAGTATTATTTAATAACATCTTCCTACACATGAACAAATAAGTCATTACAAATCAGGAAGAAAACTGTTAAAGACTCCAAAAGCTCTACATCTCTAGAGAAAGAAAAACAGGATATCAGAAACAGGAAAGTCTTTCTTAGTGTATCTGTCCCTGTGCTCTGCTGCTAAACATGAAAGATCTTCCTCACCAAGAGAGCACAGCACTACAATGTATTTGCACAATGCTCACATGCAGCTTCAAATAATGAACATGTAAAAACAGAACAACAACAACAGGTTCCAACAAAAATAGCAGATGCAATTTGTACTTGACTTTACGTTGCCTCTACCAATACCGGCCGAAGCGCTCAGAAGTGGGGCACCTGTTTCCCGCTTACCGCTGTGCAAACCCAAACAGTAAAACTTTGGTTGAGTAGCTGAAGCCAGGTCTCCAACTCCAAAGTATCATAAAATTCAAATGATATGAATTTTTATATTTTCCTTCCCTCATTGTATAAATAAAAAGTTGTGAGGAAAACAAAAGATAATTATGGTATCAAAAACTCCGATAATGTTAGATTTAACAGCATGCTTATGTTACAGTCTGCTACTAAAACAATTTGCATTGAAAATGTTAAGTAGGTATTTATCTCTATCATGACAACTATAAATAGGACAGTATAAATCAGACCATTGTGACAGTTCAAGTGGAGAATTTAGGAGCAGAAAGCAGAAAGACTTTCAGCAATATATGACAAATTCAATTATTTATTTAGGCTTAAATCTGGTTAAAAAATGTAATTAAATTTTAAAAATGCAATCAAAGCAGATTTCTACATAGCACAAGAAGATGAAAGACAAGATTATTTTCATTACAGAGATTCTGATCTAAGCTCAAATAAAAAGAAAAAAGAAACACACCTTCATCATGGCGGGTGACTATGTCCTAAAAGATTCTCTCATAGTAAAATGTACCTCCTATAATGTAACGTAACTTTAACATGGGGGAAAACGAGGTCATTTTTTAAAGTAAACTGTTGTTATAAGGTAACTTTTAATTTGCGCATATAATGTAAATTGCTATGGTGAACGCACGTTGGGTCACGGAAACAACGGTAGCCGGATTCAGATGTGACCCGGCAGCCCAGGTGTTCAGGAAAAGTGCTGTTAACAGTGAGGATTGATGATCTAATCAAACTGTCACAGCCAGATCCTCGGCAGGGTGGCTGGAGGATAATATTCAGAAAGCAAGCACATGCTTAGTGTTACTTTAAATTGATGCTGACATTTTCAATTGTGAAAAGAAATTTTTTCCTAAGTAATATAGGAAACAACTCAGCTAACCTTCCGGAGGATATCAGATAATCACGGTAGGTTGTTGTGTAAAAGCTAACTTCTCAGAAATGTGAGCACATATGAAATACAAATAAGCAGCCCTTGCAGAGATTTACTATAGTAATCAACATTTTAATTACTTTCTGTTTTCTTAGATGTACAGTACCACTGTGATGCATATTCTCTCCACGTACAAACGAAGCAGTATTTTTAGTCTGGTATTTGCATTTGGTGGCGAAAAATTCCCACAAGGGTACAAATAACCACGAGTCACGTGCTGATTAATCTGAGATTTCTAAAGTCACGTGTTAATTAAAGTAATTAATATGGTCTTTCCTGGTAATGCTATACATTTGTCACATGGCATGCACAGAAAAACTGATTGGATAGTCAGATTTCAAACAAATGTCCAGCCCTGCAATATTAAGTGTCTTTTCTGAATCACTGAAAATGGCGATTCAAGAAAAACAGAGAGCCTAATTATTAAAACAACGGTCCTCCCAGAAAATCGCTAGACCAGTCTACGAGTATTTGATGATTTACAAGTAAGTGTGCAAGGAAGTGTTCTCCATGTAAGAGAAAGGAAGCCCAGGATGGATTCTGCGCGACCCGGGCTGAACGGAGTCCGCAGCCAGGCCCGCCCGGCCCCGCAGCTCTGAAGGTGCTCGCCGCGCGAGTGCTGCTCCGCACAGCCCCGGTGCGCCCCGCCGCCCGCGGTTCTGGGCAGTGCCCTGAGCTCTGAATGGGCAGCCTTGCCTCAGCAACCAAGGACAATCAAGCGGGTTAAACCGCTTCACGTTTTCAAGACTTGCTATGAAGCATTCTTAGGAAAATGTTTTGCTCTGTCATTCCTGACCTCTTTGAAACGGTGCCCCAGCAAGTATTAGTATTGATAAAAACCACATTATCTCTGTCATTCACCACTGACACACAGACCCAAGGTAACACAACACAGCTTCCCTGGTTCTTAGAACATATAAATATGTCAAAAGTAGAAACACTGGGCTTTCTTTTTCATATGGAATCAGAAGAAACTCAGACATTTTCTGGTAAGACTGACCCGTTGCTTAAACTCTGAGCTTTAAAAATTTCTGATAAAACCTAACAAGATATCTGAGGGTTGCTGGGTGGTGGGGGGGGATAGGGATAGGGTGGCTGGGTTGTGGACACTGGGGAGGGTATGTGCTATGGGGAGTGCTGTGAACTGTGTAAGCCTGATGATTCACAGACCTGTGCCCCTGGGTCAAATAATACATTATATGTTAATAAAAAAAAAATCTAAGATGATGTGAAAGAAACGACATAAAACATTTCGGAAAATCAATTAAAAAGCTGTATTAATATGTATGAGGGAAATATTTTTCTCCCCAGAAGTAAACTGTATGTATCCTTCCTTAACAAAATAAAATTAATTTTGCTGTATTCAGTTCTATAAAAAGAGAAGTCCCACGGCCCATATGCTAGACATCTTCTTATATAAGAAGTCCAAGGGTTCGAGCCTCACCTTCCAGGAGTGGGCAGGCAGCTGCACGTTTACGAGCCATGGGCTGGAGGAAGAGGAGAAGTCCCACGACAGCAAAACCGCCCACGGGAACGACCCACGACAACCACAGTGCTTACGGAAGCCTTCTGATGACTCCACAAGAACAAGGGCGCACCGATGGCTGCCACTCACGCCACGGAGCTCAAGATTTGGGTAAAGCATTGGAATATGGGGTTTGGAGGCCTGAGAGGTAACGGTACTTTCACAGGACTATTGCAGGTGGGAAAATGGGGCCTCGCTCTCAGTAGCTTATCAAGGAGGTCTCAATTTCATTTTTAAAAAATGTATTCTCACATCCATTCCTTATTTTTCATTACTGGGTTATAGAGGGCATGATACCATAAGATACATGAGAATTCCTATACTTTGCAAAGTAAACACTTCCACCAATAGTTGGCCGACAGCTAACCCTTTGTCAGAACAGGGACCACCAAATGCATCACTGCTCTTGATGCGACAATTTACTACTAACCTATTAAAGCTCTCCAAGGACATCAGGAGTTTGCTAACACGTGTTCACGTCAAAACCAGACGACATAAAACAGTGAAATCTGAATATATTAAGTATTACTTTTCTCTCCCACTGGATGATCACTAATTGATATTTCAAACACCCAGAATATTTTTCAGTATTTTCTGTCAAAGTCTTGTTAATGAAAGGAAAGAGGGAATGAGTAACAGAAGAACTTTAGAACTGATCTGATGCAAAGCAAACTAGAAATTTCTTTGAAACCTCACATTTCCATATTTGGTTACATCAAATAGGGGTTTATTTTAGTATAAAAATGACGACCTTCTCCATCTTTCAAATATGTACAGTAACTAGCACACCTTCAGTGGGAGCACGAGAGGGAAGATAGGTCAAAGGTAACAAAAGAGGGATGCCTGTAGCACCAGCTCTTAAGTTTATACAGCAAAAGAACTTAATAACTTGGGAAAGATTTACACATAGTATTGTTTTCACAGTAAAAATATAGAAATATTATAAATGTTCACTAAGTAGCCGTATCATGATACATATAAACCACAGATTATAAAGTCATTAAGTTATAATGTAAATCTGTATCTATAACAATATGTGCAATGATGTCTACAACATACAAAGGAAACAAAGCCTGCCGCGAAACATTACGATCAGTAGGATTCTTGTTTATACAGAATCCTATATGGACAATTCTATGAATGCACAAGAGGAGGTTTCCAGTGAGAGATGTCCACAAGAGCTAACTGTCTCTGAGCGACGAGATCTGGGATTCTGTTTATTTTGGGTACTTGTATATGCTGATTGCAATTTTAACAATCATTTACCTCAAAATTTCTTTCCAAAATAAAATGTTTTCTTTTTTGAAGAGATTGACATGAAATGAGAAAGAAAAAGGAAAGGGCTTTATTTTTAAAGAAGAACATGTTCTTCTAGCAAGGACACGTTCTAACCGACTGTTCTGAAGTGACTGTGCACGCTGAAGACTTCGGGAGTTTATTGCTCCTACCGAGCCGCACAGACTCACGTGTCATCTCTGCAGGGAGGAGCCCTGACTGAAGAGGCACCGGGAAGAACTGAAAGGTGCTCCAGGGCTGCTAGAGAGCGTGTTTCCACGCGAGGCTCACGGACGAGTCGTGTATTACTTTCCCTGACATCAAGTGCAAACCCACGAAGAGACTTACGTGTGTATCTGCTGTTGTGACATGTTGGTCAAAACACCAAATCGCATCTTAACTACACTTCGATAGGTCTGTTCTTACCGGTGTAACAGATTCAGCCGCCTTTCAGGTCCAGGCTACAACCGAGTACACTTAGGGCACGTGAAGTCAACAATTTAAAGCTCGGACAGATGAAGTGAAAGCAAATTCTATTCAAAGTTTCACCGATACCATTAAATTCTCGTCTTGATGGCCCGTATTTGTGATGCTCTAAACATATGCATGACGTAAAACAGTCAACACGGATGTCTACAAAAGGACAGTGATGACAAAATGGAGACATAAAGGCATTTTATAAAATTAATTTCATAAACACTGACCAAGGAATAGGATGACAAACTGGTTTTCGGCTGCACGATCACTCATCATATTCAAGATAGAAACGCAGTTAGAAAAACAGTTGGTAGTTGATGATCAAGACAAGATTCATGGAACACCACCATTACTATCTCACAGTATTCTGAACAGGAATTATAGGACATCACCAAAAGTATGGACCACTTATTTTTTAAGTTATTTTAATCAAAGAGCAAAGAAAGTAAGACCTAACAAAACGCTGAAGTATCACTAGACATTTTAAAATTTTAGGAAGACTCTCTGAAACATCATTAGAATTGCATGCACAATCGTGCACACATACATATTTTGGTGTGATGAATCTGAAAATTAACAAGCTACATCTGAGTGACAAATAATGGTCCTAATTATCTTGATCCTGAAACAGTAAAGGGAAATACTACCTAAAAGTTTTCTAATCAGTGACAAAGTTATTAACAAATGAAATCAAGATGTCTAGCAATCAATAAAAAAACTATATACATGAGGGAAACATTTACTGTGACATTGGGCTTCCATTCCACATAGGCAATGAAATAAGTGGCTGATCCAAAATTTCAGTATGTAAAATGCTCTGAGTTAAAGAATGCTTTCAACAAGAAATGATCAAGACAGGCTATATAGGCTTCTTCCTATCACAATGACAAAAATATATATTCACATTGTGCTTTTTCATCTTCCTAAAAAAATTACTTAGGTAGGCCGTAAGATGGCTAGAAAACATAAATTGCAGGAAGCAAGAGGTTCCAGCTCATTTCCATTAAACAAAACTCCCAGAAAGCAAGCAGAAAAGATAAAGGACCTCAATAATTGGAAAAGTTGGGGGATGAGGGAAAAATCTGAAAGTAAATAACATGGGAATACCGAAAATAACAGCGGACATAAAACAGTGATAGACTGTGAGCAAGGATGTATGTGAGACAGGCACAGGAATGCGAAACTACAACAGAAAGATGGTCTGTAGCATCAGGACCAAATTATGCAAAGTACATCAAATTCAGAACTTGGTCACAAAACTGGATTAATTCTCTCTTTTGATGGAATGTGCTTTGAGCCCAGGTTATATCACAAGAGCATTTTCATTTAAGGATGTAAAAAATGTAGAGAAAGACTTTGACTCTGACTCCCCTTAATGACAGAAAATCTTCTATTGTTAAGTTTTTGAAAGCCATCAGTAATCGATGAAATGAATGATTCAAGACAGACTGTGGTATTTCAGGCCAAAACTGAAGTTTAGTCAGAAAGTAATGGTATTGGTAGACTCTGGCTAACAAACTAGAAGTCAACCACAAAGACTTCTGTCAAGAATGGAACAGTGGGGGGGCACCTGGGTGGCTCAGTGGGTTAAAGCCTCTGCCTTTGGCTCAGGTCACGATCTCGGGGTCTTGGGATCGAGCCCTGCATCAGGCTCTCTGCTCAGCAGGGAGCCTGCTTCCTCCTCTCACTCTGCCTGCCTCTCTGCCTACTCGTGATCTCTGTCAAATAAATAAATAAAATCTTTAAAAAAAAAAAAAAAAGAATGGAACACTGGTGAGAGAGAGCCTCAAAGTGACATATGTACCTACGACTAATTTGAATATATATTTTCAGCAAAAAACTCACAGATGCAAGTGCCTATACCTACGTGTACAAAAATCGTCAGTTAACAGGTAAACACTACATATGAAAATCCAGACAATGTAAATTCTGGTGCAGAGGCTGATGCATACATTACATGAGAACGCTGTCGCCACCTCTATCTGGTCAAGTAAAAAGGAGCGTGAACCTTGTAAATGCAATTTCTGGAATCAAAGTCCAACTCACTCCTTTTTGTGTTCTCTGGCTTTGCTCTTCTCAGCGTAGCAGGTGATATCTAACAGAAATGAATGCTACGTGACTTCAGTCAGTGGCATGTGAGTTTAAATATTAAAATGTGAAGTGCCAGAAATTAGGAATAAAACACAAATTTTAAAAAGTGGGTGCCTCAAAGAATGAAACCTAGATAAAATTCAAAAAGCAGGAATTCTCTCAAGTGATCCTTCACTACAAAATTAATTCAGGTTAGTGGAAGGCTTTCCTATGCCCAGTGCTGGGAATGTTTTTGTCCTGTGGGAAACGGTTCATGCAAAATACTGAATTTACATATTTCACTGTTATGTTCCGTTGTTTTCCTCAGAAAGAGCATCAAACCTCTGTGCTAAATTTAAAATGAATTACAATTTTGCTGAAGGTTTAATTGCTAAGTAATTTGTTTGAACAGTTTAAACAATTTACAATTTTAGTCAACATAAAAATTTGTGGGCAATCATATGGGAAAACTCATAAAACCACAGCTAAATTCCTAGTAATCAAAGTTTTATAGACTGAAATAGCCTTTAACTAACAAATTATCATTATGATTTGATGTTAACTGCATTACTATATTTTAAT
>NW_019154120.1:4313162-4318162 GCF_002288905.1 Enhydra lutris kenyoni
TCTCGCCGTCAGTCCCAGCCTGAAATGCACTCCCACACCTTCCCTTCTGCTCCGTGAGAAAAACCGCATCTTTGTTCAGATGATACACCTTTTCATCACGTAATATTCTCAAGAAAAACTGTGCTTTATACTTTGTATCCCAGCAAAGGCTAACAATGATACCATCATCAAAAGAAACAAAGTGAGCCTATAATTTCTGTAAATAGCATCACTATAAAAGTTTTACAGCAATATGCTTCAGACTAAAAACAAACATGTCTGTTCATTTAAGCAAATACACTCAGACTCTTCTATTTTTTGTATCTTCTATTTCATGAATAAGCACCTTAAAAGGGGGGGAGGATTACATTTCATAAATACACTAAGTTGTACCTAATTTGCCAGCAGTTACTAAGATTAAAAGTGCTGAGAAGCTATTAAACATTATCTGCAATGCTATCAAGAGATCAGCCATGAAAGAGCATAGCTTTACCAAAGAACTATGGAATCATAGTTCTTCTTCACCAAAGAAGGATGCAAGGAAATTTGTAAAATTTGTGGACACACAGACCTCTTCTGAATTGTCAAAATTTTGAAACACCAGATGACCCAGTGCCAAGTCTCTCCGAAACTATTTTCACATCTGTGAAATTTAAAGGTTCCCTTTAAAATCCAAAATTCTACTATTCCACAACAAGCTAATCCTGCAGTAAGCTACCCGGTGTTAGGAGAAATTAAATGTGGCAAACCACTGACATCTGCAAGGCATATGAACTGAGACCTTCAGAAAGCCCTACAGAACATACTGTCCTTCATGAAAGCTGGTAAATTATTTTAAAAAAAATTAAGTGACCCCTTTAGTATCTTTCGGATTCTATAAATACAGCCCAAATTCATTAATAAAGCTATGAATCCTTCCAATAAGGAAAAGAAATGAACTCCACACTTAATTCAGAATGCCATTTCTGTAGTGACATCAACCTAAGTCCCCACAACCAAAACGATGAGGGAGGACGACGTCCAACAGGAGACACGCAGGACATGGACACAGCACGCTGAGTCGTGAGCGGTGGCCACGCTGGCACAGCCCAGCAGAGCACTCTGACCTTCCGGCTGGAGCACAGAGGGCCGAGGGGACTAGGGTGGCATTGGTGAGAGCGCCACGGTGAAGCAGCGCATGGCCCGGTGCGACAGAAGCCATTTCCCACCAACATTCACAATGTCCATCCCCGGATGCAAGCGCCTCCACCTCCCAGGACAGAGCTCGTGCGCTGCTGGAGCCTCAGCAGGACTCTGAGCAAGCGAGCTCAGGCACGGCTGCCAGGAAGCCCGCTGTCGTCGATATAGGGACCGTCCCTGAGGGACATGAGCTGGCTTCAGGACCCTTCTCTGGGAAGCTCTGCGCTCTGAAGAAACCACTTCCTAACAACACAGTAGACAGAGGGTCCCTCCACTGTAACCTCACACCACAGAAAGGAAGATACTTCCTAAGATTTCCAAATCAACCCTTTCTCATATAAAAGTGAATTAAACAGTGATATGAATTAACAGTTCACGCTGATATTTCAGATAAACTTTTAAAGACCAATGATTTTCTAACTAATGACGATTTTGCTGCAAGTCTGATGTCTCCCCTTACCAGCACTACCAGTAAGAGAGCCGTCTGTCCAGCGTTCAGTAAGATTTTCTCCTTCCCTCAGTGGAGCACTTCTTTCCCGCAGAACCAGGTACAAGTCTTTAGCACTATGTTCGCTTTGTTGTGCAGAAGTCACACGACTGGGGGCATCTGAATGTGGGAAATGATGGTCTTACTATAGAGACCTCAAGGCACAAAACTGGACCGAAGCTAATCTGTGGTGACGGCAGGTGCACTGCGGGTGCCACCTTAGCCGGTTTATGCATGCAACGATCTAATGGACATCTGCGGATTCACCACCAAAGCTGAGAAGGAGAATGCTAAATTCCGGATTTTAATTTATCTCGACCTCGTACTTCCAGCTGTGAATGATTACTTTCTTAAATTTTCTTCTCATTCTTTCCTTATTTTCAACATCAGCTCCCAACAGTGGAACCCACCTGATTAAGCCACTCTGGCTGTAAGCACTTCCCCGGTGGCACAGGGCCAGGTGACAGGAAGAGCACAGCAGAACCGGCCTGGGCCAAGCTGGATGTCTGGGGCTGGAGCAGCGGCCTGACTTAGCAGCTCTGACTCAGTGGCCTTGAAGCCCATCCGCTTTGAAGCAGAATGTCCAGAGGAACTGAAATAATGTCTGATCACTCAGGCATCAACAATATTATGAATGCTAACGCTGTAAAAGTTAACAGCCTACAGGACAAGTAAGATCTCTGTGTATAAAGACACATCTTCTTTACTCTGCTGAGGAGCCCACAGCTTTTCCAACAGGCAGAGAAGAAGCCCCATCGTGGATAGGGTGGGTCATTGGGACCCTCTTCCAAGTTCAGATGGAGCAGCCCTGCTTTTTCATTTGGTATTATAAGGCTATATTCCATGCACTTTTTTTTTTTTTCTGTTTAAGCAAAAAAGAAAACTCAAAAATTCACTGAAGCTTTGAAGTACATTCAGAAACCATAACTGTAAGTACTAATAACAAGACAATAAACATTGGGGTAATTATTTTGTTAAAAATTTTCCTCATCTTCAAAATCTGGTAATCATATAAACAACATATTTTTTAAAAAGCCAAACCATAAATTTTTAAAACCTTGATATCCAGCAATAAGTCTGCCACTTCCTACTTGCTGATAATATACAACGTACCCATATTACTTAATTATAAATATCAAACGAGACAAAGACATTTTGAATGCTATGAGAATAGAAAATTATTAGTTGTAATTAACATGCAAAAAATTCAGGTTTAATTTAAATAAAAACTTTCATATGTATGTTCTGCTGAAACTGTTTCCCATAATCATTTGCTGAATCAGCTTAGCATGGAAAAAGGGGTACACGTATTATTTAGACATTAGCAACTGAAAGCATTTTATACTTGTTCAACTATAAATTCATGTTCATTTCAGCACAGCCCCGAGAACTGAGAACACGTGCCATGCTCTGCATCACACAAGAGATGGAAGGCCACGGTGACTCAGAAGAAGGCACTGACCTTGTTACACTAAGAGGCAGGACCATCTACAGGCACAGAGAACTCTGTTACTCTGCAATACCTGTTTCACAGTGTGACCATCAATCACATATTAGACCAAGAAAGAAAAAGTCCATCTTAAAAAAGAAAAAATTTCTGTGAAGACTTTAGTATCTTATATCTAACCATAGTCACTGAGTGTCAATCACCTTCAGAAAACTAACAGAGAAAGAAAGCCACCAACCATGCCCTCAAGAAATTATCCAGTGTGGAAATAGGGCATATAGAACCTATTTTAAAAGGAAAACAACGGAAAATGTTATTAAGTAGTACACTAACCTCGGTGGGAGGAAGTGATTACAGAGAATGAAAATGTAGGGGAGGACTTACAGTGAGACAAAATCTGGACCTTGTCTGAAAGACCATACAGGCTGACCGACCCAGAGGACACAGAGCTGCGGCTTCCAGCTCAACGGGGTTGGGAACAGCACACATGGTCTGCTCAGACTTTTCATGCTACTTTGGCCCAACTCCTCTATCACATGCACCACCCCATGCCAGGTCTAGAAAAGCACCCATGAAACAAGAAAGAACTGCAATTACATTAGAACTCGACAGAAACGACTCTTTCTCTGAAAAGCTGATCTCTGTATTGAGATCATATGCTAGAAACAAATCAAAAATTAGCTGGACTCATGTGAAAGATCTAATATTTGACAGTTTTCAACCTAAGTGTTAATATACTTGATTGAATCTTAGGAGGTACTAACATTTTAGAAGCATCAAACAGCATCATAGTTCTTCTGAAAGGGAATAAAAGATTGGCCAAAATGAAAGACAATGCTTCAGAAGAACCCTGGGATTACTACGGGACCAATATGTCTCATGGAGCACATCACGTTTGCTTGTTTTCTCCCGTCAGCACTAAGGCTGGGAGAACCAAAATACCAGTGGAGATACCCTTTGTTTTAAGCTCACAACTGATTATACAAGTGACCCCAGGACCAAGAAACCGGGGGGAAAGATCTTAGAGATGTGAACCCTTGACTTCTCCTGCGAGAGCTCTGTAAGGAAACGTAAACACCTCATTTCTCATCTGTTAAGATGATCGATCACATTTGCTTTGATCCAACTTTATAAAAATTACTTCAGAAAGGTTATAAGTTTCCTGAAAACTCCTCAGGAAAAATTTTAATCTTGGACTTTTATAAGCAACTACCAAGACATCATGAATATAAAGAACCTCTCACAAAAAGTACTGTATAATGAAACTGTATAAAAGTTGGTAATTAAGCATAATTGAAGGCTGCAGTGAACATATAGGCCTTTGTTCTTTTTAATTCTGGCACTGACTGGGAATTAAAGATAAGAGCTTAAGGCATATTTTAGTCAGAGTCCAGATGTATAAGCCCCAGTGTTCTAAAAGTAATTTAAGTGAAATAAAAGAAGAGAATAACCAAAAATATTCTAGATGCCTGCCAGGGAAAAACACCTATATTCTGAACATTTAACATATTTGATTGATCGTAAGTGGAATCACTTATTCGTTGACCTTAAAAAAGGTTAAAACAGAAGATATTCTTATATCCAAGCTCTGACTGAATTCCCAAAGCATAGCAAAAAAACAAAAACAAAACAAAAATGCTTAAAAATTAATTCATCACATTAAACAGTACATGCAAAAGAAATTTGAACATTCACACTAAAAAAGGTATAGACAGTTCACATCAGCACAGAATTCGGCTGTCTTATTTCTCATTCTATATGGGAGTAAGAGGAGGCAACAGATTAAAGCAAATGTCATGGTAATAAAGACTATCAGTACTAAACCATACATCTCTGGTCTAATAACTCACTGAACTAGTACAGGATGACATAATTATAATGTATGCAGTATTATTATAGTCTTCTGGG